>NW_022631033.1:4385157-4728002 GCF_010015895.1 Lontra canadensis
AAAAAAAAAAAAAAAAAAAAAGAACATTAAATCTCGATTACCCTAAATCCAAAAGAAGGGTTAGAATTGTGACGGTCAGTAATGGGTAGTCTAAGTCCCCTGTTAGCACGGAGATAAGAATGTGTGCGTATACATATTCACAGTCGATATCTTCTAATCCGATTACATTAACCAACAGAACTTTCACACGGCTATGAATCTGTAGTGTTATTACGATCTAATCGGCATTATTTTGCTCTGTCAGGAGAGTTCACATTTGGTGGACAAATCCATCACCCGCATACGCAGGTCAAATAAATGAATGTGTTTACATTTTATATTAAAAGAGAAATTTGGGGCTGGAGAAACACTACACACAAATTAAACTTCCTGACTTCAAATATATTGGGATGAAATGTGTAAATTGCAAAGGAAATGAAATCCCTCAAATAAATCCACACACAGTTTCTAATAACTTGGCATGCTCTCAGAGTTACACTGGAATGATTTTTTGATAATTAATAGCAAGTTTAATAAACATCCCTACTTTGTAGACAAATAAGGGGTTTCTAAAAATAACCAGAGCCCTGAACTACTCAGAGGAAATGAGAAAAGGCACTGGGGGCAATTTTTAGGAACACGCATTGTTCCTGAAATTGCTGAGGGAAAGGATTAGGTTTTACAAAAAGACCACATTGACACACTTATTTTAATAAGGTTAATTTCTTTTTTCCAGTTTAATTTTTTCCAGTTTATTTTTTCCAGTGAAGCACTTGGTTTCTACAGCCTGGTGCCTTCCCCTGGTGAAAAGCCCGTCTGTGTTTTCCACGCACCTTTGCCGGTCTCCCTGGTGAATGCTAATGGAAGGACGTTATTCATGTGCCCAACAAAGTCCAACTGAACTGCTACAACTTCTCACACCATGTTCTTCAGAAATACAAGATCCCCGTGAGCAGTCCCCTTCAGCTGGCGATCTGTTTTCAGGGACATTTCTACACTGCCTTACGTTTCATGTAATTACCCTCACATACCCCTTCTGCCTCATTATTCCCACGGAGCATGGGCACAGCCCTTTGCCCCTGGGGCCGCAAGTCCACGAACAAGCAAGCTCCCACACTGTCTGGCCCCAGGCAGGACACTTGTCATAGTGCTGAGACATGGGTGACGGTGTTCATCCCAACGTGCGCTGGCCGAAAAGAGACACACAAAAGGGAAACAAAAATGAAGGGACTCTTTAGGAATTCTACTCAATATTTTTTCCTGTTCCATGTTGAGACCTTTTTTTGTTTGTGTTTTTGTTTTTAGAACGGTCTCCGCTTCAGCACAGAATTGACTGAAACAGCTTTTGGCAGGGAAGCAGGCGGGCCTCCCAGCCGCGCTCTGGGCGCACGAGGAGTCGGGCTGGAGAGGATGCGGACGCGTAGCAGTTTTGTTTTTCCAGCGGCTGACACTGAATCGACCACGGGGACGCTAGCCCTCCTGGGAGGCAGGTCTGAACTACGATCCCACCTGATTTTTTAGTCTTTCTTGCCATGATCTCTCTTTACAAGATAACAGCAAGTTAGAGCCCCGAGGAACTTTCAACCCCTTGAATAAAGCCCTTTATTTATTATCTGGGGAGGGGGAGTGGATAGCATTAGCTTTTTTTTTAAGCAGGGAACATTATCACATTGTGGGTTTAATTTGCATTTCCCCGAGGGCTAACCATGTCCAGCATCTTTTCTTGTGTGTGTGTCGTCTGTCCAGGGAAACGTCTTTCCTGTGTTTCGCGCATAGCCCACCCGCCTTGTCTTGGTGGAGGAAGGCCCTGTAGGCCAGGCAGAGGAGCGGAGCACAAGTATTAGATTCTACAGGTTCATTTCCCCTCTCGAAGGGAAGCTTCGCAGGCCGCTAAGCGTTGCTGCAGGGCCAGGCTGAAGGCTGGGAGCAGAGCGACCTCCAGGATCCTGACACAGGCCCTTCCGATGCTCCCGGAAACTGGCTGGGGCTCTGCCTGGGATGGACCATCGAGTGGCAACAGCTCCCTGCTGGGGTACGGGGTCCGCAGCTCCAGCAGAGTCCAGAGCCGGGGGAAGCGATGCCCGTGGATGGTTCTAGCAAATCCAGGTGCTAACTGAGCATGTGAGGAAATCACCTGCGATGGGCGGGGGAGCCTTCGGGAAGGACTGCACCGGATCCAGGGAGGGTTTCTCGTCCTCGCCACGGATGCGACTGGCATGGGGAGACAGGTGCTCGTGCTACCTGGCAGGCATCTGCGTCTCTGCTTTATCTTGGGGACTCTTGAGAAACAGGACACTATTTCTAGCGTGGCTCCCACCGTGCCTCCATCACCTGTCCCTGGCTCTCCGGGGCTCCTCCCCACATCTGCCCACACCCTCCCGGGGCTCCTCTGCCTGTCCTGCACTCAGGCTGAGCTTTCTCTCACATTAGCAGTGCTGTTTCTTTTAGGCTCCTCTCCCAATGTATCCATCATTTCTGTGTGTTTTCTTTCTTCTAGTGTATTTCTTAGACCACCTATCTTCCTTTTGGTCTCTTCCATCAGAGCAGTTCATTCCATACTCGGGAAACATTAGGGTCTACACTGTATTTCCTTACCGGAATGTTCTACCTTGGATTTAAGCTCTGAAAATTTTAGGGTATGAAGCCACCAGTTTTTTTTTTTTTTTTTTTTTTTTTTTTAATATATAACTTGAGCATTTCTGTTAGCTCTCTTTACATAGCTTTTATGCATCCTCTTGCCATTGGAGATGGGCGCTGCAGCGTTTATCCAGGAGGAAGATGATTCACGTAGAAATATTTAGAAGGACGTCCAAGAAGAGTGCTGTACTAAAAGCCAAATCACATAACCTCAGCGGGCTCCTGTGGCTTGCAGACATGTTGGGGAAGACCGAGGTGTCCCACGCTCTTTCTTCCTTGAAGTCATGCGTTAAAGGTTTTATAAATATTGGAGCTGCTTAGCAGAAAATGCGGTAAAATTTGCCAAGCGTTGAATCTGTATATGTAAACTTACCCTGTTGGGTTTTTTCTAAAGGAAGCCCTCTAACCAGGGAAATGGGCTTGGGGCCTCTGCATCACCACAAATGACAAGGCATCCTTCTGAGGCTAGGCTTAAAGATTCACTTCTTCCTGCTCCACTCACAGCAACTTGCCCAAACAAAAGCCCTGTCCCTGTATTCCCGCTGTGTCTTGCTACACGCTGTGTGTGTAGGCTGATTTTGACAGTAATGCACTTGGACTCCCACGACTGTGATGCTCTCTACGGCGACTGGTAGACCTCTCTTATTCATGACCCTGGCGAGACTGTGGCTCATGATGAAACACTCTTCCTCTAACACATGAAGTAATAGACAAGAGACTTGTGTGTTTGCGATAGTTAAGAAGTCAATATGGGGGTACATGGCTGGCTCTGTTGGTAAAGCATGTGACTCTTGGTCTCAGGGTCCTGTGTTCAAGCCTCAGGTTGGGCATGGGGATTACTTTAAAAAAACATTTTTTCAGAAAGAAGCAAATATGCAGTCTCAGATTGCATGTCATAGCAAAACACCATAGATGAGGCGACATACATAATAGATATTTCTCAAAGTTCAGGAGGCTGGGAAATCCAAGGTCAAGGTGACAGCCAGCCTGGTTCCCCAGTGAGGGCCGGCTTCTTGGATTGCTGGCCACAGTTTCTTACTGTGGCCTCACATGACAGAGAGCGGCAGGAGAGGGGGAAGCTCTGATAGCTCTTCCAATGAGGGCACGCGTTTCATCATAAGGCCCACCTTGATGACCTCATCTAAGCCTATTAGCTCCAGGAGGCCCCATGTCCTAATGACATATCACGGGTTGGGGCTTCGACACGTGAAAGTGGTGGGAGCAGGTACAATCAGTGCATAGCAGGTGTCCGATGAGCTCGCTACCTTGTGATAATTTAACTATCTGTGCATAAATAGATTACTGGAATTCAAGAAATTAGAAGTGCTGACTTCAGAAGCACTGTATTTTGTATTTTGGGCTAGACTCTCAGGATGGGAAATGAAACATCTCTTTGTTTCAGCAGTTTCCTTTGACACGAGGTTTGACGTGTCGACATGCGTATTTCATCCATGGTAACACACAAGTACATGCGACCATCACCATGAACGTCTGCCCGGAAAGCACATGGCCGGTGCGGATGGGATGCGGGACTCTCCAGACATCCCATCCGTTTGTGCAACGGATTGAGAAATACAGAGACACAAAAACTTAAAATACAAAAACACACTTTGTTTCAAGGGCTCAGTAACGGTACATTTTTAGGTGAGTGTAAGAATATGCTGGTATGGCAGTGTGGGGGGTGGGTTTTAAAGAAAAGCAGTTTCAGTCATCGAGCAGTCATGGAACAAACACGTCAGGGCTTGCTCCCGATTATGACGTCAACGAGAAGCTTCACGATGCTTCGCGAGTCCTCGCTCTACCAGTAATTCTGAACACAGTGACGCAGGTACCCCACAGCGAACCCCACAGCAAAAACCATGGACCCTGGCTTCAAAAAATAGCTACGATGGGAAGCACGCTCTCTCTTGAGAATTTTGGGGCATGATTCGTATATCTGTGTAGCGCAGGATTCTACTCCTCTTAGTATTTTCTTCAGCCTCCAGATGAGATATCCCATCCTTGGCCATTACAGACACCCAACAGTTTCTCCTGTGATCACCAGTTTGGGTTTCTGAGTCGGCCCTACGGAAACACTAACATGGCACATTTTTATGTCCTGTTTGGAACCCCAGTGAATGCTGTTTATCTACCTAAACACACACACACACACACACACACACACACACACACACACACACAATAATCTTGAGTCTGTCTAATCAAGTGGCAACTTTGGGGGAAAAAATTAGCATTTGTCAAAGAGGTTAATCAGGATAAATCTGAAGGCTCGACAGGAAAGGTGTTGCTCAGGGACAATAGCAGGAATGTTGGCAAAAGGCAGCTGGCCAGCTTCCAAATAGGGGTCACCCTCTCCTCTCTACCTGAATTCACCAGGCACTTGCAGTGAACTCAAATCATATGATACTCCACAGTGCTTCTCTCAGCACAGAGATTAAATGGAAAAGTTTGAAAATGAAACAGTTTTCATGGTTAGATTTAATTAACAGATCCATTTTATCTTCCCTTGTAAGACACATTGCTCGGAAAGGAAAGTTGGTTATATATATTTTTTTCTTCTCCAGGAGGTTATCAGCCTGAAGGAACCAGAGAGGGGGAATAATCGCATTTAAAGACTTTCATCCGTGCCTCATCTTTTCAAGTTACATTAAAAGGGAGAAGATAGAAACACCCCGCTAGTTGCCTAGATTGGCTTTTGAGTGGGTCAGGTTTCCGGAGTGGAGAGCAGCTCCCCGCCCAGGCAGACATGACTTTTCTTTCTGGGAACCCCTGACAGGGTTCAGGTAGCTTATGGAGAGCACGGCAGCGCTCACATCAAGGACAGTGCTCTCCCCTTTGTGCAGGAGATAAAGTGTTCCTGGAAGAATCAGGCATTTTGCAGGGGAAGAGTCTGGGGACTGATCTCCCCTTTGCACGGGGGTCCCAGACAGCAGCTTCTCCATGAGACCCCCTGCTGGCCTTCCATTGGCCACGTCTCCTGGAGGTCCAGACAGGTGAGACAGGCAGGTGCTCTCAAAGAGGGTGATTGGCGCGGGTTTCTGAACCTCCTTTAACAGAATACATTTCAGGGATCTTTTGATCTCTTGAGCTCTCTCAGATGAAAACTTCCCTAGGACCTCGTCTCTCAGATCAAAGCTGCATGGGGGGTCGGGGGACTTGAGGTGAGCGTAGGAGAGCCTGTCAACATTCCCAAAATAAAAGTAGACTTGGAAGTATGGACTGAAGGTACCTGCAGTGAATACAAAGTGTAATCCCCTCCCACATGCATAGAAGAGGAGGAAAAATCCATTTGCTGTTATGGCCTAAAAAACGTTTCAGAAAAGGGTCATTAAAATAATGAAACACATAACTATAAGGCAAATACCCACCAACAGGAAGAAAATGTAAGAATATCACTGAAGGATAAATAAAATGCAGCAAGTAGACAGAAAAACTGAAAACAAAGAAACAGAAAGCACGAGCGCTTGACAAAACAAAACAAAACAAGTTCAGGATCAGGGAGGAGAAAGGAAATTTGGTGGTATACGTACATACCTACACACTCACAGACACTCACACAGTGACACACACACATACACTTCTGCGGAAAATGGGAAATATGGTTTCACTTCCTTGTGGGGCACAAGGAGTAGCATGGAGGACATTAGTAGAAGGAAGGGGAAAATGAAGGCGGGGGACATGGTGGGGGGCCGAAGCATGAGAGACGGTGGACTATGACTGTGGGCAAACTGAGGGTTTTGGAGGGGAGGGAGGTGGAGGGATGGGTGAGCCCAGTGATGGGCACTAAGGAGGGCACAGATTGCACGGGACACTGGGTGTTATATGCAAATAATGAATCTTGGAATGTGACATCAAAAACTAATGAAGTACTGTATGGTATCTAACATAATAAAAAAGTTATTTAAAAAAAGAAAAAGGGAAATAAATTCGAAAGGGATATTGAAGGGAAAAGAGAACACACGCAAAAGAAATAAAGAGAGAGGGTGGGATGGAAGGAAAGAAGGAGGGAGGGCGGGAAGGAAGGGGGAGGACAGAGGGAGGGAAAGATGGAGGGCAGGGAGGGTGAAGGGGCACTTCTGGAGCCTACAAAGTGTTACCAGCTATGGACACAATGAGTGGGTACAGGTGACTGTAGACCAAAGTTCGCTTTGGCATTGGGGCCAAATCTTGATTCTCCCCTCAGGACGGGACCGATCGCTCTCGACTTACTCAATGTCACCGAGTCTCAGGACTATAAGAAAACATACAAGAGTGGTCCAAGGACAGTGTAGACCATGAGCAGACACAGAATCAGAGTTGGAAGACAGGGGGAATGGTTCAATGCCGCGACCTGGGATTCGTGCCCTGGGGGTGGGGTGGTGATGGGGCAGCTGTGGTTCCAGTGGGGGAAGGTGGTCACAGGAAACGTTATGGACAAACCCTTCCCAGAAACATTGAAATTAAATGAAGTAAAACTTTGAGAGTTGTGTTCGGTACTTTTGTCCGCAGACCCTTCTAGATTCATCGTTGGTGCCTGTGAGGGCCACCTGCTTTCATCAGTGAGCCTGTGCTTACATTCAGGGATGTTCTGTGCTTTCAGTGCAAGCCAGAGGTCCTGTAACCAGGCCGCTGCTGTGGGAAGGATCTGTCTCCTGAGCACCGAGTTCCTGCGTTATCAGACAAGTAGGGAAAGCCAGTAGAGACCCGGTAGGGACGATCTGAGCCATTTTGCAGGGTGACAATTACAGGATGGAGCTTTGCATGAAGAGCCTGGTCACCTCAGTAGGCATATGTTAGTGTCACGGCACCTGGGATGGCAGATACCCCGCAGGACACCTTTTACTCCTTTCGTTTATGACGCGCTCTCAATGCGTGTTCATGCTAAATGACTCGTGCTTGTCTCCCCGCCAAAATTGAAGTAGAAGCTCCCCCAGTCATCTGTCCTCGACCGACCCCCTACCCCCTCAACCACAGCCCCCTGCACCCCAGGCGATGTCTGAGTCCCTTCCCTTGACCTCCCAGCACCCCTCAACTGCTTCTCAGGGCTGTCGCCCTGCTACCCTGTGTCACTATTCCTGTATTCAACTCTCCTGTTCAGTCTGCCACCAGGTCCTGCAAATCCTGATTTCCAAATGCGTCTTGTAACTTCCAGCCTGTCCACCTCATCCCCGGCACCTTGGGGCTCTCTCCCTGCCGGGTGACTCTGCACGCCTCTCAGCCAGCTTCCTGTGGTCCCTCCTGCTCCGCGCCCACAACAATATGCCCCCTGAGCCTCCCTCGCAGGAGAGGAACACTATTTACTATAGTTAATCAAGCCTCTGGATGCCATTCACTTGTCCACAGCTCCGCGTCTTTGTGCCAACCTTCTTTCCCTTAGCCTGTTGCCCTGTGACCCCGAAGGCCTTCCTTTGTTGTTAGCCTGTGGCTCACTTTAGAGAATGACTCTCAACGTACTGACGTCCTTCTGTCCTGCCATCATCGGTCTCTTCCTCCCCATCTTTCTCTCTCTCTCCTCATTCCCACATTCTGTGTTTCTCTAATGATGTTACATCTTTCCAAGCCAGAAGAATTTTCTTTGTGAAAGTTCTCCTTAGAGTTCAGATCAAATCAAATAAACCCACTCGATGCTTTTCCCACCATGTGAGGCTTTCATCGTGGCCAAGTAGGTTGTTTTTAGAGCACTTACCACGGCTGCAACTTTACCTTTCCCCATGTGATCGTTAATTAATCTCTCTGCCTTTCCTCACTATTATGCCCTTGAAGCCCACTGGAGGTCTTGGCACCTGACAGACGCTCATGAAATACTTGTGGGGGAAAAGGAGGGAAGGAGAGAAGGAATGAGAGCAGGGAGGGAGGAGACTGAAGAAAGGCTCTAGAATGAGGTGTAACATGTAGCATTCTGATACTGCACTGTAACTAATGAAATCATATATTAATGCCTTAGGTATAAAACAATAGTGGCAATAAAATAAAAGAGACATAATCCTTGCCTTCCATTTTATTGGCAATCAGAGACAATGAAAAATAACTATAAGACGACATGATGACTCTTTTGGTGATAACGTACACATCCCCCCTCTCCGTACAGGTGAATTAGAGGCTGTCTGAACAGGTTAGATGGAGTCATAAAGTCTATGGAGAAGAAATGTGTTTTAGTAACTTAAGAACCACCATGTATCTATTATCATTTACGTAGCCAGGTAGCTTTACAACTAAGTAGTTCTTAGTTACTATAGAATTCGTGCAGAGGGAATTGCCGGAAGAATCATTTCGTTTGAAGTTATCTGATATTACAGACAGAAATTATAACGAAGACATGAATTTAGAGTTCACCATAAAATACATGGGCTGTCTATGTATGTAGATTTTGGAAATGGATAATGGGGCATTTCCACATAAGGTACTTGAGGCAGATAAAGATGTTTTGAGGAGGCCCATGGTTAACAACACGTTAATATAAAATGCTCTTAGTAGCAAGGCTGTCTGGCTCCCCTTGTCAGATTTTGACCAAGTCAGTGCATCGTGCTAAGGGTCTGGTTTTGCTGGCATGTGTATCCCTGGTCAGAGCCTCAGAGCCTGTCACTGTGACACTTAGTCACCAGTGACGCTTGGCAGATGAGAGGCTGGACGTCCCCAGGCTGCGTCCACCAACCAAACCTGCAGAACTGTGACAGCAATGATCTGCCATGGCCAAGTCCAAGGCAGCTCAGAGTTTCCCCACTTACTGCAAACTCTGCAGCCCTAATCGTTGCCCACACGCCCTCACTTACAGAGTCCTTTCATAGGGGACTCTTGGGACACATCGCACTCCTGCTTGCCTGTGCCAGGCCGCTTAACTGCACACCCAGGAAAAGAGGTTTCCTTTGTCTGCAGATGGTGCACGGGGAAGGGACAGGTCCCTGCCCTGGAGGGCTCACCTTGGTTGCAACGCATGTACTTCCATCAGGTGGACGTCATTCACCTCAGAAAGACCCTTCTTAATGACCAACGCCTTACAACTAGTTTTGGTTCATGCCCACTTTGGATAAACATTAAAATACTGAGCTTCTCTTTGGTGTTGTTGAAATTCAGAATATAAAAATGCAGTGCTTAATTAAAAAAAAATCAAAGCAATTCAGTTTTGTGTATTTTTAGACTCAACATAGTCCCAAACATACCCATCTCTGTTCTAGAATTTGATGAGTCTCACCTTTACTTCTGACATTGGGCCCAAAGTTCCAATTTGGGGTCCAGGGAAAGTGTTTTTCATACTCCAAAAACTACAGTAAGCCCTCCTAATCTTCTTTCTTCTTCAGTGATCATTTTTTTTCCACAAAGAGATAATCTCTTAGTAAAGGGTTAGGAGAATTGAATGACAAAACTATCTAAAAGAGCCCAGACGCTCAGAAAATGTTTACTGAGTCTGAAATGTATCGGTTTCTATAACTACTTAATTTCTTTAAATGAAGCTTTATGCATAAGTGCATAAATTATGTAAAATGCATGTGTAGTAGAAATGCTTATTTATTGATTTTCAAAGTAGATGGCCATTTCCCAAATTAATCACGAGTTGTTTTATCTACAAAAATGCATATTTAAAAACACATTTCTAGAATAGTGGATATAACAGCTTGTAATTTGTTTGAAGATCCTTCGAACATTCTTACTAATGTATGCAACTGATGTGACTAAAACAATATGCCATGGAAGGCTTAAATATATATTTTTTAAATCACACAGAAGTTGCAGGGTGTTAGGTGAAAGGGCCATGCTAAATTTCAACGGTGTATTTGGAATCCACACTGTGCTTAGAATCATTTCGGATCAATTTGTGTGCTGCGGAAATGCATGCACTCGGCTGAATCTGAGAAATATGTGTTATTTTGTCACCTAGATTTTATGAGGAGAATTCTTCCTAGAAAAATGAGTCTAGGAAGTAATATGAATCTGAAAGCACTGGGTCACTTAATTCAACCTCCAACCTATCCTTACTAGTGTTACTCTCCAACATGAATGTACTTTCCCTGTGATTTCCTTCACTCTGCGAAAGGACACGCGTGAGAAACCGTGTTCTCATCCCCGAGCGTTCACATATGACGGCTCTGGGCAAGTGCATTAAATCATGGCATGGGTGGGAAGAGGAAACCAGAGAGGGATCGGTGGTGCTGAGTTGAGTAGATGGCAAGCAAACATGTGCTCAGGTTTTAACGTGAATACAAGAACACACAACACACACACGTCTGTCACAGAAAATAATGAGTGTCTCTTCCGAATCATGAAGAGGAAAACACAATTTTTTTATGACATCGGCATGAACTGCCAATAAGGCTTCTTCCAAAGGGCCTCCATCCTTGGCGACTGGATTGTCTTTGGTAAATGAGAGCGACCATGCGATACTAAGACCCCAAATATCTAGAGGGATGGATGTACTCAACCTTGTTTTTAACTTCTACTCCATATTCTTAAATTTGGTAAGAGGTACTGCCGCACCTGACTTAAGGAGACTTGAGGAACCAAAATGACTTGCAAATTTCAGTGGACTTTTCTGCAGTTCCCTCTTTCTCCCTCTGAAAACCCCAGCTCCTCCAGTTTTCACATTTCAGGGAAGTGACTCCACTTTAGTGCCCCACAGAGATCAGGGCGCATAAGCCAGTTAGCAATGGCTATGCCTCCCCATGGCTGTGAGGTTGCCTGCTCAGAACCAGTTGCCACATTGTCCTGGTTGAGCTGACTGGGTGTCCATGTGTCTGGGCATGTGGTCTAAGCTGGTCCTACCATAGGAAGTTCATGGCCAACGTCCAAGAGCTGGGAAGAGGTTTCTCCCATCCCTTTGGCTGTGGTTCTGGAGGCTTCTAGCAGCTGTGGCTCTATCATGAGCAATGCATTGTGAGAAACCATTAGCCAACAGGTAATGCAGACCTGAATGAATCCTGGAGAAAACGAGCCACAGCTCAGAAGAAATCATGAGTGTTAGGCTCAAGCCATGTCAGCATCCCAGCTGTTTTATAAGCCAATGGAGTCCCTTGGTTGTTTGAGCCAGTGTGAGGTGTGCTGTCTGATACTTGCTAAGGAAAATATTACAAGCCACAAATGATAGGACTGCCTCACTGAACTTGTTACGTGACCTCCCTGAACCATGACTTGCCAGCAGATCAATCCGGTTCAAATCCTTTCCCCTATTTCCCCTCAAACTAAATACCAAAGTAAAGAGAGAACGAGAAAGAGAAGCACGACAGCAGAGTGCAAAATTCACTTGGGGAAGACAGGGCGGTGTTTACCCCGTTGAGCTGGTCAGAGATTTGCCTTCCTTCTCCGTGAGTTGATATGATCTATGTGGCAGACAGCAGGGGCTCAGAACGATCCCCAGTAGTGACCACTTGTCAGCACCAAGTGTTGACTCCCCTTACCTTCCTTGATGCTGAATGCAAACCTTTGTTAATCCGGGTTTGGAATGTTTGCGTTATTTCTTCTGGTAAGCACGTCTTTTGAGGAGTCAGAATGCTGTACGGAAACTATTTGTTTATAAATTTCTGTACTTAAGTATGCATCTGCTACTTTTCAAATTAGAATCATTTATTTCTTTTTTTAAGATTTGTGGTTTTTTTGTTTGTTTGTTCGTTTTAGCGATAGAGAAAGCAAGAGTACAGGAGCCAGGGGAAGGGCAGAGGGAGAAGGAGAGAGAATCGCAAGCAGACTCCTCCCTGAGCTCAGAGCCCGACACGGGGCTCAATCCCACAACCCTGAGATAATGCCCCAAGCCCAAATCAAGAACCAGACACTCACCCAGGCATCCCTTTACTTCTTATTTTTTTTTAAATTTTGTTCATTTATTTGACAGAGAGAGAGATCACAAGCAGGCAGAGAGGAAGGCAGAGAAAGGGGGGTGGTGGGAAGCAGGCTCCCCGCTGAGCAGAGAGCCCAAAGCGGGGCTCGATCCCAGGACCCTGAGATCATGACCTGCGCCAAAGGCAGAGGCTTAACCCACTGAGCCACCCGGGTGCCCCTACTTCTTACTTTTTTATACTTAATATCTGAGAAGCACCTAATTCCTATGGTGGTTTTAAAAGCAAAGAAGATAATACGTGAACATCCAATGCTATTTGAAAAGTCCCATACAAAGGCAAAGACCTTTAGGTAGGATGTATTTTCAGTTTTGGACATCAGGATATTGCAGGTCAGAATAGTGTACAGCTTTTTTCTTCTGGCAAAGGGACACCAGCATTCAGTAATATTGGTCAAATTCATGCTGCCTCCTTAAAAACAATGGTGTAAATGCTTCAATCAATCCATTTAAATAAATACGTATGATAACATGATTTGTCACTATGCTAAATGTATAAAATATTCTATTTAAAGTCCAGTAGTGAATGCATGTTTCATTAATAGTTTTAACAACTTTGAGAAACTTCCAAAGAAAGTCAGACCCATTTCTCCTGAAAAAGTAAGTATTGTTTTATGCATGTAGAGAGTCACACAAACTACCCATACACCCATGCTCTCTTACCTCTCATCAGCTATGAAAAGGGTCAATACAGTCCAATTTGTCTAAGAAGGCAGAAGTTAGAAATAAAGATAGGTTTTAATTTAATCTATGTTGTTATCATTGGCATGCCACTAAAAACCAGTGATTTAGAACTCTCGTTTCTCATCTGCTAATGTTTCTGCAAATTTTGTTTATGCTACGGGTAATAGGCCCACCAAACAATTATTACTAAAGTGAATTGAATTATCTCGATTTCCTTTTCAGTAAACTCATCAAAAGAGTAAAAGATGCATTAAGAAGTCACAAATGTAGATACAATATTCTTGCATTATACAAAAAAGCAAAATCCAAAGCTCATTTAGTGGCTTATTAATGTCCTACTAGATGCATGGTGCCACTTGGAGGGGCTTTCCAAGCCAACACCTCGTCCCTCTCCTGCTCAGAGCCCAGCCCCTATGTTTGCACATTTATTACGCACTGAAGGACACACCTGATTCAGCCTGGTCTTGTCAGAGACCCGGAGTCAAGACCGGGAGAAGCTAATCCAGTCGCATTAGTGACTGACCCAGGGAAGCCAACTTCCCTGCCATAGGGGAATGTTGTTTTTCAAACCATTCAGAGAGAAGCTGAGAAAGCCCTTCTGCAGAATCAAGGTAATGACCGTGAATCTTGCAGACATGTAGTCTCCTGAAGCATGGGATCTACCCCTCAGATCCCATGGTCAGCCACCAGACGGCCCCACTGTCTCCTTCCTGCCCACGAAGGGTCCTCACGCCCCGAGAGGGAGGTGCCCCGTGTTTCCTGCAATAGCTTGGATGCGGCTCTGCTCTTCACATCTCTCTCTAGACACTCAGCTACGGAAACATTCACAAAATGCCAACAAAGAACGAGGAGAGATTTACTTCCTAGACCATGAATCTATGCATTTTGGATCATTAACCTCCTTCAGAAGCTGTAAAGAAATAATTAGCGATGTGAGTGGAATATCATGTGCAAGGGGATTTTTTTTTCCTCAAATTTAGTTATAATAAATAATCAAAGGATTATTTATTATAACTAAATTTGAGGAAATACTCAGTATTACTGATTGGATACTGCCTAAATACATCACCGTAGGTGGACATGATGGCATTTTACAACTTTTTAAAAAATTTTTTAGAAACATTTAAAAAGCTGGAGAATTTTGTATAAGTGAAAAAGGAAGGCCAGCTGGGTGGCTCCGTTGGTTGAGTTAAGCAACTCCCTTCAACTCCGGTCATGATCCCAGGGTCCTGCGATGGAGCCCCGCATCGGGTTCCCTGCTCAGTGGGGATCCCACTTCTCCCTCTACCTGCTGCTTCCCCTGCTTGTGCTTTCACTCTCTCTCTCTCTCTCTGCCAAATCAATAAATAAATAATCTAAAAAAAAGTAAGAAAAAGCAGAATGCAGAATGATAGCTTTTTCACATGTGAATAGACATAATAAAAGACTACAATAAACTTGAGTACCAGCCAGTTCTATGAGTAAGGACATCACAGGTACAGCTTGTTTTTTCCTCTATATATTTGAAAAATCTTCCTACAAAAATTGCCCATTGATTTTTAATAATAAAAAATAGGACAGATGACCTGGTACAAATAGGTTTTCCGTTTATCTCACAACATATAACCCACTGTCTTTCCCACCTAGCTTATGTTCTCCAAATTCTAATTGTTTCCAAAGTTTAAAGGTGGCATCTTATTCTTAGGATTACTGTATGTAAATTAATTATATATATTTTGTTAATTAATTATATATAATTTAATATTTTGTAATAATTTTATATGTAAACATTACCTTTAATACTCATATATATTGTCACCATAACTAGCCAGTTGTTAATTATTTAGTTCACATGTAAGGTGTGTTTTCTAAGGATTGTATTAGTTTGCAACAATTGTTTAATAATAGAACTACCTTTATATAGAGAAGCATTTTCAAATCCATGTTTTTCTCTGGACATACTTAGTACTTTGTCTAAGTTAATCTACTTGAACACTTTTGTATACATTAAGGTTAATATTAACAGAATCTAAGGATGATTGCTAAGGTATTAAGTGTAAAAATATATGTAAAATACCATCAGTATTGGTTCCCTGCCTCCTTAAGGAGAAAAGTAAAAACAGAAAAATATCTTCAACTTTAAGTCATTTGTCATAAATTGTTAGTAAGTCGATTTTGCATTTTCAATTCTTGAAAACAGTAAGTGAAAAAACAAAGAATCATTGTTCATCCATGTAAAAGATATAACACATATAAAGGTGCATTAGTTTTCCCTGTTTCACTCATCAATCAGTTAAGGAAATGATAAAATTGCATAGTAGGGATGCCTTTTACATTTTACCAGCTGTTTCCAACCAACAAAACAGAAGGATCTTTCCCCCTTAGGGGGAAAGGTGACTGGAACACAGAAGAAATAATGTCACCTGACTCAGAAACCGGGTTACGCAGCGTCTTCGTCTGTGAGTCTGGCCATGCCCTGCGATGTCAGGATTCTACCTCATGTCCCAACAATGAACTCTACTAAGGGGAGTGACAGAAATTCATAATATATACTGTAAACAAACTTGGCCAACAAGAAAGGGTATAGGGAATCTCAGATAAGAATGGAAAGGTAGAAAAGAAGACAAATACACATATACATTCCATAAAAACAACACAGCTAATGAACATTTTATATATATATATACACACACACACACACACATCATATATGCATATGTATACACACATTATATACATAAACACACACATACACGAATATCAGAATGCTGCCTGATCAATAATCTTTTAATTGAGATATGATAGAACAATTATATTTGAAAATTTAATGAAGGGAGGTGAAATTCTGATACAAACTCTGAACACTTTTCGGTAACACTGTTTTAAGTCTATAAGTCAGGATATAATACTTATTTATAGGTTTGGTGACAGAGGCTGATTTCTCTTTGGGGAGTGGAGACGGATTTCCAGAATGGAGAAAGGTGTGAAGGGATTTAATAGTGTTCCCTTTGAAAGTGCGGACCTTGTTGTGAACAAGAATCAAGCCTGCAAAGACTATTCATTTTAAAACTTTTTTGTTTTAGCCTAGTTCCACCATATTGTTTTCCAAAGGGAGCCAATTAGCAATTTTATCTCATCTGGAACACATAAATAGTCCCATTTACCTTTTCATTATGTACTGTATACCAGAATAATCAGTGGAGCCTCCAACTTCCGTCTTCTCTACCTTCTAGAAGAGAAACAGGGCCACACTTTCTTGTTCGACATCCATGGAATTAGTGAAGCCTTTCTGACTGCACTGTCATGCTTTCTCTTTTTGGCAGGTGCGGAGTGTGATGGATGGAACACTTCCTTTTCAGGGTTCTGGTTGACATACACACACATACAAACACATCCTTGCTGACATATGCTATTTGGAACCTTAAGACCATGGATTGGTAAATGTGGATTGAAGGTGAGGGAGAGAAGGTAGGAGGCACACACTTAAAGGGGACAGAGGTGTGTCTTACCACACTGGAAAAAGAGAGAGATATTTGTAAGTGGAGGGTACAAGCGTCTAGTCCCAGGTAGCACTGGAGGTGGCTGGAACACTCATGAGTCTGGCACATGGCTGACAACAAGTGAATTTCACGTACTTATGAAAATCATCTTCTGGGGCTGAGTTTCAGGTGATCTAGCTAACGTGAAAGTCAACTCTTCACTTGCTAAGAGTTGCTGTAACAACCAATTTTGGAGGACCAACAGAGAAGCGTGCCACTGACAACCAAAGAAGCAGAAGTCTTGAGTGGGAGCACCAAAACCAAGGATGGGGTGTTCTGCAGACCTTAGTCCTGCTCCTGTACCCACAGGATGGTTGCACCATCAGATGAAGGGAAGAAGGCATCTTACTAATGACCCTCCAAATATCGTTAGACAGGTAGGTGGTGGGGTAGTGGATAAGCCAGATTTAATTGGACTTCAGTAAATTAAGCCATATGCTGTATCCTGCAAATGTCATAGAAAAAACACCCATCCAAAACGAAAGGAGATAAAGAACCTTAATACAAAGTCGATGATTTATATCAATATTAACTCTAACCAGTCAATTCATTGTGGAGGACATATTAGAGGACATGACTTTTGGCACTGTTTCGGGGATATTTGGAATGGAATCTGCAGAAATTTTATGTAAGCTATATAAGAACTGAACAAGAGAGGTACTTAATCTGTAACTACTTTTCTCAGTGAATAATAAAGAAGTTATGCAAGGCTGAATCAGTGTAGGCTTAAGATAGGCCCCCACTGTTTTGGATCTTTCAAGACAGCCAAGGTTAGAGTCACCTCCCTTTTCCCCCATTGCCTTCAGTGTGCTCAGGAGCACCCGCACGTGAAAACACACACACACACACACACACACACACACACTCTCTCTCTCTCTCTCCACCCAGAGGCCTGGTGGCTGGGATCAGTCTGGATAAGAGTAGGTCTTCTGCGAAATCGGGTGGCTAATGTTTCAGGTCCTGATAATTTAATACTCCTTGTCCAAACCGTTCTTGCCTTCTGCTTGGTTTCCTGTAGTATGCATTTCAAAATCCTTCCCCATTATTATGAGATATTTAACTGATCATCCCGAGGTTCTTTTCCTTCTCCTCTGCAGTTGTATGACCTCATACAATTCACATAGGAACTGGAGGACCGTATTACTCGTTTTAAGGTACTTGACTCTAGAAGTTTACTCTGAGTGTACCAGAAGAGTCTAGTTTCTTTAGATGTTAAATATCAGTTCTTTTACCTAAATTCTCATCCCCAGATACAAACTCTAAGATGCATATTGATCTAAAGGACTGTGTCTATCTCAGTGAGAGTAAGTGACATGGACTTGACCTGAAGATCAGTCAAAGGAAACTGAAAAGCTATCCATGCCTGCAGTGATCGGATGTGATGAGGAGCCTGGCTTAACGATGTGCCCCCTACAATGCCATAGCAGGGAGGGGCAGCCATCGTATTCCCTGTTGCCAGCGGGGATAAGCATGGGTACTGTGATAATAAGCAGGATGGATTGGATTTCATTAAAATACTAAGGAAAATCCTTCAAAATGGTTCTTAATTAAATGGTCTCCAGCTAAGCAGCAGTCAGAACGTGAACTTTCCCTACTTTCTATTCAACTGAATGTCATATTGACTTCAAAGCCTATGAGGGGCCTATAACTAATAACAATGCTTCCTATTTACATAGTTGTGTTCATAGGAGATCCGTGCAGTGCTTTACAAATGTCATCTTATTACCTCAGTGAGTCAATTACAGAGCTGAGGCAGAACCCAAGACTTAGAACACCCTGAGAACTAGATGCTTACAAGATCAGTTCTAATTAATCATTAGAAGTGGTCTCCTGGTACAGGTGTGTTAGATGGCGAAAATAAAGCTTGATGTGAATTTTTTCACATATCAATAACTTAACAGCACAAAGAAGTGGGTGCCCATTAAATCATTCATTACCAGTTTACAAAAACCAGGGATAGGCTTATTCTGATATCAACAACCAAGGAAAAATTATCTGATCACATGAATACCATCATCTGGTGTCCACGGAATGACACATTTTCAGGTAGCTAGCAAATAATTTCATTGAGTAGATTCGATGATAAATTTGCTCCAACCCAATAGATAATTTGTTCATCTTGTGATTCCCAAATTCAGCAAACAGAGCAAACAGCACAGGCTCCAAATCTAGAAATTTCAGTGTGTGTGGGCTTTTGTTCTTGTGCCTCATTGTTGAGTGCTTTCGCATATACGACATTGATAACAGTATCAATTAAAACAGTAAATTTCTTAATTTTGGATATATAGAAGTGTAAATTTTAGCATTGCTAGTTTAAGTTGCGATACCAATAAAACTCACTTTCTTGGGTGATTATTAACTTTAAAGAGTCTTAACTTGATCATACATTTCATAAGAAACTAGAAAACATGATTTTAGGTGTAAAGTCATAATAGAAAAGGATCGGCAAAAAGTCTTTCATTTCTGAGATACTTCTTGGACATATTCTGGAGATATTTTTAAGTGCCCTATGTACAATTATGAATATTTGTGACCAAAATATCTTTTGAAAAGTTGAAGAACACATTCAGTAATGTCGTCGTAGTTCAGAAGATAGACCAAGGTGTAGAGAGAAATAATATGTCCAAGGCAACAAAACAAGTCATTCCCCCCCCCCCGCCCAAATGCCTTTGCTTTGTTTCCTGGTCACAGGAACCCGTGCACCATACTTCGTTGGCTAGTTCTCCCCACATCTCACATTCTCCTGCTAAAACCCTGTTAGTAGTATCAAGTTGACTCCATATGGAATTCCTCTATGGAGTCCCAGTAGCGCCTTCTACGGTGTCTTGATGACTCAAGTCATTGTATGTTTGTACGAATGATTAAAACCATTATGTAGATTCAAAGGAAACCTCCATTCAAGGACTAGCTACAAATGTTATCATTTTCCCCCTTCAGGAAGTGGGCTTTATTACCATATTAAACATAGTGCAAAAAAAAATTAAAAATAAATCCAAGTACGGGGTTCAGAGAAGAGAATGTACCAGAAGCACAATGAAAGTTCCACCCTAAGGATTGCAAAGCACTCTGTGGACCACAGATCTATTTTAGACAATTTCATTACACACTGAAACATTTAGTACAAAGCTCATAATTTGCTATGACAGTGTATTTATTTGTCAACATAGTACATTTTATTTAACTTTGTAATATTTTAGGGCTATCAAAATTTCTAGTCCAATAAGAATATCACAGATACATGTCAAACAGGGATTCCCCCTTGCCTCGAGATCCTGAAGAGAAGTATGTGGCAGTTTCATGACCTATTTTAAGTAAAAGGCCTATAAACATTGAAATAGCTACTTCTCACTTTCTCTGTGTCTGCACAAACTAGACAGGGGGATGTTGCTAGCACACTCAGAGTTTCAAGTGATCAAAGAGCTAAAACTTTGCAGAATTTGAGGAAATACCAGAATCTTTATTTTTAAAATTGGTATTAGATGATACATTAGGATCTTCGTGTGACATTCCTGGGAAAAATTTCAGCCAAGGCATGATAGTAAATTCCAGAAATGCTAAATTCTACATCAAGAGATTCTCTATTAGCAAATGTATGCTTGTCCCTAAATCACGTAAAAAGAGTTAACACTTGCATTAGTCCCAGATTTGCAACTTGACTTTGCAAATTAAAAAATTTCACTGGAGCCTTTTTATAGGGATTTGAAATCTTGAAACTGTCATTTCTATTATGCCATGAAATGTCCACCTTTAAAGCTGTATCTGGATATTTTTAAATACGCTTTTTTTCCATCTTTAAGATGGAATAAAATTGCACACGGCATTTCAACTGGGAGTGAAGGGGAGCTACGGAATCCACGAATGTTACCAAAAGAAACTACAATCAGCAGCAAACTCATAGTGATGTACTGCTAAGCACAAATGAAACTCGAGACCCAGATTGTCAGCAGAATGAATAGGGGGATAGTCTGAATTTCAGCGGCAAGCCTGACTTTAATTTTCTTCCCTGATAACCTTTAGCACAGGCTGTTATTTCAAAGTCACTCGGCCGACTCACCTAGATAGACACCTATTTCCAAAGAAACCACCTTCTTGCAACATATTTAGTAATTATATTCATCTTGATAACATCCTTCTTGACAATTTTATCATTGATGGAACTCTCAGCCTGTGAAGGTGATTTGGATTTTCCCCCTTCCTGACCTTATGTTCTGTGACGAGCATTCTGTAGAGCAAATACCATTTGTTATGTTATCTTGGGAAACGGCTGCACTTCCTCCAGGAACTGCGGCAAAAAATCTTTCATTTCTGCAGTCCCTCTCTGCCTGTCAAGACCACATTAATGGAGTGGAAGGAAGGTCCCTTGCCTCTTTCAACTTTGCTTATTTTCAACCCGATTCCATTAAGGTCCAGGCACATTATATCAAGATTGTATGACCATCAAGCCCAGGATTGGAATTTTCAAAGTTTGACCTTTATATCATCGTTCAAATCTAACCACAACAGAGAAAGTTGAAAAGGTTTTAAATCAACCAGTATTTTCACATTTTTCAAGCATGTTCCTATAATCTGGCAGAGAACGTGAACTTTGTAGACCTTTTCTCCTCATTCTCCGTAATCGGTTCATGAAAAATAAATGGCCACTGTCCTCTTCTGCCATCTGATTAAACCCACCTACAGAGACCACCCTGGACCACTGGGGGCCAGCCACATCATTGCACACGCTGGCAATGACAACCTGGGGGACACAAGCCATCCTGCACACCTGCCTGCCATCCGGCTCCCTCCTCCACCTGGCCATCCCTTTCCTTTTTGTCTCCCTGGAAACCAGCAGCCTCTAGCCTGGACCCTCAGAGGGAATCAGGCCAACTGACCTCAACCAAGTCCCCTCAAAAGCAGCCCCCACAAGCCAAATTTTAATATATATGCTAATGAGGTATGAACTCATTAATAAGCTTGTTTTAATACCACTGCCAATTAAAACACGAAGGCAAAGAGAGGATGTGATGAATTCCTGAATGGTTAATCAATGGGTTTCCTGTCATTTGATGGATTCAGTGTGAAGACCTTCTGCCCCTTACATCATGAGTCTCATGGCTAGTCAGCAACAAATTTAGAATCACAAATACACATTTCCAAGAAACGTTTTTAATAACCACTAATATGACCATATTTCTTATGCTAATCACTCACAATTCTTTAATGTAGAATTTCTTGTCTATTTCGAGGAATGAAAGAAAGAACATTATTTTGAAAACCCATTAAGGGAAATTTAAAGAATACATCAAAGAAGAAAGTATTAAAAAAAAAAACAAAAAACAGCTCAGGTTTTACTTCCCAAACACAAGTCCCGGTTGCTTTCTCTTGCTGCATTTCAGTGTGTTGGAGCTGTTCCTGGGGCTTGTGGTTGTGTTGGGGACCTGGGGGCTAAGGGAGTGGAGAAGAAAAAAAACTCAAGAAGCAATGCTGAATTGAAAAATATGCATCAGCCAGATGGAAAAGATTGGGGAGAAGGAAGGCCAGAAAGAGTGTGTCAACCACGGGAAGAACACATCTGGAGGTCCTAAGGCAGAGCATGGCGTACGGGGTCAGCGGAGCTGCAGGAGACGACAGGTCACCAACTGTTCCAGTTTTAAAACTGAAAGCCCTAATGACCTCATATCAAACACGATATTATTTCCTATCAGCTCTTAAACTGGTGCTCTTAGAAATCCCACGTCTCTAAGTGTCTACCACAGCAGACATGAATCACTTCCTCTTTGAAATGTCCTATGCTGGAAGAGACTCCATTGTAATCTTTTTAGTTCATCGCTTAAATGCTAATCGAATTCCACAGCTTTGTACCACTGACGCTGGACCAATCCATGCCGGGTCACCTGGCTTCTGTCCCGTGTTCCTGGCACAGAGGGCATCCCTGGAAAGTGTTGTGGAGACTTTTGTCCACAAAGGGATGCTAGGTGTCACCGTATCACCACAAGGGTTTCTGTTACACTTCCTCTGGAAGTTCCCAATTCCCACTGGAAACACCGGTATCAGCGTTGCTCTGACCTCAAGCTCTTCCTATTCGCCTATCAGCTAGTGTTTGAGTGCAAAAATGTGAGACCCTCTTTTCAGTCCTGCAGCATATTGATGAGCAAGAAAGGCTTCAGTTCACGTCAAGAACGTGTCCATCACACAGTGGGTAGGAAGGGAAGAGAAGAGAAGCTCATTCAGGGAACTGTGTAACTTCGGTGCAGTATATGGAGAGCTGCGAAGCTCATGTGAGCCCAGGGGAGAGAAACATTTGGGGCAGGGGGTTTCCTGAAGGTGTGGTTCGGTAGACTTGGCCTCAACGACCCTCACTTCGTCAGCCCTTTGATCCCGTTGTCCACAAACTATGTGGGGACAACAATCCTGTGCTACTCCTTTTCTTTTTAAATCTTTTTGTCCATCCCCCCCAATCTTACTGATTTTTTTTACACTTATTTTAAATACTTCAAATATATTCAGAGTAGGATTGAAGTTGAGCACCTGAATTTTTCTCTTTCTGTTGGATCTTCTCAAACGTGTGACCCTTCACATTTGTACTAATTTCTCAGCACCGAGTCCCCTTTTCCTAGCTCCTTTTTAAATTTCACATTCCATAGAGTTAAGGTACAGTGTGATGTCAGTTTTAGGGGAACAATAGAGTGATTCAGGAGTTCCATACAACACCCAGTGCTCCGCATGGCAAGTGTCCTCCTTCATCCCCAACCCCCACCCACCTCCCCTCTGGTCACCTTCAGTTTCTTCTCTAGAGTTTAGAGTCTGTTTCTTGATTTGTCTCTATTTTTCTCCTTTGCTCATGTTTTTCATTTGTATGTTTTTTTAATTCCACATATGAATGAGATCATATGGTATCTGCCTTTCTCTGACTTACTTCTCTTAACATTATACTCTCTGGTTCCATTCACCTCATTGCAAATGGCAAGACTCCAACTTTTTATGGTTGAGGAATATATATATACACACCACATCTTCTTTAGCCATTTGTCAATCGATGGGTGTGCGGGCTGCATCCATATCTTGGCATTTTTAATAAGGCTGCAATAAATAAAAGGGTGCATGTGTCCCTTTGAATTACTGATTAATTCAGTAATTTTTTAGCTTTTGGGTAAAGATCTAGTATCACTTATTCTCTTTAAACCCTCTAATTTCTGACTTTTCTTTCCACACTAATAAAATGGATTATGGTTATCTTCTAAGGTTCCCAATGATCATTGGCCATGACACTTCATACATGTAGCATATGAGTGGCATCTTGGTCAAACTTTCAACTTCCAGAGTTCTTGCTCTGAAACATGTCCTCCAAGTTGTAACCAAGAAAGCATACCTAAAGCACCATACTCTCCTCATTTCTGTGCTCATAATTTGCCACGACCTTCATGCCACCACATTAAAATGTCCTATGACTAAGCTTTACTGACTTCTTCAACTTTGCCTTTCCTTACTAGAACTTTCCTGTCTCGCCAAGCTGGTCAATTCGTCACACTCAGACGTGGGTCCTCACTTTGACCACGATGGCTTGTTCAGTGCTGAACATTTTGCATTGAGTACATCTCCTCCTTTTTCCTCGATATTACCATAGTCCTTTCACTTCCCACGTGCAGCTCATCTGTTTTGCGGAGGTTTCTCTGACTACACCAACCCATGATGTCCTATCTGCTATGACTCTGAGGGCACTTATGGGCTATACCACCAGCACTAGGACCATCCATTTAGCCTTATTTCTTTGGTTGATATGTGACATGGTGCGTCACTTAAGAATGAGTGGTGGCTGACCCGTCTGCATTTTCCATTCACATATATGAGTCACAGACAAATTATTTGATTTGGAAATTCCAACTACTCATCAGTGACCAGTGACGTCCGTCCAGATCTGTTGACTTGATTATTACCTTTATTTCTTACCTGGTTCCCCTAAAATATTTTTGCCTGGATATTTTCATTTCAAAATGATCAGCGAGTCATCATCCTGATTAGCAGTCCCGACTTCTCTCAGGATAAGAACCCCTTTGTTTGTGTCACATTGAGTTCTATTTTAAGTTATAGTGGGGTCTATACAGAAGCAGATTTGTGGTTAGGGACATGGGTTCTAGGGTAAGGGCACCTACATTTCACCCTGGCTTGTTAATGAATCTCCATCTTAAAAACGGGGATTGTAATAGTATCTAACTTATGAGCAGTCATGAGGCTTAATGAAAGACAGTGCATGTGTCGTTCTAAGTGGTGATCATTCGATGAATGATGGCTCCCTGGGAGTCCAGGATATTTGTAGAGGCTGCAGAATCACACCTGGATGGAAGTGAACTCCTCTTTACTACGAGTTATTAGCTACGTAGCACTTTTCTCTTTCATCTAGTTTTTCTTTTATTGCTGCCTCTCCCCATGCAGATGAGAATTCCACCTTTGTTCTACCACTGGCGTGGAGAATGGCGTCTGTCATCTGACATCCTCGTTGAATGGCTGAATAAGTAGTTGAGTAAGTGAATCCATGGCCATCCGGAATTGTCAAATTTCCACCCCATAAAAATCACAAAATGTAGGCATGAACAGAACTATAAATTCAGTTCTGGAAAGTGTGAATGGAACACACAGGAGGAGACTTTGAACCTGGGATGCACACTTACCAAAAGACCCCGAGTAAATCCCTAAGCCTTGGCTGAAAGTAGGGCTGTCATGTGGGGCTGTGCTCTGGCAGGAATTCACGATGATGCTTTCATGCCTCAGCCCCTGCTGGCCAGGTCGTTTCTGAGCTCCCAGATGAGTTTATTTTAACAGGTTCAGTGATGTGAAAAATGTGGCAGCTTTATCATATGATGTATTCTGTTGGCTTAGGTGCCATCCTCTGTCCTGTACTGTTTACTCAAGGGGGGAATGTTGACCAAAAAAATTAGGGTGTCCAAGTGACCACTGACTAGGGCTCAGCCAATAAGTTCAAATTACAAGGCCAAAGGCGATTTAACAGGGACAGATATTAGTGGCTGGTGACATGATTTCTCTGGACAGTTTTAATTACCAGACATGAGAGCCCTGAAATATGGCGATGACTTAATAGCTCAAAGTACAACGGGGAAGCCTTAGTCATTTGGCATAATAAACCTTGATGAGGTACGAGCACATTCTACAAGCAGCAAACACACTCAGCCTTAATTTCATAATTAGTAAATTGCATGATATTTGCAACTTTTTATATAAGATGTAAAAGAACATTCTGCATTGAAGAATAATTTAGACAGCCACACATTTAAAATCTTGGTCCTGTCACAGCACAGGTGATACTCGAGTCTAAGTACTCATTCCCATCTGTAATTTTTACCGAATATTTAATATGCACATAGAAGGAGTCAGATTATGAAACTGGAATGCTATAATCAAAATATTAAGAAAGTTTCAAAAGTAAGTTAAATACAAACTATTTTCCAAATCTATGGACATTTTCAGGTTGAAAGCTTCATTCGGTTTCCTTTATTTTTTTAAAGAGAACCTTACACGATATGCCACAAACTCCTTGACACCTGCTTCTTTATCTAAGTCCATGTAACAACTGATTCTTCATTGGTATTAAAAATTCAGTGTCATCTTGGAGAGATGTCTTTAACATTTTATAAATGTTCTTTCAAAAGTGTCTGTGAGGGAACAATAAACTCATATATGAAAGTGTTTGTAGAATGGCAAATGACACAGTTTTCAGTCCTGCTTGTCTCAAAGTTCTTAATAAGTTTTGGTTATTGAGACAGGGACGCAAGGACAGTTTTGTAGGTTTCCTTATATCTTCCCTTATCTGTAGAATCTGCACATATATAAAAGTTGTAGGTGACAGCTTGAGGTTTTTGCTTTCATGCGGTGTGTATGTGTGTATAGCATGTGTGGTAGAAGGGATCGCTGTGATGTGGTGGTCTTGTGTGTGAGGTGTGTGCTGTGAGTTATGTGATGTGTACGTTTGGTGTGTGTGTGCATGGTGTGGATAGTGCGAGGTATTTGCTGTGTGTGTGGTATTTGTGGTGTGTTCGTGCAATATTGTGATGGCTGTATGTATGGTGTGTGTGGGTGGGTGTGTGTGCGTGTGGTTTGATAAACTGAGGCACCAGACATGGGCATTCCTGTAAGCATCAGGGAGCAAGGACTCCGTGGAAGGTACTTTATGAAAGCGCCATGTGAGCGCTACTTCTCTGAGCCACCTGCTTGTGCACTAGAGAAGCTCCTTGCCCAAGACCTCCACATACCACTCTTCAAATTTCCTGAGCAAAGAACCACACTTTCCCTGAAATGGGCTGTGATTTGCAGCTTACAAGGGACAGGTGACCGGTGATGGAACAGCAGTTGCTATTCCATATGTGTCCAGAGGCGGCAGCATTCCCAGAGCCGGGAAGCAGGGAGCCACTAAAGCAGGGAAGTGGAACAGAATATGTCCCCAGTTCCCTGGTGGTGAAGCACGGAACCAGGGGCATCAGACTCCACTGGTGACGGGACAACAGGCCTCTGTTCTCTAGTGAACGGCTCCTGTTGCTACTGAGTCATTACGGTGCAGTCTGAAGCCTGCCCCCTTGCCAGCTGTCCTAACCCTGTCCGTGTTGGGGTTAGGGCCATTCACCTTTCCTACCTTAGACAAATCCATCCTATAAAAACAATTAGAGCCACCTGCAACTGCAACAGGGTGACTTTTCGTTTGAACGTGGAAAGTCCTAACCAATTGCTTTGCCTCGGTTTTGCCATCCTAATCTCAAACGCGTGCACACGCACGCCAGACTCCAGTGTTTCCATGCCCCCCAACACCAGCTGGTACGCTGCGCCTTCCCTCCCCATAGTCCTGCTTTGTCATCACGGATTGCGTCTTTGACCAACTAGATACCGTCCAGGGCACTGGACAACGTTCTTTAGTGGGGAGGTCCTCCTAGATTTCTAGACTTTCCTGTTTCCATCGCTCAGTCAGTGACTTGTAGGACGCCATATTTGCAAAGATGACTTCTGTCACTTGCTGCAGCCCTCAAAGCCTGCTCGGTGCCTGTGGCATTCAAATACTTCCTTTTACTTAAAGGACAGATTCCAGATGGTCTGTCTTGGGTTTCATCCGTCCTCTTTGGCTTCTGTACCTATAGGACTTCTCTTTTAAGCAGACTGCTTTACTCTGTCGCTGACACTGCATATAAAGTTGCCTCCAAACCCTAGTATCTGAGAGGAGCCAGAGCTCACACTTGTCACCACCAGTCACCCTGTCCTTCAGTGGCCCTGGACCTATCATCACCCAGATAACATACCATCTTCTACAGGGTTTTACCCAAATGCACTTGTCCTCATAGAGGTTAAGGGTGTCTGTCCAACCCGCAGGTAAGGGCTGCATGGTTATTCTTGAAAGTGGGCCTTTCTCATTCAACTGGTAAGAAGAGAAACATAAGAGATCTCAGCACCTGTATCTCATAAACATCTGCAGACTCTTTACGGAATAATGACACCTTAACCGTTTGTAAATATACACTACAAACAGGTATTTCTAGATAACACTTCTGTTGTCTTAAAGAATGTCTCCTAAAAAGTTTGCATATCAGTGAGGTGAGGATAAAATAAAGAGAGAAACAATAGTCTGGGAAAGACAAGGAGAAAAATTCATCAGGAAATTAAATTTTGCTGATGGTAGAACTGTGGATAATATTTTTCTCTATTAAAAATAAGAAGAAAGAAAGAAATATTTCTTCTTTGCCCACAGCTGTTTATGAGTGCTGTGGCATTCTAAACATCCCTTTAATAAAAGAGGAGAAAAATATGTCTCTATATTTTATGCATATTTAATTTCTCTCTAAAATCTCACACGAGACACACAGTGTGAGAATCTCAATCAAAAATCTTATTGATTTCCCCTCCTTTAGCAGTTGGAATCATATCCATATTATTCTCTTCATGTGATTGCTTTACTCATAGTGATGAATTTGAACCTATTTCTCAAGAAATGTAAATAAAATGGAATGTGTATGTAATAGTACTAAAGTTGTGGTTATATAAATAAATACACTTAATGAGATATCTTACGAAATACGATTCTTGAAAGAGGTGATCAATTTCATTCAAACTGTGATTTGACATATTGAAACCTTGCCACGGTGATGTTAAAAATTAGGATATGGATGCTTCTAGGAATTACGGGTTATTTATAAGCAGATCACTGTACACAGTGTTCTTTCCACTTCTATTGTAATGCTCTTACTTCAAGTTTAGACTAAAAAAAAAAAATTGCACAGAACTTGAAGGTCTAGCCCAGGAATATTTTTGATCATAACTTGCTGTTTGATTTCCTCCAAACACTGAGGAAATAATTTGAGGATGTCATCCTACTTCTTGTTTCACTACTTTCATTTTGTTTTACCTCCTGTAGGAAAATGAGTGGATGAAGGAGATGAATTCAGGTCTTCAAATTCTTTTCAATTTCCTTTCACCCTTTGCTTCATATAGTTGGAACTCAGTACACGCTGAATTAAATTTCATAATATCTTGATACAGAATGATGTATTTGAACATCTCTATGCATTGGCTTTTCTTATGGTCAACTTTATTATTTTCACAAAAAGTAAAATCGTTAAGTAAATCAAAGATTTGGGGAGCAAATGCAAGGAAAAAAAAAAGAAAAAACCCTTGCCTTTAGGATCTTAAAATGTATTTAGTGAAATATGAAAACATATGCCAGATAAAACTTTAGAAGGTTTTAGACCCACATACTGTCCCTACACATAATTTTTCATCATGCTGAGAATGTATTGTGTTAATTTCTATCTTCACTGAAGGAAGACAGTATTTCAGGATTGGTTTGTAAGGGAAGTATATGGTGTTTGAACTAGCTCTGAGGGATGAACAGGGCTTGACCATGAAGAGAGTAAAAGGGGTTGAATCTTCTAAGCAAGAACAAGAAAATAAGTTTTTGAGATGTAATAGGATGTTTTAGATGGCTGTTCTTTACATCTGGACACACAGAGTAGGATTAAAACAGGATAGGCTTTGATTCTGTGACTCTAATAATGCATGGCTCCAGCACATCCATCCTGCTTATGTCAGACTACAGAAAGCCACAAAGGAAATATTTGGTTACACATGGGGTTATTTTCTTAACAAGTAGAGAAGCTTGCTACTTACCCTCTTAAGATCAGTAAACTTTACAACCATGAAACAAAAACCTTGACATTTTAGAAATAAAGTAATTAAACCAAGCAAAGAAATTAGAGAGAGGATCTCTGGTTTTCTAGCCAAAAAGCGAGATTCAAATTTGGTGACTATTTTAGTATATGTGCTGCTGAAGCAAGAGCAGGCTTACCAGAGGGGTGAGGGGGCGTGCTGAAGCAGGTGACGGGGACCAAAGAGGGCACCGGTCATGGTGAGCACTGAGTAATGCATAGAATTGTGGAATTGCTATATTGTCTGCCTGAAACTAATATAACACTCTATGTTAATTATACTGAAATCAAAATTTAAAAAAAAAAATTTAAAAAACCCACCAATTTGGGGTATTATGGAGGGCACGAATTGCATGGAGCACTGGGTGTGGTGCATAAACAATGAATTTTAGAACATTGAAAAGAAATAAAATTAAATTTAAAAAATTAAAAAATAAATATCACAATATATCACTTAAAAAATAAAAAAATCCAACAATTTGGTGAATATTACAAATTGAGATTAATTGCATAATTTTTTCTTTATTGTTATTAACAAGCATAATAAATGTTATTTAAAAATTTAAATGTTACTTATTATTAGCTTGCATGTTTACTTTACTTTGTTCTTACAAGATTTTAATGTATAAAAGTGTAGGTTTATTTGATGACAGCTCATTGCTCAGTAACGACCTACATATTTATTGAATTTACAATAATCAAGATATGCATGTTAAATTGAAAACATGCCTAAAAGAAAGCCAAGATGTTTCAAATGAGGAAAAACCCAAGTATGGTTTGCTAAAGGTTTTAATTAATATAATAATTGAGTGTCATTAACAAAAATAATAAATTAAATCTATTCCCCCAAAAAAGAAAGTACTTAAAATATAAAGAGAATACATCTATATATACATCTACCTATCCGTACATATGTTGTTTGAAACCTCATCAAACTATAGCTTTGAAAAGGGCACATTTCATTTTTATAAATTATGCCTCAATAAAAATCAATTAACGAATAAAGGGGAAGGACATCGCTATAAAAGTGCTTCAAAAGAAACTGGGGCGCCTGGGTGGCTCAGTGAGTTAAGCCTCTGCCTTCGGCTCGGGTCATGATCTCAGGGTCCTGGGATCGAGCCCCACATCGGGCTCTCTGCTCAGCGGGGAGCCTGCTTCCCTTCCTCTCTGCCTGCTTCTCTGCCTACTTGTGATCTCTATCTGTCAAATAAATAAATAAATAATCTTTTAAAAAACCAAGTGAGAAACAGATAACAATAAAAAATGAGAGAAAGGGTTGAGGAAGAATAGAGCAGGTAACTAGAGAACAGATTGAAAATATTTCAGTTGGTGATCAGCACTGCTGAAGAACGTTATTTTGGCAAAGAAATCATCCCTGATCAGATGCAGGCACAGTGTCCGGGATCAAGCACGTGTAGGAGTGGGGCTGAGGGGAGGCAGGGCAGAGTACCAACGGGTGTCCACACACAGACTGGCTGGGTGAGCGTGAGCCCATGATGGAGCGGACAGTTAGGAGTAAGGCTGGAAGTCTCAGTGAGCTCAAGGCTGGGGAGGCGCTCTACACAGGTTCAGGGCTGAGGGGCCGGGAAGTGGGTGACCCTGTCCTGCTGCTGCTCAGGTCTCCTTCCAGCGTGCCCGCAAAGATCCACACAACGTGGAAGGCTTTTTGGTCATCTTTTCTTTTGTGATTTTTCTTAAATCATGGTTAAGAAGAGCTGACTGCTCCTTTGTTCATGCCCCAAGGTGCCTGGACCTATGCCCCAGGACACTTTGTCATATGCCGGGGATGTTCCTTCCGTGTCCGAGGTGGGGGAGCGTCTATAGCATCCCATCTGCCTGTCCCCAGCACACAGCAGCAAACTGGCCTACGGATGGCGCTGAGCAAGCTTTGATGGTGAAGACCGACAGAAGCGATTGTCTTGGTCTCCACACCGCCCGGTTCTGAGCCAGGAGCCCGTGAGGTCAGACGTGAACATGAAGTGGGCCAGGTGCACACGTGTTTCCTTTCAAATAGCCCTTGTCCCTCAAAAAGCAGAAAGAGGAAGAGGAGGAGAGGAGGAGAGGGAGAGAGAGGAGGAGGAGGGGAGGAGAGAGAAGAAAAGGGCCCAGTGATAACAATTCAAAAGATTCTCTTTCTAACTACTTTTTAACGCTAGTTTTTTGAAACAAGATTTAGAGAACCTTAAGCTTTACTGAAAACACATAATCTCCGAATCTCCTTGGGATGCAGAGCCCCATGAAACTCCATCTGGAGTCAGGAGGTTGCACTGTCTCTCAGACCTGGACGGCCATGGGGCCGTCCAATTGGGTTACACATCTGTGCTAGTTGACTTCCTATGGGAAGTCGCCATCCTGCGAACTGGCCTGAACAAAGGTTAGAACCACCAATCTTGCCAGAATAACCTGGAGGGAGATGACGTCTTGCAGATCAAACCAGAGCAATCCAAATAGCTAGATTCAGTCAAAACACTTTTTAAATAACATGAAAAATAAAAATATTTACCAGCTTAAAAATCAAAAGACATTTTTGAATTATGAGCCATATGATAGATTTAGCATGAGGATATATACAAGGCCTATTACAAAAGGAGCCATATTACTATTCAACTACAAATTTAGAATCACAAATACGGTTTCCCAAGAAACATTTTTTATAAACACTGATAGAGCCGTATTTCTTATGTTAGTAACTAGGAAGTTCTTTAACACAGAATTTCTTAACTATTCTGGGGAATGAAAGAACACAATTTTCAGAAAAATGATGAAAAGCAAACTGGATAATAATTCAGGGATTCATCATATCTTCTTTCATGTGGAACTTTAATTGGTAGTGTTATTAAAACAAAGTTATTATTATCACTTGAAAATATCTGGGAAGTTAATTATGCATTTTGATCCTAGATTGCACAGTTTTAAAAATATTTTAAAATGGGAAATTTACCCTTAGCACCCCAAAAAACAATTTTTTAAATATGTGCTCTCAGAAAAGAATGATTATTTGATATTCTGAAAAAAATAGGGTGATATTTTTACTTCTGCTGGTCACAGTTTATGGTTATCTGAATTATTATATGCTATTTATAATTTGCAATTGAATGAGGTGGCTTATTATACAATATCAATTAGATGCAAAATCTGGCAGAAAAAATACTGGTATACATCCATTGAAGAGAGTCCAATTTTCTTTGCAAAATTTAAACTTTTTTTTTTTTTTTTTTTTGAGAAAGAGAACGCTTAAGCAGGGGGAGGGGGAGAGGGAGAGGGAGTGAGAGAATCTTAAGCAGACTCCATACCCAGTGCAGAGCCAGAGGTGGAGATCCATGTCGTGACCCTGGGATCATGACCTGAGCTGAAATCGAGTTGGGGACTTAACCAATTGAGTCACATGGGTGCCCCCAATTGTCTTTGCAAAATTCAGTGTCTGATGCTCTTGCCTACATAACGTAAGCCAGTGGTCCTGGTCAGTTGGCGCATGGCGAAAGGGTGTGCAAAGAAAAGGGCATAATGTGTATATCAGAATCAGGGGAAAAGTGTTTCAAATACACCTTGCTGCATATCACCTTCTGGAAGGATCCACATTTCTCCATTGATACAAGCAGTATTTCAAACTAAGAATTTCTATCTCCAGAAGCGTAAATCTTAAGATCAAGGGATAGTTGACTTAGAAGTGTGGCTTTAATTTAAAAAGATCTTCTTTAGAGAAAGATCTTAACGTAGCTTTATTCAAATTCAATGAATACAAATGTGAGGAGGTCTTAAGATAAGATCTGACAATTCACCTGCATATTCAAACCCTGGTCTCTAGCACCGTCCTCTTCCAGAGAACATTTGTAATTTATCCACTTCTTTCTTTTAACGTGTTGGCAATGTGTTTTACTGTCACTTAAATCAGTGTGATAGAACAACATTCGCAATAGTTTCCATTTGTAATCCCTGTATTCTTTCCCAGCACACCTAGAAGACAGATTTTTACTTACTTTATAGTCTATGCAGCACCTACTGTTGCAATGTATTCAGTAGGTAATCAGTTATTACTTAGTGAATGAATTGACACATATCTGAACGTGCCTTCAAAGTCCCACATCCCAGTAACTGTAAACAGAAATCACTTTGCTAGGACTTGATTACATCACTTACTGCAATCAGTGAGAATCCTGTTTATTAATTTACTTATTTATTTTTGCTGTGGTATCCAGCACAAACCCAGATTTCAATAAACATTTGCTTGAATAAGATCCAACTCTACAAAGTTGAATTCTTATAGCATTATTTTTTTCTTTCTAGCCTGATGCTTGTGTCGTTCTATAGAACTTCTGACGGGTGGTGATTACAGAACACGTTTCTCCTAGCATCACCGCATTGATCAACCCTACGTTTTCTATTTCCATACACTTCATCTTTAACCATCTTTATATCCTACTGGTCATTTAAAGTAAGCACATTTTCCCCCAAAGTTTTTTGTTTGCTTCTTAATGAAGTGTTTGCCTTCGAATGCTCTGGATGTCTGTGTGTCTAGAGGAGAAGGGGGGGGTAGACACAGAACTAACAGGGATCACAAGTTTGGAAAGCACGCAGGATGAATTTGTGTTGATGGGCCTTGCCATCCTGTAGCACAGAAAAGGCTCTGAGCAGTCCTGTAGTAAAAAAAAAAAAAAAAAAAAAAAACTGTTTACTTTGGTTTTAATGAGGCTTACAAAACTTAGCTGCCATCGAGTCTCTTAAAAATAACACACAGTTCTATGTTCTAAGGATCCCACACTAAGAAAGACACTTCTAGGAAAGAGCAGCCGTGTGAGACAATCCAGCGTGTACCAGAAGGGGCACGCCGTGTCATCCAAAGATACGACACATAAGCCGGGACCTTGAACCCGAAACCTCCTAAACACAAGCACACACCGACATCCAGCTACTCTGTCACAAAGTCACGACCCAGCTGTCTTCTCCGAGAATAGAGGACTAACACCCTTCTTCTGTGGTGACCCTGAAGAACACCACCTCACGACTTCTTGTTTGACTGCAAGTGTACCCATCCGGTAGAGTTTTTACATACTCTGCATCATAATTCTCTGGCGTAGAAAGGACTCCACACTCTGGCCCTTATATCTTTTGTTAAGTGCATCTCACATTTTTTTTTCCTAAATACCCTTCCAACACACTCCACATTGATCTATTTCTTTAATCTATTAGAAATAGATCTTTGATCTATTTCTGACATCACAAATGCAGGATAGCTACCCCCCAGATATAATACCACTTTTAAGAATCAGCAGAAGACCTATGCACACCATAACTGCCGGTGGTGTCCATTCTTAGTATCTCTGACGTTGTCTTGAACTGGTAATGATCACCCACGCAGAGCTCCTCTCGCCAGCTATAAAAACGGGCAACATAGCGGAGGGAACCATGTATGACTTTTTATTATTTAATTACTGGCCTCCAACACAATGTCTTAAACCATGAAGCTAATATTTCCTGCTAATAATACTGAATGATGATAACCTCATATTTTATTATTTTTAAAGATAAGTTTACTTATGTATTTATTTTTTAATAGCATGTTGATGGGAGGAGGGGCAGAGGGAGAGACAGAATCTCAAGCAGATTCTGTGCTGAGCACGGAACCTGACACGGGCTTCCATCTCACAGCTTTGAGATCATGACCTGAGCTAAAATCAAGACTCAGACACCCAATCAACTGAGTCACCTAGATGCCCCTATGACTACATATTTTAGAAGACACTTTTTTAAGAACAAAGATCTTCCTGTTTGGCTTCAAATTCTCCTGACCACCTCATTGATGTTCTTTTCCAGGTGAAGATTCACTTCTTCCATTGGCAGAGCTCACGAGACTTCAGATTACAGGCTGAAAGAGTAGACGGAGCAGACTTCTCTGTTCCAGGTACCATGTTCCAAGGACAGACCGTAGACTAGATTCTAGAACCACTGAGTATCAGGGAACACTGAGAGATTTCCTACAGGCTTTGCCTTAAAACAAAACAAAGCCACAAAACACAATAGGCAACTTTCTTTACCTTTGCATTAGCTGCTTAGAAAATCTATCTCCTTGGGAGAGATGGGAAGTCTGCCAGCTATCAATCAATGAAATGCTGCGCTAGGTAGAATCACCTGGCTTTAGAACTGCTACATAAAAATGTTTCCGCTCTATTTTTCATACACATCCATGCTTTGTTTTGAAAATGACACAATTTACAAATCAGACCATTAAAACCATTATTTCAACATATGATTGATACTTTACCCTCTCCGTAGTTGAGGAGAGTGCCTGGAGAGTACCTAGTCTTCTGAGAAACTCTGGTGAACTCGCTGTGTCAGAATCACCAGGACGCACTTAAGAAATACAGATTCCTCGGTCCCATTGTTGGAAAAGCAGCTTCTAGAAAAGTGGCAAACCGGCCCAGAAGTGACACTGCCTGTGCGATATAAAAATATCTTTAAATAAACTTCCAGATTGGCCCTTCCATGATGGGAGCTTATGAAATCTAGCTTCTTCAGAGGGGGTTCTAATATATTTCTGAGCATCTGGATAGTGGAAATTATTTGAAGTTTCCACAATTCACCTAAAGTTTCTCTCTTGTTACAGTCTATCCATTTACCTTATATCCACTCAACAGAAAAACAAGAAATAAATCCTTTTTTCCATGTGATCACATGGAAATACAGACCCCTGTATTTCATATTGAACCGGTAGGAACTGTGAACAAATATGTTTAAGTCATCTTATTCCACATTTAACTGATTTCAGAATTTTAGTGTCTTGTCAATACAAAACGGTATGCTAGAAGTGAAGGAACCAAGATGAACAATTCCTAACAATGGCACAGATAGAAACAAACAGGGATGAGAGATTTCAAAAAGTACCAAACAGGGATGTGCTCCGGGAGACACGGAGGGCTGTCTTCAGAGGCATCCGGAAAAGAAAGCATTTTGGAAAGATAAAGCTTGAGTTCTGACTTCAAAGACAGATACAGTTAACCAGATTGAGCAAAGGCAGGAAAATCTCAGAAAGGGCATCCCAGTGGAATTATAAAAGGAAAAGAAAGTCATTAAATCTTCTAATTCCATAAAGCCATGGGGTAATTCATTCAACTGTAGCTTGGCAAAGTTTGGGGTTAGAGTAATAGAAACTACATTACAAAGGACCTTTATCATGATGTTTGAGGAATGTTATCAACAGATCTTACTGAGGGACTTAACGTGATCAGATTTGAGGTTTAGAAAGATCACACCAGCAGCCCTGAGGAAAATAGCAATAAAAAATAACTCCCAGTTATCTAATAGGTACTGTGCAGTAGACACCACTGTTAAAACGTTATATACATAGTCTTATTTTAATTTTTACAAGCAATCCAAAGAGGTAAGGGACTCAGATGCTTATTTTAAATATAAAGAAACCAACCCAGAGAGGTTAAAATTACTTTCTCCAAGATCAGAAAGCAGAACTGGGGCATGATTCAAAAGATATCTGGCTTCCAAAGTTGTGTTTTTCATCATGTTTAGGAACAGAGACAACAATGATCGCACAGTGCTGTAATGATGACATCGCAAGCAGGGATTCACGAGCAGCGTGGGCTGCCGGGACTGGGGAGGACAGACCAATGCAGGACACGGTGAGCAGCTCTATGGATGGCAGCCTAGAAAACAGATTCTGACCCAATTCCCAGGATTGTAATGGAAATGTAACAAGACAGGGAAAAGGAGGAGTTTCGGTGTGATTCTTTATTCCTTTGAGAATATAAATTATTGTCATTTAAATAAGTAGGTGTTTTCTCTCCTAGCTCATGGAACATACACTTCATGAACACCGAAAGCTGATGTGTCTTTTTCATCACACCGTTGTCAGTACCTGGCAGACAGCCCGTATGCTACAGGCTTAAGCAAGGGACCCACTATGGGAGCAAAGACAGAGTCATGCCTATCATCTTGGTAAAGTCACAACGTTTCATCCATCTTTACCAGTCTTGTTTTTTTCTTTTTGAAGATTTTATTTATTTACTTGAGAGAGAGAGTCGGGGGAGGTGCCGAAGGCGAGGGCAGACTTCCCTCTGAGCAGAGAGCCCAATGTGGGGTTTGATCCCCCGACCCTGGGATCATGACCTGAGCTGAAGCCAGCCACTTCACTGACTGAGGCACACAGGCTCCCCTTTACCAGTCTCCCTTAAAATGAAGTTAAATTAGAGAACACCAAACAGTAGGCCATTAGCAAGAGTTCACTGAATTATTAAATTTCTAGTGTTTAATATTGTTATTATAGATACCAACCCAGCCAGATTTTCTTTTTTTTTTTTTTTTTTAATATAAGAAAAAGACTTCCTCACTCTCATGGGTTGAACTGTGGCCCTCCAAAACTCATATGTTGAAGTTCTAAACCCAGGACCTCTGATTGTGACTGGCTTTGGAGATAGGGCCTTTAACAATGCAATCGGGTTACAATGAGATCATTAGGGTGGGCCCTAAACCCACATAACTCATATCCTTCTAGGAAGAGGAGTGAGGACATAGACCCTGACAGAGGGAAGATGGCCTTCTATAAGCCAAGGAGAGAGGCCTCGAGAGACATCAGCTCTGTCGACACTTTCAATGTGGACTTTTTGCCTTCAGAACTGTGTAACGCCTCTAGTCTGTCACGGGACTGGGGCTGTCGGGGCTTTGTTAGGGCAGCCTGTGCAGACCAATACCCCACCATGGTAGACAAATTGACCAGAACAGCATTTCTTCTTGCTCTCATCAAATGGAAATGCTGCATAAGATAAAATAATGTCATATTTGGTACCTAGTTGAGTTCACAATTAACAGAGAGGACTTCTTAGCTGGTGAAATGGGGAGGCAGCTCAGAATGGGAGAGCTGGGGGCTACAGAAAGGAGTCTAGGTTGCAGACTCTCAGGTATGCGGCAACTGGGAAATGCGGTCCTTCTGTAAATTCTCGAGTCACGTCAAGCCGCCCTGGCCTCTAAACAGGAACAAGAAATCTGTCCATGAAAGTGGGAAGTGGCAGCAAGGACGTCCCTTGGCTGCCCATAGAAAGCAAACAGTCCCCATGGGAGAGCAGAGGCCCATGCTGCTGTTGATTATGAGTGTGAAATCCAAATTCACAGCTGTTTCTGGAAGCAGAGACCCAGAAACGAGAAGTAAATGTGAAAACTGGCCAGGAACCAAGGAACCCTGAATACCTCGCAGAGATGCATGTTTCACCCGCCCAAGACACAGTCCGCAGTCTGAGTTCCACGGGGAAAGCAAAGCAAACATCCTGCAACAGGTGAGTCCCCATCAGTATCCTGACAACCTGAGAAAAGAAATCACCGGGAGGGAGAGACAGGAGGTGGGAAGATAAAGTCCACTCAGGCCGTGAACTAAAACACAAATTAAAAAGAACAGAGGGGCGCCTGGGTGGCTCAGTGGGTTAAGCCTCAGCCTTCAGCTCAGGTCATGATCTCAGGGTCCTGGGATCAAGGCCCACATCGGGCTCTCTGCTCAGCGGGGAGCCTGCTTCCCCCTCTCTCTCTGCCTGCCTCTCTGCCTACTTGTGATCTCTCTTTCTCTGTTAAATAATTAAAATCTTTAATAAAAAAATAACAGAAAGCTCTAAATGAAAGTTAACAATGTATATACTTGAAATTGCCAAAGCCTTAAAAAACTAGAAACCATAAGAATAAATAGAATCTTCTAAGAAAATAACAGATTGGTTTAGAAATTCTAGTAATAAAAACATGGCTCATTACATAAAAATATCATTGGATAGTTTGAATAGGCAACTAAGCCAATTTGAAAAATAGTGATCAGGAAAATTTAAGAAAAGCACACAAAATACAGCCCAGGAAAACTGTGAGATAGAAAATACATACCTAGTTTAAATATGTCGGGAGTCATGGAGACTAAAATGAGAAAACTCAAAGTACATCTAATAAGAGGGACAGAGGAAACTTGGGGGGAGGCAGTATTTAAAAACAAAATGGCTATCTTAAGTTCCAAATACGAGTGAGATCATATGGTATTTGTCTTTCTCTAACTGAGTGTAAGACAGAAAACAGAGGAACATAAGGGAAGGTGGAAAAGGAAAAAAAAGGAGGGGAGCCATAAGACTCTTTAAAATTATTTATTTTTATTTTATTTTTTTAAAGATTCTATTTACTTATTTCAGAGAAGAGTGAGTGAGAGAGAGAGGGAGTGTGAGCAGGGGGAGGAGCAGACTTCCCGCTGAGCCAGGAGCCCGATGGGGGGCTCCTTCCTGGGACTCCAGGATCGTGACCTAAGCTGAAGGCCGACAGTTAACCTACTGAGCCAGCCAGGTACCCCAGTGGTAAGAGAACCTTAAGGACAGAGAACGCACTGAAGGTTGATGGATGGAGGTGGGCAGGGGACGGGCTAGCTAGGCCAGAGGGATTAAGCAGGGAACCTGTTATGTTGAGCACGGGGTCTCATATGTAAGTGATGAATTCCTCAATGCTAGTCCTGATACCAATATTGCAAAGTATGTTAACTAAGTAAAATTTAAGTTTAATAAATAAATAAATAAATAAAACTAAAATGGCTAAAAAAGTATATATAACTAGGGGCGCCTGGGTGGCTCAGTGGGTTAAGCCGCTGCCTTCGGCTCAGGTCATGATCCCAGGGTCCTGGGATCGAGCATAGCATCGGGTTCTCTGCTCAACTGGGAGCCTGCTTCCCCCCTCTCTCTCTGCCTGCCTCTCTGCCTACTTGCTATCTCTCTCTCTGTCAAATAAATAAATAAAATCTTAAAAAAAAATGTATATAACTAGAAATAGCTTCTGTTGAAGGAGTCTCTCTGGTCCCGATGTCATTGGACATGCCATTGGATGTGTACCTGAATGGCAGGTAAGGTGCTGGACAGGTGTTATGCCTAAGGCATATGGGCTACTGAACATAAGACAATTGAGAAAAAGGATGGAAAGATGTTGATGTTTCAGAAAACAAGTTCATTTAAATAATGTGGTATGAGGAGAGAAATCTTTGCGAAATGGTTGAAATTCTGAACCCTCTTTGCAAAAACAGCCCTTTTATGCAAATCATGCTTCGAGAGTCAAACAGGAAGTAAAGGAATGTATGGCCTGCTACCCCGAGATTGCCAGCATAACTCTGTCTGTCAAACAAGGCTCATGCAAATCATTTCCTGTCCATCCTGCTCATGGAAGGCCAAAGTCAACCTCTGTTTTGACGATTGCTGAGAACTTGTAGCACAAATTCCAGATTAAAGTTAAGTGGCTCTTTCCGGTATCAGTTATTCTTAGTTAAAATGATGTTCCGCACTAGGTGCATTTTCAAACAAAGATAGGAATCGTACTTTTTATTTCTGTAAAGCAAAATTGCCTTCCAGAAGAACTATTTTGGGATAACCATCCTGAAAAAGGTATAATAGAAAATTTTGATAGTTTTTCAACAAAGGACAGAGAAGAGTGGGGAAAAAAATGTTGGCACTAAATTTGAAACACCACTTTAGAAAATATTTTCACAATAGGAAGGGCCATTAATACATCTATGACTACTGTAGGTAGAGTGTGTGTGTGTGTGTGTGTGTGTGTGTGTGTGTTTTCCTTTTTCTCTTTTAATTCTAGTAGACTCTGAGCCTCGACACAATTTAAAAGACTTCTCTTGGAATTTCCTTCAAAAGATCTCTCCCACCCCCCGCCCAGTTAAAAAGAAAATCACTGGCTCAAAATGGTATAACTTCGCCCAAATCACCAAACCTAGGCTAAGCCCTAACCTAACTGCAGTTTCAACCTCCCCCCAGAAATGTAGTCTTAACCATCAGTCAGGAATTTCTTTGGTCAGCTTCAGTGAGGCAATCTACCCCATGGGCCTTTTCCATCCCTGCGAAAGAAAGAAGATGGAGTAATCAGGATGATAAGACCCCTGCCCTCCCTCCTAAGGGAAAGTGACCTTGACTGAACCAATCTTTTCCTTTCTTTTGCTAATAAATTCTTGTCCCACCCTCTTCCCTTTAAAAACCTTCCATTCTGTAGCCAGCCCAGAGCATCTCTTCAGGGGCTAGATCTGATGCTGCCTGATGTATGCATAGCCTAATAAAGACAATTAAATCTTCAAATTTACTTAGTGACATTTTTGTTAAATCACCCTCTCAGAGGACAGCGTTCAAATATCCAAGAAAGCACCCTGACCTGTGGAGTTTTGTTCCATCTTGCTAATTATTACGTCAACCAGACGGTGGTGATGCCATACATAAGGGCTCCTGGCTTGTTAAGAGCCTGATATGGGAGAAGGTGCTGGGATTGCCCAAGTTATGTATTCATCTCACCGGAGATGAAAGTTGCAGCTCAAGTCAGTGGTTTAAAATATGTGATTTAGCAAAAGTGCTACAAAGGACACTTTCTCATGAGAAATTCTATAAAATGCATGTTAAGAACCACGAAGAAATTACTGACCCCCTTGGAAATCATTTAATGGGACTGACCGCTATTGAAGTTCATGTCACAGACCACTGAGTCTCTTCTGTTTCATTTCTTTGGACTCGACTGTCTGTGAACCCATTAGTCCTTGACCTCTGCTCAAGATTTTCAGTACATCATTATTCTCAATTGGCTGAGGGCGCCACTAAGCGCAAAGTGCTCCTGAGTGTAGGGAACATTACCTTACATCGGTCATTCCTGACCATTTTCTGGTATTTAAAAACCTTTGATAGACATCGGGGAGGGTATGTGCTATGGTAAGTGCTGTGAATTGTGTAAGTCTAATGATTCACAGACCCTGAAGCAAATGATACATTATGTGTTAATAAAAAAGTTAAAAAACAAAACAAAACAAAAACAAAAATAAAGGCACTGAAGTCAGTCAGGGAATGCAATAAACAAACAAACAAATACCTTTGAAGAGTACCAGGTACATATGGAAGTGGCCTGAAAGTCTGAGTCAGAAACACAAAGGGAGGGATACAAGACTAGCAACTCTCACCTTAGACTGCCAACATTTCCCCCACGTCAATGCAGAAGTGGCCCCTAGGGAAATTTGTCATTTGCCCGACCTGAGTGAAGATGAGTGACATGGAAGCGAACAGAAAGGACAAGCTTTGAAATACTAAGATATTTTAGAACCCCTTATTGTCCATTTTTGATGAGTACATATGCAGAATTTCTTTAAGCAATTAGTAAAACTTTCATGAATGGGTAATCATGACTGATGGTCTACTTGCTTCTCTGTTTTAACTGTAATATGAACTATGCTTTGTTTCTCCCTTTCTTTGGGGACCCTTAACCTGTGTTCCAGTGCTAAGGTATGTATATGACCGTAACAGCTCGAGTTTTGATTTCAGAAAGCCCTAATTTGGGTATATATATTAGCAGACACCAACAATAATGGATGAGAGAACACAATTCCCCAAAATTGCATTTGACCTACACGCAAGGCTCACAAAAACAGAGTAAAATTTCCTACGTGGATGAGTCTGCCAGCATTAGTGGCAGTAATATTGGAGTGCTTTGACCACATGGTGTGATTTTAGGGATACAGAAAAAGTTCTTCTGCCAAAATTGGTCCCTACTGCTCCTCAAATGCCCACCATTAAAGTCATTCATTTGAGTTAAGAAAATTGCCAGTAAGACCTCTATTAAAATGCAAATGTGTTCCCTGGGTGGGGAAACACATTAAATCATTATCAGCCATTAACACTTTAGACCAAATTAGTTTGAGATTTATTAGCCAATTACTCAAAGTACAGGAGGAATGCTATGCAGGAGAGGTTAGTTTAAGTCGGTGTGGAGATAACCCGGAGAAGAACCAACCAGTGAGGTCTTGCAATGGAGTTCAATCTCTTTGCTACTCCGTAGTTTTGTTTTGTTTTTAATGAAATGATATGTACAATTCTAGCACAAAAATATAAAAAAGGTAGAGGAGTGCCTGGCTGGCTCAGTCTGTAGATCAGGTGACTCTTGATCTCAGGGTTGTGAGTTCAAACTCCACATTGGCTGTAGAGATTACTTAAAAATAAAATATTTTTTTAAAAAATCAAAAAGAGGGGCTCCTGGGTGGCTCAGTGGGTTAAAGCCTCTGCCTTTGGCTCAGGTCATGATCCCAGGGTCCTGGGATCGAGTCCCGTATAGGGCTCTCTGCTCGGCGGGGAGCCTGCTTCCCCTCTCTCTCTGCCTGCCTCTCTGCCTACTTGTGATCTCTGTCTGTCAAATGAATAAATAAAATCTTAAAAAATAAATAAATAAATAAATAAGTAAATAATTAAAAATAATTATCAAAAAGTAGACCTGTCCCTGACAGAACATCGGGACCCAGAGCACTCCACAACCCCGTCCTCTCACTCCCACCACCCTGCACCTCCAAAAAGACTCCTGATACCCCTCCAGAAACCTCAATTTCTATAGTTTGAAAACTAATAAATTTGGACATTTATTCCACTCTCCATCCATTCTTCTCCTCTATTTTTCCTACAGATAGAAGTAGAGACAAGGCCAAAGGTGCAGCTGGAGGGAGGCTGACTCCTAGAGGCAGTACTTACGGGGACCCAACACCCAGCTCTGTGTGTCCCATACCCTGACCGGCTGCTCTGTCACTCCCCTACATGCCCACCTGTCAGAGAAACTACATATGCCTCCTGTAGGGATGTCTGCAGCCTGTTTTCTCTTCAGGGCCATTCCTGATACTCATTTCAAGCCTAACAAAATGGAGAAGGTGTTGTTTTTAAAAGTTTCGAACGTCTAAAGGAGCATCTTTGGCCCCAGAATAGCTGTGAAACATGTCTAAGAACAGAGAGAAGATGGCGGCATAGCTCCGAGGGGTTCCTAGAGCAGGTTACCCTGGAGTGACCTGGGCATCTTGCTCAAGTCCACAATCATCAGTGAGCTTAGGTGAAATTCAGATCCTTGGACGGGGAGGCTGTGATCTTCAGAACCGAGCAGAATCATCCTACGATAAATTGGGTAGCCAGCCAATATTTAATAAGTTTCTGAAATCAAAGAGTATTCAGGAAGGGAATCTGGATTATTTGTGCACTGCCAAAATCTGGTGGTAGAGGATAGGAAGCAGGAAAACAGGTACAGATCACACAACCATACAAACATGTGCAAGATAAGAAATTATACATAGCCAGAAAGAAAGGAATAAAAAAGAGAGAGAAACGGAAATTCTAAATACTTAGGTGCTTTCATATACATGTTCTTTTAATTTACTTTCCTGCAATTTGAATGTTGCAATTCTTATGTTATCCCGGGAACTGTTATCTGAGTAAGTCCAGCTAAATGATCCCAAGTCTCTCCAGTCTTCAGATCACTCGTAGTTCTGTTCCAAAAGCTAATATGGCATGTTTAACTGCAAGCTAACTACGCTTCAGTGATGTTGCCTTTTTACAGGAAAAAAAAAAGTGGGGGAATGTGTTCTATGTCGAAGTGTTTTCATGGACTTAAGATCATAAGCTAAGCTGGGTTAGTTGTGAAAAATACTAAGAGTTAATCAAAGCCAACTTGTTATTATTCCTGGTTGGCACTGCAACGTACTTCACAAATTCACAAAGTAATGCTAATCGGAAAGCAATGCTACAAACTGCATATACGAAACCTTCAAACAAACGTATGTGTTCTCCTCTCTTTTCTATCCACTCACATCCCCTAACAGTCTCAGCTGGCTTTACGGCTTTAAATGCTACATGTAAACGGATGAACCCCACATTCTCATCTCCCGCACAGGCTGTCCCTTTCAACATCTGAGCACGTCCCTTACAGTTCCATGGATTATTCACGCACCTGAAGCCCAGCATGTACAGAGATGGGCTCTGGAATTTTTCTCCTTCAAAGTCATTTTTTTTTTCTTCCAGGCTTTTCTTAGTTACAGAAACTTTATCCTTCCAGGTGCCCAGTTCAACCACTGTGGGCCTCCCTGAGCCCCACTGTTTTCTTTCAGCAAATGATGTTGGTTCGACCCTCCAAAGGAACGCGTCTATGCTGCTGCAGCCAAGCGATCAGAAATGTCCCTTAGATAATGGTGGTAGCTTTTAAAGGAGCATCCTTCTTCCTGTCCTCGTGCCTACAAAGTCCACTCTTGACATGACAATGGAAATCATGGTGTAAATCTTCCTTGCTGAATGTGAATCCAATTGTGCAACTCTTCTGCTTAAACCTCGCAAGCGATCCTATGAGCAGAGGCTGGAGCCAACAAGTGGCAAATAATCGGGCCATATTCTGGGCACGGAAGTCAGCTAAGTGTCCATCCGTGGGGACCTACAGAGCTCTGAGCTAAGCTACCTGATGGGTCACGCCCAGTTCTCGCTTTGGCTGAGAATCTTGCAGGGCAAGAACCAATCAGCCGCTGAGAATTTTCTACAGACTATGTGCTCAGTCCATACAGAATCCTACAGCCTTCTACCTCCCTTGCATCATAAACCCACCTCCCTCTGCAACCAGAAAGGGCCCTAGAAGGGAACTCCAGCTGACGGACGAACAGTGATTTTTAAAAAGATTTTATTTATTTATTTATCTATTTATCTATTTATTATTTTAGAGAGAGCGCACAAGTGGGAGAAGGGGCAGAGGGAGAGAATCTCAAGAAGCCTCCCCATAGAATGCACACCTGATGCAGGGCTCCATCTCAGGATCCCGAGATCATGACCTGAGCTGAAATCAAGAGTCAGAAGCTTAACTGGCTGAGCTACCCAGGTGCCCCTGATTTTTTTTTTTTTAAGAAAATAAGCATTTTCTCAAGTGACTAATCATCGGAATAAACCCTGTTTCAACTATTTTTGATATTTTCAATATATTTATATCACTTATCATTGTTATTTTTATCAACTCTTTTTTTTAAAGACTTTATTTAATTATTTGATAGAGAGAGAGATCACAAGTAAGCAGAGAGGAAGGCAGAGAGAGGGGGAAGCAGGCTCCCTGCTGAGCAGAGAGCCCGATGCGGGGCTTGATTCCAGGACCCTGAGACCACGACCTGAGCCGAAGGCAGAGGCTTAACCCACTGAGCCACCCAGGTGCCTCACAACTTTATCATCAACTCTTGAATAAAAGGCTAAGTAAGTATTTAGGAAGAAGACAATATAAGGTAGATAAGAAATAAGCAAATTACATTTTTTCATATTTATCTATGTTAAAATGTTAAATGTCATTAAACACTGGACATAAAGTCCAGTTGATCAGTGAATTATGACCTTTGTGTTCTCTTCAGTTGATGATTTAATGATGTAAAGAATCTAGGTGATATAAATATGGCATTAAAATAAATACCAATTGATATATTCAGTTTGGAAAATGTACATTTGAAACATATATATGATATGATCTGTGTGCAGTGTATTTCATAAGTATATACATGGTTTATGAAAGTTTTATTGGGGCGCCTGGGTGGCTCAGTGGGATAAGCGGCTGCCTTCAGCTCAGGTCATGATCCCAGGGCCCTGGAATCGAGCCCCGCGTCAGGCTCCCTGCTTGGTGGAAAGCCTGCTTCTCCCTCTCCCACTCCCCCTACTTGTGTTTCTTCTGTTGCTGTGTCTCTCTCTCTGTCAAATAAATAAAATCTTAAAAAAAAAGAGAGAGATTTAATTAATTAATTAATTTTAGAGAGAGAAAAAGAGAGAGATTGGGTAGGGGGAGGAGAGAATTCCAAGCAGACTCCCCGCTGAGTGTGGAACCTGAGGTGAGGCTCTATCTCAGGACCCTGTGATCGTGACCTGAGCCGAAACCAGGAGTCTGACAGTCAACCAACAGAACCACCCAGTCACCTCATGTGAAGTTTTAAAAAATTATGCTCATTATACAGTAGGTAGGTAAAAATGATAGTTTTGGCCAGATTGGCAAAGTCTACAAAATTAAAGAATAATATTTAAAATTAGCAGCATTTGAGAGAAAAACTACCCTGTATAAGTGGAGACATATTAAATGATCATTTAAATTATTATGTTTCCAGTTTTGAATCCCTACAGTCAATAATTTTCACTGGATTAAGCTTTCTTTAAAATCAGAAATATCATGAAATAACAGCTCAGACATGCATTTACAGGTTTATTTCACTTATATAGCTATGAATAATATGTAGAGTTTTTTCAAACATACTGGCTGTCTAGAACTTAGTATTCTTTTTTAAAAGTTTACAAAGGTTGATGTAAAATTAAATATTCATTATGTTTAAAATTATTTAATGTTTAACAAAGGATTACTTGTCAGGTATTTATACTTTTTTCCCATTGAATGGCATATGTCTTTATTAATACAGAGTGCCATAAAAAAAACAAAACAAAAACAAAACAAAACAAAAAAAAAAGAAAAACAAATCCTTTAGATGGGTCAGGGTTATGGGTCCAAAACCTTGCAAATAAAGTTGAAAAATCGTAACTTCACTATGTACCTGTGTCACAATAATTTTGTTACTGCTAAACAACAGTCATCAATCACTTCGAAAAATTTTGTAAGACGTGATTGGGAATGAGGAGTAGAGCCATTCACCTTTGGTTCCCCACACACATCCCTCTCCCTGCTTCTGTCAGGAGCACAGACAAACAGAAGTCACTGGGGACCGTTCTTGAGAGCCATTTCTTCCACCAAAATGCTTTTGACTTTATAATATTATGCTATGTAACTAGTAAATGACATGACATCCCCTGCTCTCCTTGCCTCACCTCACACTTCTTGTCTCTTTCATTTCTTTTTCACAGGTGTGACAATGCCCTTGCCATAGACTAAATGTGTGCTCCCCAGATTCTATGTTACATCTTAACACTCAGTATGATGGTGTCAGGATGTGGGGCACTGGTGGTGTTTAGGCTATGAAGGTAGAGCCCCCATGATGGGATTAGTGCCCTCATAAAAGAGACCCCACAGATCTCCCAGCCCCTTCAGCAGGTGAAGACACAGCAAGAAGACCCCATCTATGAACCCGAAAGTGCAATCTCATCAGATATCTGCCAATGCCTTGATCTCACACTCCCCAGACTCCAGGACTACAACAAATTTATGTGGATTACAAGCAACACAGTCTATGGATTTCAGGGTTATTGTAGCCCAAACCAACTAAGAGACCCCCATTATTTCGGAGGTTCTTGTCCCCACTGAGTTCTTCCCATAACTCTTTTGGGATGGACTTCAGCAAGTCCTTGAAGAAACTATAAATATGAGCCTTCAGCACATAATAATCAAGAATATTAACTAACTGTGAGCATGGTTGCTGTCACCCTACCCCTGTGCATGGGGTCCCACTGCCACATTATTTTCCATATGTGTTTTCTCTTTTCTTCAAAAATTCTTTAGATTCTCAAATACCTCAGCCACAGACAAAATAGATTTATTGATATTGAAATGGAATAGAGCTTTGAAACTATGTGGAATAATCATAAAATGGAACAGAAAAGATACAAAAGACCGTCCCTTTCAGACTCTAGTAACACCTCTTCTTCCCACTTAGCCCCAACTGTCAAATGGTTTTTCATAAATACAGGATACCTTTCCTCTTTAAAAAAACTAAATAAATAAAGATTTTATTTATTTATTTGGCAGAGAGAGACACAGAAAGAGAGGGAACACAAACAGGGGGAGTGGGAGAGGGAGAAGCAGTCTTCCCACAGAGCAGGGAGCCTGATGGGGGAAGGGGGGTGCTCAATCCCAGGACCCTGAGATCATGACCTGAGCCTAAGGCAGACCCTTAACAACTGAGCCACCCAGGCGCCCTAGGATAGCTTTCCTCTTATATGACACATGTGTTTAATTTGTGCCAGTTGTAGAAATAAAAGTTCTACATTCATACAATATTTTAAAATGTGGGAAACTGACATATTGACTGGGGCTTTTCTTAAATTTACATATGGAAAGTAAAACTTATAATCTTGAGGATAATTTTCAGTGACTAATATAAGGTTTTATAGTTTTTTCAAAATAATTCAGTGTGTGTTACCTACATTTATCCATTTTCATTTGACTAATACATTTGACAAACAGATGTTAAATCAATTTACCATATTCTTGTAGCAAATGAATAGCAAAGTCAGGGTTAACATGAGGTTTCCTGAATATTTGCTCTATTCAGCATTTGAGGAAAGTATTTGCTTTAAATTCCAAATCAGTCTGCATAATTAGGGCCCTACTCACAATGATCTAATTCTGAAGTCGTAGGGAAATTAACTAAAAACTAAGAATTAAATAAATAAGGGTGGCAAGGGAAAGTGAGTGTCTTGCTTTTCTTGTGTACAATTTTTAGACTTCTTGTAGCAACTAATGAACATGAAAGAACCAAGGCTTGTGTATGTGTAGCTTGGAATTAAATCTCTAGAAAACCAAGAGAACATTGGCCTCTAGATTTTTAAAATTGGATATAATAAGTTAAAAAAGAATAGTTTCATTCTGATTCAGGGACAACTGCGACTTCTGGTATGTGAGCAGAGTTGCTAGAGACAGGGTGTTTTTTTGTTTCTCTGTTTTTGTTTTTTTTTCAGTTTATTCCTGAGTATCATTAATAGTCAATAAGAAAAAATATTCTCATCATATCTCTTTTCCTCAAAATGGGAAAATATGCTGAAGAATGAGAGAATTATAGATAAAGAAATGAGGATAAGCACAGAGTAGTGAGGTGTTCTGGACGTGGTGAGTCCAAAATATGCCCACAAGGGGCACCGGGTTAAGCATCGGATTCTTGATTGCAGCTCAGGTCATGATCTCAGGGCTGTAGGATGGGGCCCCACGACTAGCTCTGCACTAAGCACAGACTGTACTGGAGATTCTCTTTCTTTCTCTCCGTCTGCCCCTCCCCTGCTCATTCTCTCTCTCTCAAAAACAAATAAAAAACAAAAACAAAAACAAAAAACCAGAAAGTTCCAGTGAAAACCAAGAAATGCACACATGAGAGCATCAGAGAAGTAATACGTCTATATTCCAATAATGGGGAAGGACCTCAGGGGAGGAAAGAGGTTGGTTAGAGAACTTTCTTTGATTCAGAAGAGGCTGAGGGACCTGAGGGGTAACATGGAGAAGACACACTTGGAAGAAGCAGTCAGTGTTTGTGAAGGCAGCATCTTCAGATTATGGGAAATCATAAGACCTGAGAGACGGACCACTCCAAGTCTCATTCCACACCAGGAATCACTTGACATTAATAGGTACATTAATAGGTACAAGAACATTCAGCACTTCTTTACTCAATTATCAATAACAAATAACATGGATACAAAATAGAGTAGTCCCCCCTTACCCACAGTTTGGCTCTCCACAAGTTCAGTGACCATGATCAATCAGTGTCCTGCCCCAGGCCCTCCTGCCGAGTACATGAGAAGGTCACTGGTAGCCTAACCCTGTGTCACTCACCTCACTGCATCTCATGTCACCAAAAAAAGAGGGGTGAAGACAGGACAATAAGATATTTTGAGAGAATTTTTATTAGAGTGCCTGTTATAATTGTTTAATTTTATGATTACGTGTTAATCTCCCATGTGTCTAATTTAGAAGTTAAATTTTATTATAGGTATATTGTATAGGAAAAAACATGGTATATATTGGGTTCAGCACTACCCATGGTTCCTGACATCCTTTGGGGAGTCTTAGAAATGCAGATCCTGTGGAGCTGGGGCAGGACTGCTATGGAATAATTGAAAGGATGGAAAAGAGCTCTACAGTTTACAAACTTGACTGAATTAAAGAAAAATATACATAATTGGGGAGGGTATGTGCTATGGTGAGTGCTGTGAAGTGTGTAAACCTGGCGATTCACAGACCTGTACCCCTGGGGAAAAAAATATATTATATGTTTATAAAAAATAAAATTAAAAAAAAGAAAAAAAAAGAAAAAGAAAAATATACATAATTATTTCTTGTATTACAAAAATTCCATAGTTATTTTTGCTAAAATTATTTAAATATTCATAAATTGATACTTCCTTAACAGGGTAACACCCACTTAGCTCATGCTAAATCCAGTCTCATACTTAATAGTTAAATCTTAGAGTGATCACTCCTAAAAATCTGGAACAAGGCAAAGCTTGCAAGTGTCTCTAGTATTGTTAAGATTTTATAGAAACTACTAGGTGAGGTTATTACCTTAAAATATAAATAAATAAACAGGGGATATCATTGTCAATGGGGAAAAGCTGACAGCCTTCCCTTTGAGATCAGGAACACAACAATGATGCCCACTCTCACCACTCTTATTCAACATAGTACTAAAAGTCCTAGCAACAGCAATCAGACAACAAAGAGAAATAAGAGGTATCCAAATTGGCAAGAAAGAAGTCAAACTCTCTTCACAGATGACATAACACTTTATATGGAAAACCCAAAAGACTCCACCCCCAAACAACTAGAACTCATACAGCAATTCAGTAATGTGGCCTGATACAAAATCAATGTACATAAATCAGTTGCTTTCTTTTGCACTAACAATGAAAATATAGAAAGGGGAAGTGAGACAATCAATTCCATTTACTATAGCACGAAGAACCATGAGATACCTGGGAATAAACCCAACCAAAGAGGTATCTATACTCGAGGAACTACAGAACAATCACAAATTTGTATGGAATCAGAAGAGACCCCAAATCACTAAGGAAATATTGAAAAACAAAAATAAAACTGGTGGCATCATGTTACCTGATTTCAAGCTTTACTACAAAGCTGTGATCACCAAGACAGCATGGTACTGGCATCAAAACAGACACATAGATCAGTGGAACAGAGTAGAGAGCCCAAATATGGACCCGCAACTCTATGGTCAAATAATCTTCGACAAAGCAGGAAAAAAATATACAGTGGAAAAAAGACAGTCTCTTCAATAAATGGTGCTGGGAAAACTGGACAGCTACATGTAGAAGAATGAAACTCGACCATTCTCTTACACCGTACACAAAGATAAACTCGAAATGGATAAAAGACCTCAACGTGAGACAGGAATCCATCAGAATCCTAGAGGAGAACATCAGCAGTAACCTCTTCGATATCAGCCACAGCAACTTCTTTCAAGATAGGGCTCCAAAGGCAAAGGAAACAAAAGCGAAAATGAACTTTTGGGACTTCATCAAGATCAAAGCTTCTGCACAGAAAAGGAAACAGTCAACAAAACAAAGAGGCAACCCACGGAATGGGAGAAGATATTCGCAAATGACAGTACAGACAAAAGGTTGATATCCAGGATCTATAAAGAACTCCTCAAACTCAACACACCCAAAACAGATAATCACATCAAAAAATGGGCAGAAGATATGAACAGACACTTCTCCAATGAAGACATACAAATGGCTATCAGACACATGAAAAAATGTTCATCATCACTGGCCATCAGGGAGATTCAAATTAAAACCACATTGAGATACCACCTTACACCAGTTAGAAAGGCCAAAATTAGCAAGACAGGAAACAACGTGTGTTGCAGGGGATGTGGAGAAAGGGGAACCCTCTTACACTGCTGGTGGGAATGCAAGTTGGTGCAGCCACTTTGGAGAACAGTGTGGAGATTCCTTAAGAAATTAAAAATAGAGCTTCCCTATGACCCTGCAATTGCACTACTGGGTATTTACCCCAAAGATACAGATATAGTGAAAAGAAGGGCCATCTGTACCCCAATGTTTATAGCAGCAATGGCCACGGTTGCCAAACTGTGGAAAGAACCAAGATGCCCTTCAACAGATGAATAGATAAGGAAGATGTGGTCCATATACACTATGGAGTATTATGCCTCCATCAGAGAGGATGAATACCCAACTTTTGTAGCAACATGGATGGGACTGGAAGAGATTATGCTGAGTGAAATAAGTCAAGCAGAGAGAGTCAATTATCATATGGTTTCACTTACTTGTGGAGCATAAGGAATAACATGGAGGACATGGGGAGATGGAGAGGAGAAGGGAGTTGGGGGAAATTGGAAGGGGAGGTGAACCATGAGAGACTATGGACTCTGAAAAACAATCTGAGGGTTTTGAAGGGGCGGGGGGTGGGAGGTTGGGGGAGCCAGGTGGTAGGTATTATGGAGGGCACACATTGCATGGACCACTGGGTGTGGTGGAAAAACAATGAACTCTGTTACACTGAAAAGAAATTAAAAAAAAAAAAAAAGAAATTGAAGAAGACACAAAAAGATGAAGGACCATTCCATGCTCTTGGATTGGAAGAATAAACATTGTTAAAATGTCTATACTGCCCAGAGCAATCTATAATTTCAATGCCATTCTGATCAAAATTCCACTGATATTTTTCAAAGAGCTGGAGCAAACAACCCTAAAATTTCCAAGGAACCAGAAGAGACCCCTAATTTCTAAGGAAATGTTGAAAAAGAAAAACAAAACTGTGGGCATCACATTGCCTGATTTCAAGCTTTGCTACAAAGATGTGATCACCAAGACAGCATGGTTCTGGCATAAAAACAGACACATAGACCAATAAAACAGAGTAGAGAGCCCAGATACAGACCCTCAACTCTATGGTCAAATAATCTTCGACAAAGCAGGAAAAATATACAGTGGAAAAAAGACAGTCTCTTCAATAAAGATGCTGGGAAAATTGGACAGCTACATGTAGAAGAATGAAACTTGACCATTTTTTTACACCATACACAAAAATAAACTCGAAATGGATAATAGACCTCAATGTGAGGCAGGAATCTACCAAAATCCTAGAGGAGAACATAAGCAGTAACCTCTTTGACATTGGCCACATCAACTTCTTTCAAGACATGTCTCCAAAGGCAAGGGAAACAAAAGCGAAAATGAACTTTTGGGACTTCATCAAGATCAAAAGCTTCTGCACAGCAAAGGAAACAGCCAATAAAACAAAGAGGCAATGCATGGAATGGAAGAAGATATTTGCAAATGACACTGCAGATGAAGGGCTGATATCCAAGATCTATAAAGAACTCCTCAAACTCAACACATGAAAAACAGATAATCACATCAAAAAAAATAGGAAAATACAAGAATAAACACTTCTCGGGGCGCCTGGGAGGCTCAGTGGGTTAGGCCGCTGCCTTCGGCTCAGGTCATGATCTCGGAGTCCTGGGATCGAGCCCCGCATCGGGCTCTCTGCTCAGCGGGGAGCCTGCTTCCTCCTCTCTCTCTGCCTGCCTCTCTGCCTGCTTGTGATCTCTCTGTCAAATAAATAAATAAATAAAATCTTTAAAAAAAAAAAAAAAAGAATAAACATTTCTCCAAAGAAGACATACAAGAGGCTAACAGACACATGAAAAAATGTTCATCATGATTAGCCATCAAGGAGATTCAAAGCAAAACCCCATTGAGATACCATCTTACACCAATTAGAATGGCCAAAATTAACAAGACAGGAAACAACGTGTGTTGGAGAGGATGTAGAGAAAGGGGAACCCTCTTACACTGTTGGTGGGAATGCAAGTTGGTGCCGCCACTTTGGAAAACAGTGTGGAGATTCCTTAAGAAATTAAAAAAAAGAGCTACCCTATACTCCGCAAATGTACTACGTGGTGTTTACCCAAAGATACTGATGTATGAAAAGAAGGGTCACCTGTACCCCAATGTCCATAGCAGCAATGGCCACAGTCACCAAACTGTGGAAAGAACCAAGATGCCCTATGATGGACGAATGGATAAGGAAGATATGGTCCATATACACTATGGAGTATTATGCCTCCATCAGAAAGGATGAATACCCAACTTTTGTAGCAACATGGATGGGACTGGAAGAGATTATGCTGAGTGAAATAAGTCAAGCAGAGAGAGTCTATTATCATATGGTTTCGCTTACTTATGGAACATAAGGAATAACATGGAGGACATGGGGAGAAGGAGAGGAGAAATGAATTGGGGGAAATCGGAGGGGGAGACAAACCATGAGAAACTGTGGACTCTGAGAAACAAACTGAGGGTTTCAGAAGGGAGGGGGTTGGGGGGTTGGGGGGTTGGGTGAGCCTGGTGGTGGGTATTAAGGAGGGCACGTATTGCATGGAGCACTGGGTGTGGTGCATAAACAATGAATTTTGGAACACTGAAAAGAAATAAAATGAAAACAAACAAAAAATATAAATAAATAAAATTTATAAACCATGAAAAAGAGATAAAGATTTATCACCCGCTGCTTATCATATGATTGTATGTTAGAAAGTCAAATAAAATCAATTTTAAAAAGCTACAACAAACTAATAAAACAATTCAGTAAGATAATAGAAGCTAAATTACTATAAAATAATTATTAAGTTTGCATTTAAAAAACCACAGCCAGTTAGAAGATTTCATGGAAGAGTAGAATCCATTTATTTAAGCAACAAAAACTGAAAATAGGAAAGGATAAACTTTACAACAAATATTGCAGAAGAAATTGAAGAAAACTTTAAAACACTCCTGAAAGGCACCAAAACATAAATGAATGAAAAGCCTTATCTTTGGAAGCTATACGATTTTATAAAAGAAAATGTTCACTACATATTGATACTTATCTATTTTATTTTTACTATTTATTTATTATAATTTAAGTTATTTTACAAAACTATTATAAATTAATTAATAACTAATTATTAACTAAATAAATTTTAAATAAAAGTTTATTATAAAAATAATATATATTTATAATATTTATTTATTTATTTTTAGGGAAAGAATGAAAGAGACAGCAATGAGCGGGGGGAGGAGCAGAGATAGAGAACCTCTAGCAGACTCCCCTCTGAGAGTGGAGCTCAATGTGGGGCCCCATCCCATAACCCTAAAATCATGACCAGAGTCACTCACGTGCCCCTACATATTGATATTTAACATACTTTTGAGACATGGTGTTATAAGAAAAACGTGATAAAATTCATACAATATTATCATTTGTGTAAAACAGAGAAGAGCTAGAACAATGAAAACAACAGTGCTTTATTTATGCACAAAGAAGCTCTAATTGGTGAACAAGAATCCAACAGAGTTGATTTCCCAGAGAAGGTTGTGGGAGAGACAGCTATGTAGTCAAAAAGGCATAGGAGGGACACTACACAACACACATTTTTAAATTTTAAATTTTGTGCATGTTATCCTCATGACTAAACAAATTTTAGTAAGAAATAATGGTGCCCTGATACTTTCCTTTCCCTCACCTTCTCCCTCTCCAACTGCCTATCTCTCCCTCCCTCCTTCCCCTCCCTCTTTCTCCCCCCACCTTGGTTCTCCACCCCTCACCTGTCCACCTTGATTTCCCACTGTACTAAAAGTAGTCTTATAAGATGGAGATATTTGGGTCTTCCCTTTTCTTCAAATGTTTTGTAAGTAAATTTGACTTAAATAATATATATACTTTAAGGCAAACATCCTTAAAAATTTTCAAGAATTACTGAAATGTTTCCAAGATATTACAGAATTCAGAGAGGAGTATGCTCTCAGATGGCAAAGGTAAATACAAACTTGGGTCCTTTCCCACTTTATTCACAAGCTACATATCCATTTATTCTGTACTCTCAGATGAAAGTAATTTGATTTATGAATTTTAGTAAAAGCTAGGGTGTTTTAAATTACTTAAAGCATTCCCAATATGCATTTGTGATTTTGAAAGGATAAATTACTATTTCCTTTTGAGACCTTGAACTATTGCCTTTCCCTATCATAAATAAAATTTTATCTCATTAAAGTGGTAGAAAGCATTGAGAAAGACACCCTACATAAGTCTCACATATATACATCCAACTCCAATTTGACTGATTTTACCAATTGTTGATAGCTACTAACACCTCCACTTGAGATTTTTCAATTCGATATTTTACCTGGAAAATAATAAGCCATTCTTACTGAATTTAAAAGCTTACTTACAGATCATTAAACCTTTTAAGGGAGAGATTCCTGTGGTGAGCTTTATAAAATGAAAATTTCTTTACAACATGAAATACCACCTCTTAGTTTATAGTTTGGGATTTTGTATTTGGGTTCTCAAAGGTAGTAAGTACATGTATATATTTAAAAGGAAAATTTTATCTTCTGTGTTTTGATAATTAATATATAAATAGGACATAAGGCCTTGGAAAATCTGAGTAGCTTTCACAAACATCATAGAAAGAAATTCTATGGGGTTGTTTTTTCTCAAAACAAAAATCTATTTCATAGAACAATATGGTGCAATATGTTATCTTAAAGAAAGTATAAGGAATGAGACAAAATGCAAAGCTATCAGCTATTACTCATCATTTGAAGTATAATATTAAAATATTTGCTTAATGTGGATATTTATAAACTGAAATAGGATGACCTTTTGAAAGGTCATTTTGGCCAACATTTTATGATTTACAATTCCATTCAAAAGTTAACAAGGGCCAAATAAAAAAATAGGTTAACAAGGGCCATTATGAAAAAAACAGAAAGAAAAAAGCATTAACAACGCCATTATTAAATAATAGAATATCTAGACCTAAACAGAACAAGCTTCTAGCATCATCTATGGCACTGACATACCTATTAACTACAATCAAATACCTTAATTTCCATAAATCTGTGATTCACCATCTTTAAAACACTCCCTACTTAACCAGAAGATTACCGTTGACCCTGAACAATGGGGGTTTAGGGGTGCTGACCTGGGTGCAATCAGAAATCCACATATAATATGACTTCCCCAAAACCTTACTAATAGCCTGCTGTTAAACAGAAGCCTTACTGATAACATAAACAGTGGATTAAGACGTATTTTGTATGTTATATGCATTATGTTCTGTAGTCTTATAATAAGGTAAGCTAAAGAAAAAAATGTTATCAAGAAAATAAAGATGAGAACATACATTGACAGTACTGAAGTGTACTTACATAAAAAATTTTCCACTGCAGGTGAACCTGTGAAATTCAAACCCAAGTTGTTCAAGGTTAACTGTATTTTTATTGGAACTGAACTTAAATACATAGCTGATCTTGGGTTTATAGGCTCATTTATAAAATCATGATATAACAAACCTCTCAAGATTAACATGAGAGCTAAATGGGGAGTCGGAGGAAGATTTTAGAAACTCACAAATGTAATTCAACAATAAAAAGTCCTTGAAGTACAAGCCCTACCGAATGGTACTATCAAAATTGATGTAATCTGGTCCTTACATATGAACAACTCAAGCATAGCAACGGTGTTTTCCCTATCCATACATCCCCATGCCTACTACCATGTTCAACAAGTTAGATGAAGAAATAAATAAACTTGACCTCTTCATTACATAGTGAGAAGTTTGGGTAGTTTGATTAATAGAGATATTCTATTCTTATTCTATTGGTTGTCAAGGGGCAAGAATACTAATGAATCAAGTATTATCCAGTTGAAACAAATATGTTCCTGACTATTGTGATTCACAGAGACTCTGATCCACTTTGAAATATATGACTTATTTGAAGACAAAATATTGTGTATTATTATACTTAATATGCATACTGTTTTTCATTTTTTTTCCAAAGCAAAGTAGCTAAATACAGCAAGTCCTCCACTGGTGTATATACTTCTAGACTAGTTAAAAATTATATCAACTCTTCTAAATGCAACTAAAATGCATTTTGTACCCTAGTGAAGAGTCACGATATTCTGCTTCCATTACAACTTGTTAGGATTGCTGATTCTTCAAGAATTTTCCCAACTAGAGCTAATACTTAAAAATGTTTGTCTTCTTTCCTGGAAGAACACTTGACTACAGGATGTACGAACCCAAAGAGAATATGGATAAGTCCCAAGATCTCCTTGATATTTTCAATTAAAAAAAAAAAAGGAAAAAGAAAATCTTCCTCTTTTGAATGCAATGAATTGGATTATTTTCACAGAAAAATAAATGTCAGTCTTCAGTCAAGAAAATGCCATGAATGAACTTTAATTACTTGAATATTGCAGAAATACTTAATCTTTTTCAACCTCTTAAAAGCTCATAAATACTACTAGTGTGACACTACTTTGGAAAATTCAGGGGAAAAAAAAAGGAAGAAATAAAGATTTGTCCTTTGTTGAACACGGACCTGACATATGCTCTTTTGTATCCCCTCCTGTTCTTTCCAGATCCAAGGTCACTGGGGTTTCAGTTTAGAATGGGAAAGGATCATTTTTCTTTACTTTTGGCATTCCAAGACAGTCAGGGAAATATAGCTGTGCCCTGTCTTCTGCAACAGTATTGATCTCCTTTCAATAAGGGACAGAGGTCAGGTTTCTCTCTGGATACTTGTGTCTCTGACTTGTATACCTAACACCATTAAGACCTATTTGAGTACATTAGTGGAAATGGAATCTATTATATGGTCTCATGGGAAGCCCACTAAGGAGGTAATCTAGTATTACATAGGTGGCTACTTTTAAAGACATTTTGGGCAATTTTTATGCCAGGCCTTAACCTCATTCTCACTGGCTAACTGGGGGATAATCCAATTATAACGTCTATGATTCCTAGGATTGAGAGTCACAAGAGGGGTGGATATCTTCCCAAGAGGGAGACTGGCTAAACTCATGAAAACTTGCCATCGCTTCTCAAAACACAGAGTTTAGTATTGTGGAACAGGGAAGTATGTGAAATACATCTTAATCTACAATCAAGTCACTAAAGGTGATTACTTCACAAAGTGTCCATTTTGTATTTACAGGATCTATGCCCCATGGAGTGGTGGGATCAATTGTATTTAGTCTAAAATAAATGTTTAATATTATAAATTTTAGGAAAAAAGAAGAGTTTTAAAAGCAAATAATAATGGATTTGGGAGTTTTGCTTAGCTGATAGCCATATATCTGTGTCCATTTTTTAAAAAAGATTTTATTTATTTATTTGACAGTTCACAAGTAGGCAGAGAGGCAGGCAGAGAGAGGGGGAAAAGCAGGCTCCCTGCTGAGCAGAGAGCCTGATGCGGGGCTCGATTCCAGGACCCTGAGATCATGACCTGAGCTGAAGGCAGAGGCTTAACCCACTGAGCCACCCAGGGGCCCCTATCTGTGTCCATTTTTACCGCATCTTTTTGCAATTCAGATGAAATGCCCAACCTATTCAGCAATCATCAAAAGAATTTTGCTAGTTCCTGTAAGAATCTAAAACTTGAGTTCAGAATTTAGAAAAAGCAGTATCTGGCATGCTGCGACTCTAAGGAGTTGAGACGTGTTCTCCTGGCTTTCCAAGAACAAATCTGCATGGGGAATGCTATTGTCCCTGTTTATACAGACATCTCATTGCCAGGGGAATGACACGGAACCACCAGGCAGAGAGACTCTGGAGGCCTTTCTTTTTATACCAGACAGTATTGTGCTGGGAGTATTAACATGAATCAGTGAATCATTTTTGTAGTACTCTTGAAGATGATTAAAAAGAAATCTGTCTGCACTTAAGTGAGACCCCACAATTCGGCAATAAGGTCTCCTCAGACAAATAAAAGTAAACATGCATACTTCAGAAACATTTTCATGGTTTTTCTGATCATTACCAGCATCTCACAGCAAATATACTTGACTTTGCAGTTGTAAGAATAGGAATTTTAGGTCAGAAAATCAGTATGGACATGTAACACATTTCCAAAAATCTGTGTCCAAATTATGTGTTGGCATGCTTATCCTCAAGGTCAAGATCACTCTGATTACATGAAGAGTCAATAAATTTCATTAAAGTATAACGATGTATTCTATTTTTCTTATGCCACATCAGATACAATTGAAAGTTAAAATAAGACTGGGGTATATAAAACTAGATTGAAATATAATATTCATTTGACATATAGCTAGCTGAGAATCCATCTGCATGAGAAATAAATACCATTAAACTGAGTCTTCATATTGTGTAGTTATACATACATATGAAATTTTATGGCAAGCAAGTTGGGGGAGAGGCAGAGAGAAAGGGAGAGGGCAGGCTTCTCCCTGAGGGCAGAGCCCCATACAGGTCTTAGTCCCACAACCCATGAGATCATGACCTGAGCCAAAACAAAGAGTCAGATGCTCAACCAATGGAACCACCCAGGTACCCTCCAGATTTTTACATTCTTAACACATTTTTTGAAGTTAAGATATAGAATGCAGACAGAGTACAGCCTTGTAGTGTGGCTGAGGCTTACGTATGCTAGGTAAAGTAGCATATGTATTTTTGAAATCTGATGATAGTATATCTTACTGTTAATACTCCAAAAATAATAAGAATGGAAAAATAACTCCCTACGGGAAAAAAAAAAAAGTAAGATGATTACTTCTATAGAAATGATCAGAGTCTACAACTTCAGCCCAAACATTTAGGATGAAAGAGCACAGGTTTTGGATATCTGTGCATGCTATTCTACACATAGAAGCAAAACTCTGTGGTTTTTGCTATTTGCAACTCTGACTTGGCAAGTGATTGTGTATCTGCAACGTGCTTTTCATGTTATGAGGGCAACATTAAAAATGAAAAGAATGAAAAGAATCCAAAGAATGAATATAAAAGAGATTAGTTTGAAGAATGGTACAGGTGGTTTGGTGTCATGAATAAACATTCTTACCGCATAGTTCCAGGAGTGAGCCAGATTTATTGACTTAACTGTCCTCTATGTCATTTCTCCATGACTATTAGAGCCGTCAAGATCATTACGTTCTACAGAGTCCAAGCAAACTCTGTAATGACGATGGTGGTGTTGGTGATCTCTTTACCTATGAAACTACGGAGACGTAAGCACAAGGTTGTATTTATTGTCGTGATTCTCCATTATTTTTTTAAGTAGTTGGAAAACACAGGGTTCTGTGAGCTTGTACAAGGGCTCCTTGTCAAAGCAATTTCCATTTTATGATTCTCTTTTTTGGTATGTTTCTCTCAATAGCTAATGAACCAAATACCTTCAATTTCTAAAGCAACCTGATGTGTTTCTGAGATTTCCACTTCTCTAAAGAAGCCTACTGAGGTGGACACAGAAAACCCTTTCATGTTTTGTACTCTCAAAGAAATTCCAACCTTGATTTTGGCATCTAAGAAGAAAATCTCCCTTTATCCAAACTAATAGGACTGCAATTTGCCCTGGATTATTTGATATTCCTAAAAGTTGAGTTATCATGTAGACTTTGTGTTGCATTGTATTCTAAGTGGTTGATTGGAGGCATGTAATTTTCAGGATGTCGTTGAGGGAATTTTCAGACTTGCATCCTTTCTCTAAAGTCTTCCCCTCTGGGTGAGAAATGGGGTCCATCTTCTGGGAACATTTTCTGGACACTCACTCCTGCTCTGCAGCCTGTGGCTTCAAGAGAAGTAATGATTGAGTCACACTTTGACATCATAAACAAGTCCTAGGAGCTTCCTTGTAATACGATTTTTTCTTTGGTTGCTGTGTTAGTTCACATCAGTTCAGGACACTGACAAGTGTCCTGATTCACAACACACAGACTGCATATATACAACACAGGGAAAGCATTGCAGACCGTTGAGATGCCATGGGGCCCGCCATTTGCATCCAGGTGGATGGCTACAGAAAGCTGCTGTGTATTACAGGTGGAGGTTTCCAGCTGTAGTTTCGTCACTGCTGTTAGTTAGGAAGAGCTTTTTTGTGTTTTTACTATTTTTTTCCTTCTTTGATCCTTTGTAAAGATAGAGAATAAGCGAGTAGCTGATTCTTAAAAAAAAAAAAAAAAAAAAGTTTTTCATATTCCCCAAAGGTGGTTATTATGACCAAAAGCTTTCTCTTCCAACAAGTAAAAATAGAGCTCTCCACCCTTCAGTTCACAGAGCGGACTTTCAGATCTCGGGCCTTCTGCTCCTTAAGCTCTCGACACGGCCCACTTCCCTTCACAAGTGAGATCCCGATGGGCAAAGCTTTAATGAGCCCCTAAGCAATGCCAAAGACAGGGACAGGACTGTCTTTCCCTGATGGGTGAGACTTCCAGGGCTTCTCACCAACAGCTGTGTAAAACAGAAGCTCTGGAGTGCATTCCCAGGCCTCTTCTCTGCCCTCATGCTTTGCTGTCACTGCATTTCAGGTCTTCTGGGACTTCCACATCTGATGGGGGCACATTTCCTTTCTTCCATCCTTGCTGTTTAGAAAGAATCACACTAACACAACTGACCATGAATAAGAGACTTTGTTGAATTGTGGGGTGTCAAGCTACTACTGGGACTATGAAGATTGGGCACAAATAGATTTTTGTGAGTTTCTCCTGAGGATTGCCCAGATCTGTTCAGAACACATACATGGATGAAATGATTGTGGCAGAAAATGAGACCCCTCTGAGGCATTCTGGGATAACAACAGAAAGTTAGCCACCTAAGTTCCACGTTCTAAGTAATTGGAGCTAACATCAGAGCTTTCTATCTGCTGGTTAGGGAAAGGAAGCTACCACAATCCAAGGTCCCTTCCACCAGGAACCTCCTGTATGAGTCTACCCCGGGGCCCACAGGCTGGGTGTACTAGTGCTCCCTAGTCTCTCTGTAAAATTATTGCTCAGTAGAACACCAAAGCACTTCTGTTCGCAAGTGATGACAGTGCATACTAGTCAAATCTCTAACTGTAATTAAGCAATGTAATTAAGTGTTGTTGAAAACCGTGGACCAAGGATGTGAAAGAAAATTTTCATAGAAAAATAATTTTCTATATTGAAAGCCTTGTACATAAGTACATACATACTGTACGTATAAATACTTCCCTGAAATGAGCTGTAAAATATCTCTAAAAGATGGAGGGAAATAATAAAAATGTAGAAGGACTTGGCACTCTGAAGATGAAGCATACCTTGGGTATGCTGTTGGCAGGAAGAACGGTACAGAATTCCAATATATATACATGTATTTTTTTACTCGAGGCCACAGACATACCGACAACGTGCATGTTCGTTTCTCCCGACCCACTTGCCCCGCTTGGGATCCAGCTGTCCCTCTGACCCTCCACACGGAGGTTGGGTCAGTAGGCTGCATGTGCTCAAACCAGATCCCCGTGTTTTCCCTGCAAAGATCCACCCCCCCTTCTTCTTAATCTCGGTTAATGCTAGCTATTTGGTTCCAGGTGCCAAAATTTGGAATGCGTGTGTATCTGGCATGTACACCCGTCTGTGTTAGAAAATCTCATCTAGTTACCATTGCCAAGGAAGAAGACACTCCCACATCCATGTGTACATCGATACGTACTTGTGACAATATTTAAATAGGTGCTCGACTGAGATTTCTCTATTTCTTCTGGGCAAAAATAACTTGGTGTTAGTGACTAAAAAACAAAAAAAGTCAAACTACTTCAGTTGAAATCACCTAGAAACAGCTGGCATTTACTGAGATTACAAGAGGAAGGGGATGGAGGTTGTTGCAGGTAAAACAGAAGGATTTGGCTTTGAGCGTGTTGAGTTGGAAGGAACCAACAGACGCGCCAGACCTCCGTGTAGACCTCCGGCGGGAGCTCAAGGGGGCGGCGGATCAGGGAGACAGACATTTGGAATGTGTCTGTGCATAGATGGAGATATGTAAACCCGTGAAGTGAATATCTAGACAGAAGAGGTGAATTTTTGAAAACAGGACAGAGAGGAAGATCCAGCCCAGACAACTTGCAGGGTTAATGCGGCAGGATTAGCATCAGGGCTCTCAGGAGACATGAATTGTTAGGAGGAAGAGGGAATTATCACTCTGGCCAACGATGCTGAGAGGGAGGGACATAAGGATGAGGAACCACACATTGTGGGGAGATAGGCAGCCTCCCGTGATGGACATCGGGTGGTTTTCCTGGCAACGCCGGGGCCAGCGCCTGATCGCACGCGGTTGGAGACGGACTCTAAGAAAATGGAAAAGAGAGGAGAAGCAAGTGTGACACCTTCTTCCAAAGTACTCGTGGCTTTGCTCACACCTGTGCTTCCTACAAGAGGGTAGGGAGGGGGTTCACAGACTGTGCGTGTAACAGCTAAGGCAGGTACTCTCCCCAAACAATCCCAGTGAAGACAGAGATATTCTTAGTTACTAATATCTTTTTTCCGAAGCCCTGAGGTGGTATCACCCTGATCCTTTGAAAGACAGGTGACCATCTTCACGAGGCCTATTTTACTCTGTTGCCTCGCAGGCGTGCTTTATGGGGTAGCCTCGCCGAGTCCCCTGTAATATTCAGAGTGTGAACCACACGTGTGAGCACACAAGGTGCTCCCTGCTCACATTTTAACCACGCTCAGAAGTCAGACAATCTCTCCATCACCCTTTCTCTTCTCATCACAGAACACGTGAATGTACCTGGAGAAGTTCCCAGGACCCCGAGTGTGGTCGTCGTGCAGAATAAGCAAGAGATGGGAAAAAAGAGAGGTATAAGAAGGAATTTTTCTCTGGAGGAGACTCAGAACAGTCCTGAAGATATTCCATGAATCCAAAGACAAATGAGCTCTGGTAGAAATATCTGAGCTGAGCCACATAGACCGTTCTTGGAAGATGAAAATGTGCTCCAAGTCAGCATAAAAATGTGAGAACAAAAAGCAGTTGAGGCAGGTGGGGCAGTTCAAGGAATCCCAGAATTAAGCGCAAAGGAAGCGAGTTTGCTGGGGGCTACGGCTGCCTGTAATTTCTGTGCACATCTCCAAAAATGAGGGCCCTTTTGGCCAATTGCATTTTAAACCAAGGCCCGCCCAGGCTCCGTCAGGTTTTCCAGCCGCATCTCTGCGAAGCTGGGCTCAGGTTGCTGCCTGTTGTGACGACAAGGAAGCTCAGAGTTTCCCTTCTTCGTTTAAAACCCTAGGACCACGACTCCCGTGGAAGAACATGGAGGCCGCATCTCTGGGTCCGCAGGGACCCCCAGGAGGTCTGCACCTTCTTGCCCTTGCTCAGGTCCCTCAGGCTTTTGATTTACTTAATGAGAAGGCACAGCATGTCCCAGAACGAGGCCTCTCATTCCCAAAGGTAACTACAAATTAAAGGCGATTCCTGCCTCAGTTTTGAATCACAATTCGTCCTTGCCACTTGGTCTCCCCACGACGCCATGCCCCGGTCACCCTGCCCTCGTGGGGCTGAGCCACCCGCTCTCACGCTCCACTCCGTGGGATCAACGTTCTTTTCTAAGTGACAGAAACACCCCGAGTCCAGCTGTGTACACTCGTGCTCCCGAACGCCGCACTTGGCATTGACCAGCTTTCACCACAGCAAAGAGTCTTTCAATAATTTTTAAAATTTATAAAATCACCTGAGGTACTTTGCCTTTGGAAGGGGCAAGTACCCATTCCGGGATATATCACGTTATCACATATGTCTAAGTGCTCATTAAGTCATTCACTATGTGTTTTTTTTTGTTTGTTTTGTTTTTTGCTTTTTTTAAAAATTAGTTTGGACTGTTTTTTTTTTTTTTTCCAGTGTCCCAAAATGCATTGTTTATGCACCACACCCAGTGCTCCATGCAATCCGCGCCCTCCACAGTGTTTCGATAAGCATGAGGAGTAAAAGAGAATGAGCATCAACCCATCCCTGGCCTCGAGAGGCTCACGAGCCCCTGGCGGGGGCAGCCTAGTAAAGCGGGGGTCTGCAGGAATGGCCCGTCTGTTCTGTGGGGAAGTGACGCAGCCTCCGCAGGACCCTCTGTTTATCTGGGGCTGAAGCAAGGCCCGCAGGTGCTCTCCTGATTATGTGAGGCGCACGCAGCTCTTGATACACCAGGCTTCAATCCTGCTTTTTTTCCTAAACTTTCCTTCTAATGTTAGATTCCTTGAATGGAACAAAAAAATACACCAACAGCAGGAACCACAAAAATGCCTTTTTTTTTTTTTAAAGATTATCTTTGTTTATTTGAGAGTGAGAGCAAGGGTGAGCAGGGGAGAAGGGCAGAGGAGAGAGAGAAGCAGGCTCCCCCCTGAGCAGGGAGCTTGATGTAGGACTCGATCCCAGGACCCTGGGATCATGACCTGAACCGAAGGCAGACGCTTAACCGACGGAGCCACGCAGGCGTCCCCCAAAAGTGCCACTATTAATAACAATAGTAACAATATGCAGAGAAAGGGGAGGAGAATGAGCAGGAACTTCCCAGCCATGCCTACTTACTATCGGCAACTTCCGTCATGTGTTCTGATCCTTGCAACAACCACCCCCCCCAACTACGACTTACTGGCATTCTGGGCAGGTAGTGTCTGAGACTCAGAGACCCCCAATAACATGGGGCCAGAGTGGGAAGGAGCAGGACACAGGTAATAAAGACATATCGGACCCCACGGGCAGAACCCCTTCTACTCTGGCAAACCACCTGCAAGACAACTGAAAGGCTCTTCTCCAGCTTCTAGAAACCTTAATGCTGAATGAAAACACCTTCTGAGCTAAAGTATGACAATTCCCAGGCCCCCACTCTGGGCAGGGAGACTCCAAGCCCCCTCTCTGCCCTGCGGATGCACACCAGCAAGGGCTTGCCTGAGCTTCCTTTGTCCAATCTATTAATTTTTGATTAACTTGGCTAGATTCAAGTCTTGCAATGCTGTTAGATTTTATTTGTACTAATGGAAAGTGACCTGTCAGAGCCACACTGCTTTCCGATCACCCCAGGAAGCAGAAGACAGTAAATCAAGCCCCCTGGGCATTGCAATCACGTCTGGGTAGCACTGCGGGGCCATGTCCTTGCTCTCGCTGAGCGACTCCCCTTGTAGTTTATGTGGTTTTCAGCCCTTGGCATGATAAAAACCGAGCAGCCATTTTACGGCTCTAATTGTGTCCAAATCCTCCAGGATTTAGTAACTTCGGGCAGTAAATAAGCTTGGAGCTTCCTTGCAAGCTGGTTGATATCCACATGCATTGACTGTGCGAGCATTTATATGGGCCCTAAAACAGCCACACCTACCACAGAGCAGAAAACTCAGGGGCAGAGGCTAGGGTGGGGACCCACACTTGTGAGGAGACGAGTCTGCTCGCCAGCCTCTGGGTTGCTCTCATCTTTTTCCAATTTCCGCTGTGCTTCTTTGAAAAAAAAAAAAATAAGATAAATCAGGCCCTCGAACAAAAAGAAGTTTGAAACAGACAGAGGTTGGCATTTAAAGTGTAAATGTTAAGACAAACAAGAGTAGAAGCCTCATTCATTCGTTTATCTTCCTTCAATACCCACCAAGTCATAGTGCTGGAAAAAGAAAGAAAAAAGGAAAAAAAAAAAAGATTCAAAGATTACATTTAAGAAGGAATAATCAAAAAAGTTCATTTAATGAAACCTACTGCTTGAAAATTGTAAACAATATGCAGAACAAAAAATAAATGATTAGAGAAATCTCTCTCAAAGCAAGCACAAGTTGGCACACAGTCTAGAATCTATTTTGTGAGGGACACCTCCATCCGTGGGGGAGCATACGGAGCGACAAGGCCTGGAGTGTGCCCCAAGTTAGATGCATGCAGATTCACAGGTTAAGAGAGAATATTAACGCAAGCCTTGTTAATATTCTTATCTGATACGTTAGGTTGCATTTTTAATGTATCTGTTCATTGGCTACTTATTTTTCTTCTCCCATCTATGAGTAGACAAAAGAAATATGGAACAATCCACGAGAAGAAAACTATAAAAAACAAAACACAAGAGAACAGAAACAATCTCAGTGGCTTGATAATATATCATGAAAAACTTTTCACACTATGATCATCTCTGATCATTTCAGACCTGTCTATTTCTGTTTCAGAAATGAGAACCGATTTCAAAGAGACTTGACAGTTGATCTAGACTGGTTTTTCAATTTGGGGAAAGAAAAAAGAGGAAAAGTTTTGTAGGAATTAGCTAAAAGTCTTTATGAAGTAGTATTTACCTCCTCACACATGTGACATAAATATTCCCTTATTGATATGAGGAATCCTTCCTACGACAGTATTTTGAGGAATTTTTGTACAGGTTTGGACAAGATGACATTTCGGGGTCTTTATTTGTCTCTTATCTTCATTGGTGGTCAACGTCAATATACTTGCTCCACTTACAAGAAACATTTCACTTCCCACTTAGACTTACAAGCTTTGTTAAAATTCACATGAGGGCTTATATTGGAACTTTTAAATATACTCACCTGAAAAATTCCCGTGCATATGGCTAGGATGTGTTCTAATTTTCTTCCTTCCAAGGAAGTTGTTAAATTCTTTTTAAAAATGTGGGAAATTGGGTAGTATTAACAAAAGCAAAGCATTATTTATGGGTGTGAATTTCACAGTATAAGATGGTTGAACAGTAATTTCCATTTTACTCTGAGTCTTTTATGCATGTAATTTTTCTTCTGTTCATTTTTAGTGAGGCACTGAAAGGAGATGAAAAAATAAAGTTTGATTCAGGGGTCTCTCGCTATAAAGTTACTTGGTGTAGTTCGAATTTGTAATGCTGTTTGACTTCTGGAAAACAGGAACTGCTAAAGATTGGGCACAGCATTTGAAAGAGAAGCGTACGTAAGGCTGAGCATGAAAACACATTTTATCTAAAAAAAATGCAACTATACAGTATGCGAAGTTATCGTTTATGTACTGATGACACTTTTTACTTTTTTCTTTTTTTATAGAATGATTCTGCTTTTACCTGTTTGAGGTGAGTGGATCACGCTAGCCAAAGAGACATCCATCGTTTTTAAGGGCAAAGAAAATATTGTTTGCTCATGTAGCGAAATTGACTAGTTCCACTACTACCTTCATTTTGAAGCTCTCTTTCAAGGACCTGGTTATTTCCCATCTTGTCTCTGTAGGCTAAGCTCTACCACAGTGAACAATTACGAGTTTGTGTGTTTACCCCCGCTAAAAGGGTGCAAGCATTTTCCTTCTCTTAGGAGGTCTGGCTTTAACAAACTGCTTGAGATGCCTGGCATTCTGTGTAAACTTCCGTTTGAATGACTGTTAAATGTTGGGGAGTGCTTGGGTGTTTGAAACCACATCAAGATGGATGGAAAACAAGTTGGCTCAGTAACAGTGAACAGTTAGTTCCTCATTAAAATTCAGAAAAGGAGAAGAGGCACGTTTCTACAGGGATGAGCAAAGGGATCCTGGAGGCTAGTGTTCAAGATGTCTGAGTGCACAACAGGTGAGTGCCCCTTCAAGCAGCGGGAGACAACTTCTCTTTCACAACATTCATTGCTACTAGTGAGTGACAAAGGACATTTCAGTCATCTTAGCCCTGAAAAATGCTAAGGTCTGGCATTCTCATTCAATTGACTTCTTAAATTGCTTCTCAAATGCTGGTCACCCTGATACCAAGTAGGACGCAGTCCTTGACTCTGTTGCCAGGACAATTGTCTACCTGCCACCAATTTATCAGCCCCAAATAAACTCTCTCCTGTGAGTGAGAGTATATCTTAGGCAGACCCGTAAGTTTCACAAGAAGACAGATTTTCTTTGAAATGTCGAATTTCCTACAACATTTTAATACAACTTAGATGAAAGGTCAGGAAACATGTTGTCTGTCTCTTTCTTTTTTAAATGTCTCTTCCCTGGAACCCCACATACTGCCATGAAAAGAAGACAAAGACGTTTACTAAATATTATGCCAGTAGAGATGGTAACACTGAGGGTAAGAGGAGCAGCTGGTCGACCCACCCCCACTGCCCCCCACCGTGTGCAGCTCGGGGTCTGACGCTCCCGGGGCGTCCTCCCACCTCAGTCCTGAGGAGACAGTGTCTCAAGGAGACGGGCATGGTTGGTCTCCTACTCTGCCGCTTAGTAGTTGACGTCCAGAGTTTCCCATCTAAGGCCACACGGCTGCTAAGCGGTGGTACCAGAATGAGAACCCAGGTGTGTCTAACTGCAGCCTCCCCACCCCCCATTTTATTCCTCAAGGAAGCACCCTGGCTTTGTTGAGGAAGGAATGATGAGCAAGTGTTACATAGTCGTTTCAGACACAAAAGTCTGGTCCCATTGAATGTTTTTCTGAATGGGCTTCATAATGGGATTTTCTAGTCTTCCTGTAGAGCTAGCTGCTCAAGGCCCTGAGGCCCTTGGGTCGACTTTAGACATTTCTATTACCCACGTCAGCCTTCTGGGAGATGCCTAAGTTTCGCTGAAAGCCTCACTTCTTGTGAGCTGCGCTATTCTAGCGTGAGAGCTCATCCCGCTGGACTGAAGCCGGCCGGCCTCGACTCCTGACCCTTCCCTGTGCTGAGAGGCCTGAGCAGGACCAGACTTTACAAGGCTGTGAGAAACCAAGAACAAAGGAAGAAAACCTGTCTCACTGTCTCTCCTCTTTGGGTCAAAGCAGGCTATGTTTTATATCCAGGAGGGGATCAGTGATGATTCTTAGAGATTTTCAGAGAATCAGGAGGCCACAAGGGTTAGAATGACTCAGAAATAGTTCCTGGGTGGAAACCGCACTGATTTGGAAACTGGGGAAGGAATCTGCCTGAACAGAGAGCACTGGAAACACCCTGAGACGGGAAAATCTGGGAAAACAGAAGTCAGAAGTCCCTGAGCTCACAGTCCTGAACCACAGAAGAGGCCACGGGGGCTGGAGTGGGGGCATCGGAAAGGCAAATGAAATGCTTCAGGAAGTAGGTTTGCAAAGATTGTGCTGTATATTGAAGGTCACAGTGAGGAGGTTGGACCTCATTCTCGAGAACGTAATGAGGGAGCAGTGTTTACGGGGACAAACTGCAAGATCCAAAAATTTTAGGGAGAAAAAGAAAGTAAGTTCTGGCTTAAACAGCATCATGCAGACGCCTGGAAGAAAGCCTGGTATCCTGGGTCCCGCCCTAACACTTTTATCCACGTGAGTTTAGGGCAAGATCCTCAGTCGGCTTGTGTGTGGATTATGGAGAACAGAGCCTCCCTAAAACATAGCAGGTGCTTTATGCAGGGCTGGTGTGTACGCGCTCAGCAAACATCAGCTCTGGTTACTGCTGTCCCGTAGGTAACCACTAGAGTCCCGGGCTGTGGTCACCCACACTGATCGTCATTCCCATTCTCCATGGCTGCGTGTATGCGCGGTAACGGAGGGCATGGCAGGCAGGCCGACTGCACACAAGGATCTGTTAGAGCCACCGTGGACTTTGCCAGGACACCGCCAGCTTCATCTGTTTTCACACCGGCACCAGACTTCACACGTTGAGATAAATAATAAATAATAAATAATAAATAACTTCACAGAAAAGGGACTTCAAAAAAGGATAGGCTAGCTGGAAGGAATAAATGAATAATGGGGTTAAGTGTTCACTGAACTAAGTAAGGAGGAAGGGAAGGACGAGACCCAGCTCAGCCAGAGCAGAAGCAGAAACGGCTCATCTTTCAGAGGCAATGAGTCCTAATGGGCTGCATGTGGTAGGTGAGTAGGGAAGCGCCAAACATTTCCACCCCCCCCACGCTCCTCAAAGATGTTAATTCTGTAGGACTAGGAGATTGACAGCCACACTGGTTTTTGGGAAAGGCGAGAAATTAAATTTTGACACTTTGATTTTAAATTGACAGTCTGACACTGAAATGATCTAATGATAGCATATACTTTCCCAATCAGGTAATGTGGAGGATGAGAGAGGGTTAAGAAGGCGATAATGGTAAAAAGAGAGCTCAGGTCACACGCCGACACCAGGTCAGTTTATAAGGATAACAGTAAAGGCATGCTTTGGGGGCCAGGGACTCAGACACAGGCTTGAGAGAAAGTCAGTAAGTGTCTTTCTGCCTGACAGACTTCCACAGTCTGGAAAACGTTTCCCGATAAACCAAACCTGTGTTTTTAAAAATATAGTTCTATTTTTCCAGAATAGTCTGTGTTGTCATTTTAGGACAAGGTCACAATTTAGGGGTATTACACGAAATTTTTGTTTATTGGTGTATTATTCTATCAACTTGCTTTATCATAATGATTATGATATCATAATGATCATAATGATGAGGGGCATGTACAGGTCTGATTATAGAATTCAGATCGTTACGATAAATATACAAGATGCATGTTCCCATCTCAGTAAAACTGCATACCACAATCTAGAATAGGAGAAATATGCTGTTTTCTTGAGTACTTAGGAACCACACATAATATATTTATAATAATCTCTTATGCTTTAAACCATGTGCATTTGGGGCTCCTGCCCAAGGATCTGACCAGTTTGCAAAATAAACATTTTCTCTTACAGAAATTATTTTGAGTATTCTGAGTTAAACCAAGTTAACAGTGAAAGGAATGCAATTTGATAACAGACGTGCTGTTCTTTCTAAACACACACACACGCATGCACGCACACCCAGAGAGACGTGAGCACATGTGCACATCACATAATGAATCTCGGTTCGGTTCCTTGTGTCTGTTCTATGAGCATGTCTAGTCAAGTAATTCTACGTTCTTGAGGCTGTCACGTTCAGGTTTAGAACCATAGGAAAGCAGAATTTCCCTCGGAGCTTCTGCAGAAGAGCAGAAGAGCAGGCAGTAGACACGGATGCAGACACTAGGTATTCAACGGGGAAATTTGACCTAAGTGTGAGCCTCACAAATATTTAGGTCCAGTCAGATTCCCTACAGAGTGCCCTTTTTTTTTTTTTAAAGATTTTATTTATTTGTTCATTTGACTGAGAGAGAGCACAAGTAGGCGGAGCATAGACAGAGGGAGAGGGAGAAGCAAACTCCCCATGGAGCAGATCCCAGGTCCGGGGATCACGGCCTGAGCCAGCCAGGTGCCCCAGCCAGTGCTTTTACATCTGAAACAACCTCACCCTCTAGAAGACAAACAGATAAGGACACAGGCGTATGGCCTCGCTGAAATAATAATAAAAAAAGAAACTTTTTTTTCATGGATGAAATAAACAATTTCTTCTATACAGTGACTCATTTCCAAAAATTGGGGAAAAAAAAAAATCAAGATCAGCCCTCTGAGATTTTTCGTCTCTGAAGGAGAACAGGTCTCCTGTGCACTGGCGCATCCGAGGGCACAGTTTAATTCCAGCACTGGAATGGAGTGAGTGGAGATCACCCGAGAGCAGTCACCCCGCAGAGGGCGGGTGTGTCTGGCCCCAGGAAAGCTGGGGCAGCCCCTTATCCTGTCCCTCCCAGCTTAATTCCCAGCCCCCCTTGGTTTCTCTGAAGTCTTTGGCCCCACTTCCTTCCAAGGCGTGCTCTACAGTCTCTCCATCTCTGTCTCCCACACATATTCCCACCCTTCCCAGAGGGATCTTTCTGACACCCAGCATGAAGCAGGTTCTCCTTGGCCCTCGGTTCCCTGGAAGATCCCTGAAGCAGTTCAAGTTCAAAACCCAGATGTCCGGCAGCATCTCCCTGACCAGCCCCTTTTCTGGCGTCTCCCTTTTCCACTGGGAGCTTCCCCCTCCCAGAACTCGCTCTGGCAGTCTCAAGTGGGATGTGCTGACCTTCCTTTCTGTCCACACTGCGTTTCCTGTGCACCTGCTCCAGAGCAATTCCCATTCCGTGGCACGTTTGCATAACAGACAGTGAGCCCCTGAAGTGCGCAATTAACAAAAAATTATCACATGAAGTGTGATGTCTCCTGGCTTTCACTACCTGGAACGAGTGGAATCTGGAGCTCCTGAGGGCACTCTTCTCTTTTAAAAAAAATCTATATTTCTGAAGGGCTTTATTATAGGGTTTTTAATTTTCCCTTAACTAATACAGACTTGAAATCATTTTAAGAGGTACTCAGCAGCATTTAAAAAAACAATGTACAGTAGAATAACACAGGATAGAAAATACCAAAGTACATCTCACATATCGATGGCAAGTATTATTTTGTGAAACTTACATTGTATTTGTATGTAGAGTGTGCATGTGTGTGTGTTTGTATAGAATATGTGTGCGTGAGAGCTGTGCCAGTTTATGTGATATAATTAATACAATGTATATAGTATATATCTTATACATGTATAAAATGTATATGTTATATATATATATTAAATACATGTGCCCATGTATGTATGTATGTAATAGCTATCCATTTTTAAAGTCACAATTCTAGATACATGACAATAAATTTTGTAGTGACTTTCCAAAAAAATAGATAAAAAAGTCACAATTTAGAATGATGGAATTAATCAGATATATATTCCAACTTTTTGTAAAAAGCAAATTCCAATAACATGGCATAAAAAAATTATGGCAGATTTCAGAAAAATTTGTTTTTTTTTATTAATTAACTGCCTGATACACCTTTATAATTCTTTTTTCTCTACATTTTTGTCTGCATACCCTCTCATCGTAACTTCATATAAGAACTCTTATTATTTATGGGAAAATACATCACCTAGGCTTTCCTCCCTGCTATGGTAGAATGAATTCTATAAAAATACTTATCATTAATAGAAAGCCTTGTCCAAGTACATAGCTTATTATTGTTAATGTCATATGATTTTTTGTGTTATCAAATTGGGAAGATTTCTAGCAGATTACTTTCACACATGATCAGTAAGTCCTTACGTTTTATCAAACCTGTCTGTGGAATTATTAATAATAAATAATCTTTGGATTGACACCTATAAATTACATTTTGGCTGATGTCTTTATTATAGCGGTGCATATTAAGTCTTACGCTATTCTTGATGTGAGTATTTTGAGTTAAATCAGTGAGAATTAAGTCTTATTTTTCAGAATATAATTCACTCTTCTTCATTAATTTCTTATCAAATAAGACAACAGCCTACTAATTACTTCTATTCAAAATGTATCTCTTCTTCTTAAGGGATAACTTACTTTGTATGATTTATTTTTTTCATTATTTGCTTCTTTATGGCAGAATAATGTCTATTGATTTCAACACTAATCTTCGCCACACTTGATCGCGTTTGATTTTTCTGTTACCTCCACAGGTATCAAGTGTGTTGACATGGACAGATGAGACAGTGCTGCTGCCTCTTGTAAACACAACACCCACAAGATGGCAATTTCTCATTTCTCATCTGTTTTACGGTAATGTTCTAAATCCTCTTCCCAAATTGTAAATCAAATGGCATAGTCAAGGTTTATCATATGCCTCATTATCCATATTTGAGAGTTATCAAATATGCCATCATAAACCAATACAAAAGAAAAAGTTGCATTACCTTCACAGCCATACATGATGCATAATCACGTGCAGTTCTGACAATCTGAAAAGGTTTCAGCAAGGACGTCACCTCCATTTACCATTCACAAGTCTGATAATTGCACGTCTTTCTCACAGCCTAGCTTCTGACCCCACACATGTCAGTCCTTGTTTCTACGCTCAAGTCCTTGAGGTGCCAGGTCCCACAAGACCCGTTCCCCCTGTGAGACCATCTCAGGCTGTGTGTGTTCATGCTACAGCACCAAGTCCAGGGGTTCCCAAGAGCCACTTCTAAGCAGTCAGCTAACAGACCCTTATCACGCATTACACAACTGAGAACCCCGAAAATCGTTCTCACTCAGGAAAAGCGAATACATCCCTGGTGTACCTTCTTACCATGTCCTCGAAATGCCCTTGGCCACTCGGCAGGAAGTAGAGAGTGATGCACTTGACTAAGCTGAAGGAGACTTGACTTTAACTTGACTGAGTTGAAGGAGATGGTGATCTTGACCATTTGCAGTTTTAATATACTAATAGTTCACATTTTACAAAAACATAGGACTATGTGAACACACTGCTGGAGACTCTGCTTAGCACTGACGGTGGGCCAATCCACCTCTGAGAAGACTAACCTAATATTTCCTCCACTGGAACCAAAGGGTATCGACCTTGAGATACACGGGAGTTGAAGTTCAGGAAGCAGGGAGCTGACTTATTGAATGCTGCCATCATTCAACTCTTGAGACATTTACAATAAAGCACCCCAATCTATTTAAAATATTCAGAAGTGGAATATTAACTCTATCTTTCAGAGTGTTGGAAAATTATATATCAACTATGTCATTTTTCCTTGTTATCTAAAATTCCAGGAAGGCATCTAATTCTCTTTCTTAGTTATAGGTCTCTACCACTTGATTTTTCTTAAATATTTGAATGAGGGGAATTATGAACTTTATCCATAAAAATGAAAGAAACCTGTCAATAATTGATATACTGACCTTTGGATCAACTGCATATCCTAAAATACAGGGTACTGATTTATTTTATGTAAGGGAAAAGTTCAGTGGACTTTAGCCTTGAATTACTTAATCTGTTGTATTATTGAAATATAAGCATGGTTTAATCTGCATTTAAATAGTTTGAAAATGGTCTGAACAATATATTGTTTTAGTGTCTGTTGGGACTTACGACCTATTTTGTCTTTTCCCTCACTTTATAAAACATAATGAAACAAAAAGCGAAAATGAACTTTTGGGACTTCATCAAGATCAAAAGCTTCTGCACAGAAAAGGAAACAGTCAACAAAACAAAGAGGCAACCCACGGAATGGGAGAAGATATTCGCAAATGACAGTACAGACAAAAGGTTGATATCCAGGATCTATAAAGAACTCCTCAAACTCAACACACCCAAAACAGATAATCACATCAAAAAATGGGCAGAAGATAGGAACAGACACTTCTCCAATGAAGACATACAAATGGCTATCAGACACATGAAAAAATGTTCATCATCACTGGCCATCAGGGAGATTCAAATTAAAACCACACTGAGATACCACCTTACACCAGTTAGAAAGGCCAAAATTAGCAAGACAGGAAACAACGTGTGTTGGAGGGGATGTGGAGAAAGGGGAACCCTCTTACACTGCTGGTGGGAATGCAAGTTGGTGCAGCCACTTTGGAGAACAGTGTGGAGATTCCTTAAGAAATTAAAAATAGAGCTTCCCTATGACCCTGCAATTGCACTACTGGGTATTTACCCCAAAGATACAGATATAGTGAAAAGAAGGGCCATCTGTACCCCAATGTTTATAGCAGCAATGGCCACGGTTGCCAAACTGTGGAAAGAACCAAGATGCCCTTCAACAGATGAATAGATAAGGAAGATGTGGTCCATATACACTATGGAGTATTATGCCTCCATCAGAGAGGATGAATACCCAACTTTTGTAGCAACATGGATGGGACTGGAAGAGATTATGCTGAGTGAAATAAGTCAAGCAGAGAGAATCAATTATCATATGGTTTCACTTACTTGTGGAGCATAAGGAATAACATGGAGGACATGGGGAGATGGAGAGGAGAAGGGAGTTGGGGGAAATTGGGAGGGGAGGTGAACCATGAGAGACTATGGACTCTGAAAAACAATCTGAGGGTTTTGAAGGGGCGGGGGGTGGGAGGTTGGGGGAACCAGGTGATGGGTATTATGGAGGGCACGTATTGCACTGGGTGTGGTGCAAAAACAATGAATACTGTTATGCTGAAAAGAAATAAAAAAAAATCCATAATGAGCAATCAAGCAATACACATTATAATTAGATATGAAAAAAATACTTTGGCTTCTATGATTTACCATCCTTTCCTGTCTCCTGTGCTGTGCGGTCAACCACTGCACCAGTCCCTCCCTGCAAACTCAGACGCCCTCCTTACAGTCTCTTCATGACATCTGGTCTGTGAGCACTGGTAGGAACACTTGGCTTTCTACAGATACGATGCCTTAGGAGAGTTCTAGGGGATGTGAAGAATCGAAATGTTGCTTATAGTGATTCATGGGTGGAAGACCCATTTTTTTCCAACCCATTTTGAATTAAAAGATTCATACTTCGGGGCACCTGGGTGGCTCAGTGGGTTAAGCCTCTGCCTTTGGCTCAGGTCATGATCCCAAGGTCCTGGGATCAAGCCCCTCATCGGGCTCTCTACTTGGCGGGGAGCCTGCTTCCCCCTCTCTGTCTGCCGGCCTCTCTACCTACTTGTGATATGTCTGTCAAATAAATAAATAAATTCTTTAAACAAAATAGAATATTAAAAAAAAAAGACAAAACAAAACAAAGCATTCATACTTCATCTACCCTAGGTCATACCAGAAGGAAATCTCTTTCACATGGAGGGAAAGGAGGGATTGAATCCCCCCAAATGTTTTATTAGGTTAATGCAATAAGTATAAGGACATGGAATAATAAGTATTTCTGCCATTAGGCTTACACCTATGTACTCAAAATAAAAATGACTCATTAACAATGACACCATTTTACAAGTATAAGATGGGAAAAATCTGGCTTCAGCAGAAGTCGGCAAAAGGTGTAGGGTTTTTAATGAAAAATGAAAACCAAAAAAATACTCCATAAGAGCTAATGTTAGGATGTAGTAATCAGAAAAAGCTATTTTCATGCTAGGCTTTGTTGTAGAAATGCAGTTGAGCATGGCGTAGAGGCAGCCTCCCTCTGCCATGTGTTGGCCACCCGGTTTCTGAAGCAATGGATGGAGTCAGGACACAGACCCAGTGAGTTGTGGTCAGAGGAAAGGAGGGGAGCAAATGACAGAAATAAACTTTCTGTTTCCAGATAAGTGCAAGATTGTCGTGGTTTGAAGATATATATTTTGGGGGCATCTAGGTGTCTCAGTTAGTGAAGCATCTTACTCCTGCTTTCAGTCCAGGTCATGATCTCCCGGGTCGTGAGACTGAGCCCTGTGTTGGGCTCCGTGCTGGGCATGGAGCCTGCTTAAGATTCTCCACCCCCGCACACACAAAAAAAGAAAAATAAATAAAATCTATATTTTGACTCCTCTTCATTGTCATTTCAGATAGCAAAGCAAGCACCAAATGATGGAAGGTATAGGAAGGTATGACCGTGGTGAAGAGGAAGAGCTCCCCAGATGGTCCAAGGAGAACAAGTGCCTACTCGAGAATCACACGTCTTCTCTGGGGTGTTAATGCTCCAGACAGGTGCAGGGCCCTCCACCGGAGGCTGCAGGATGGACAACGGCACGAGGTGAACTTTAATGAATCACCTGACTGGAGGCACCATGCTTTTTAAATGTCCCAAGAGCTAAATCTCCTCATTTTAAATAGAAGGATTTGGAAAAAACCATAACAAAAATCTTATTAGTATGCATTAACCATAACCCCATTTATAGGGTTCTATAATACAAAATAAGCATAAGGAAACACATAGGAAAAAATTTACTAGAACCGAATTATCTATATTACTCAGCTTAATCAGATTTGTCACTGATGTTTGAGACTGAAGGAACAAAAACTTTATGTCCCTACAAACTCCATCCTATTATTTCTCCCTTGTCCCAGAGATAAGTCACCATCCCTCTATATATGTGGTTCTCCTTCAAGTGCAATAGACATTTATAGAATTGTCAGAAGGCATCTCCTAACCCAAATCTCTAGTGACATACACATGATTCACTATTCCCCCATTAATTAGACTTAGAGATAAGCAGCATTGTTGGATTTTATTAACTCATTATATCACACTGAATATTATTATTGTAATTCAAAAGTTTGGCATCTCTGTCTCAGACCATGCTATTTCTATGCTATCCTACTTTGATGGGTTATAAACAAATTATTGTTCATGCCGCAAGGATCCTTAAATAATAAATGACCAGGAGATAGAAACCTTGTTATTCTTAATGATGAAATACTGAAAAATGTACCTAATCTTTTATACCATATTAAGATACACAGAAATTGTGGTAGAAGAGTTTCTAAGTGTGATCAAAAGAAGACTAATGCATCCTTTGACTAAGAGTAAGAACGCATTTAAAGTTTTAGATCTTAACGTTCATTTCAGGGTGTGAATCATAGGACCCCCCAAGGAACAGAATGGTGACAAGAACATGTACTAACTTCTTTAGGAAAATAAGATCTGTGTAGTAAATTACATCTTCTGTGTCTTCACTACTCAGTGGGGTCCACATCTTATCCACCAGTTGGAAACATGTTAGAATCTTGGACTCTCAGGCCCCACGCCACACCTACAGGATTACATCTGCTTCTTAACAAGCCCCAGAGGATCCCCTCAACATGAAGTTCTATGTCTCCAATCTTATTGTAATAACGTAGAATTGTCCTATGGTAGGAATGTGTAGGTCCCCCACTTTCTTATGTTGAAACCAAATCCCCACGGTAACAGTATTAGGAGGTGAGGCCTCTGGCAGGAAGAAAAACACATGTCTGATCCATGAAATGATAGCTCACAAACACTAAATTACGTAAATCACTAAGGTTTCCCTGTACAACATTTTGATAAGGCCATTTTCAATTATCCTAATCTTATGGCATTGATTTTTACAAAAGGATACGTATCTATCAGAACTGCTTATGTAGGGGCCTCTGAGTGACTCAGTCATGTGTCTGCCTGAGGCTCAGGTCATGATCTAGGGGTCCTGGGATTGAGCCTGGTATCTGACTCCGTGTTCATCGGGGAGCCTGAGTCTCCCTCTCCTCCCTGCTTGTGCTCTCTCTATCTGTCTCATAAACATAAAGTCCTTTAAAAAAAGAACTGCTTAAGTCAATCTGAAAATAAATTACGAAATGTATAAGGTTTACTAGAAACCACATTCTCCAAAACTACAGGAGAGAGATAGATTCCTTTAATCAACTACATACTTCCCCATGTTTGGAAGTTTGCAGTATTTTTTTTTTTTGAGAGTTTGTTTAGTCTTTTATTACATTAATTATTATATTAACACTAACGTTATGAGTCAGTAAATGGTACATCTAAAACCTGAAGAAAGGATTACTTTCTGAGAATAAACTTACAAAGAAAAACAGTCAAACTTGTAGAGGAGATCACATTGCTCTAGCAGTAATATATTTTAAAATGTATGTGAAGAATTTGACCCAATTCCCAGTCCAGGAAAGTCCTCAGGTCAGTATATGTCTATTATAATGCTGACAATGACATGGACAAGAAACAAGCACACAAACAAAAGTAAGTGCCCAGAAATGGAAACTCTCATCATGAAATCCAGGAAAGCGTGTCCCCAAAGCAAGAGTGTGTGTGTGTGTGTGTGTGTGTGTGAAGAATGGCCACAGTCGGGAGTACTTCTGACTGACCTCTGAAGGATGGGATGACCAAGAACTCACAACCCACCCGCCAGACTCAGTCAGGATTAACTACAAAGACTAATCACTGCACTGTTCCCAGGGACAGTCATATGTTATTAGCATTTTATTATTTTATTTATTTATTTATTTTTTAAAGATTTTCTTTTCTGTTTTTTTTTTAAAGATTTTATTTATTTATCTGACAGAGAGAGATCACAAGTAGGCAGAGAGGCAGGCAGAGAGAGAGAGAGAGGAAAGCAGGCTCCCCGCTGAGCAGAGAGACCGATGCGGGACTCGATCCCAGGAACCTGAGATCATGACCTGAGCTGAAGGCAGTGGCTTAACCCACTGAGCCACCCAGGCACCCTGTTATTAGCATTTTATAAGCCATCTTTCTAGTTTATGCATTAAGCATTTGTGAGTTTACTTAATAGGAGTTGAAGATTTCTTCTGACCTAACCACCTCTTCCTGTACAAATAATTTTTCTTTGGATACTAGATGTTTGGTACAGACCTTGAAAAGTACATATTACATAGATCAACAGAGTAGGGGGCCTTTGATGTCCTCAAGGATTATAAGCAATTACCTCAAAGAAACAGCTACGGAGCTCAAGACTCTCTCTGTCCAGCCCCACATTTCCTGTCCACTCAAGCGTTCCTTTCACTGCCCCCTTCCCCTTGTCAGGTGGATGAAGACGGAAGTTCATACATCACAGCCTTTTCCCTCCTCCCATGCCCGCAGACAAATTCCACAGTAGGAAGCCTTGAAGTGAGGTTAGACAGCAGACATCCACCTGGATGCAGAAGGAAAGCCTTATGTCTCTGGATGAGGCTTTTCTGGGATTTCAGTGAAATGGTGATGACAACTCAAATGTCCCACACAGAAAAGACACTCAGTGAAGGCAGTTTCCTGGTTTCTTCTCCTAGTGTTTCAGACCAGACTCAAGGCTGGACCTGCCCGAGGGTCACTGTGGGAGACCGCTGAGGCTTGCCCAGTGGCATTCAGAGAGCATTTCTCAAGGAGTCTGCGACAGCCTCTCTGCCTTGAAGTTCCTTGTTCCATTGCTCTCCTTGTTCTTGTTGGTTTGTTTGCTATCGACAGTTGAGTCCCACCGAGAACCGCCTCCTCTGTCTGGTAGTTGGGTTGTCCCTCCTCGAACATGTCAGTCAGGCCCAGACCACTGAGCACAGGTCCGTTCTGCACCTCCTCTCTGACACAAGACATGCTCTGTAGGGGTGAGGGGTTGTGTTCCCTTAGTACAGATTTTTGGGGGGATAATAATAAATGAGTTTTCTATGTGTATTCAGAATGTCTGGCTCAGTGATTTGTAGGAAAACAGTAACATTAACATCCAGCGTTGACGGTGGCAAAAATACACCACTTTTGACAAGAGCACTTCAGACCACAGTATTCCATTATTCACAGGACCCTGTCAAATATGTTTTCACATAATACTTTACTCAGCTATGTTTTCATCACAATAATTACGCCAGTTAGAATGCAAGGGTAGGATTCTTGCTCATGGAAACCTTGTAGACCATCTTCACCGAAAAACTCTCATGAACTACAAACAGGAGTGCAGCATATCTTTAAGAAAATGAATTTTCCTAATTTAATGTTCTTAGACATTAAAGTTGAACTAAATTTATTGGATGTAATCCTAATGGTCCAATATATATAAAACTTCAAATTCAAGCTTGATAAAATTGTCTTCCAACCATTTCCAATAATATATTTAAACGATATGTTTAAAAAAAACAACAGCCTTTCCTAATAAACTGCTACTAAAATGAGTTAATCCACCAATAACTGTCCTTTTTTTTTTTATAAACAGAAACTATTTTTGGTAATTAAAATATTAAGGAAATCACAAAAATTCCACACCAAAATGTAACTCAAATTCATACTTTTAAAATTAGATCTTATTATGTATATACTATCTAATCCATTAAGTTTTTATATGCATACAAATATAGATATTTAATTTTCTTAGCAATTTTAGGCCTGAGACAGAACTGTTTTTGTCTTTTCTTGTCTAAGAAGAAAAATAAAAGCTTTTTTCAGTATGCAATAACACTACTGTAGCCTAATGGATTTTATTATGCTTTTATTTCTAAAAGGTATGAACGCAATGTAGTCTTATCAAGAATGAATTAGTAGGCAGGATTAAATCTTTAACAAATATTAAATAGGAACATAAGTGTTCATAGTGTAAATATTTATAGTATGTCTTGAAATCTAGGAGATACTATTTACTATGGTGGTGTATGTTCCTTCCTGACAGTGCTCATGTTGTTTAAAAAGCCCATTCATGCTTTTATTTGCTCGTTTGAGTATCCATTCATGTATTTAAATAAGGCATGCCTTTCTTAGGTGTTAGGACGATCAAGAAAGAAAAAGAAAGAAGGAAGGAAAGAAAAGAAGGAAAGAAGGAAGGAAGGAAGGCAGGCAGGCAGACACACAATTTGTGCCTTAATAATTGTTAGCTACTGGGGACTAATGTTATTTTACTGTACTTCAAAGACATTAATGTTCTCAGACACACTGAAGTATACAAAAGAATGAATTCTGAAACTCCTACTACATGTAGACTGAGACACTATGCACAACCCGTGCTGGGGAGGATACAAAGACAATTAAAAATCTGCCACGAGGGGCTTTTGAACAGCCTGCTGCTAGAGAAATGCCCAGCCCTTCCTTCCAGGGACCAAGGCAGTTGAGCGTCCTTGACCAACAACTACGTCGTCTGTAGAATGCTAACAACAGTCAGAAAGCAACCACGAAATGTCAACCATCCATCGGGCAAAACTAAGAACCAAGATACAGCTTATGCAGAATGATCTTACAGATGATGAGATACCATAAAGATGGGTTATTTCTAGTAAGAAAATTCTGTTACTGTCCCCCTTTCCCACCAAAAACTAGGGGCTCCTACAGCCCTGGTCCTCTGTCACATTAACCCTCTGGTGTCCAAATTCTGAGTTTAGGCACCTTCCTAGCCAAAGTTCTTTGTCTGGATTCCTCCAAACACCTTCTCCACTGAACCATCTAGAAGCAAGGACCGACATGCCCCAGGGTCACGTCTCTAGCCTGGGCACTGATGACCTTCCAGAGGGAATTCACTACGGGAGAAGCTGTAGGTACATTGGAGGGAACTCCAGGGTTATATTTTTAAGTGATGAGGTCTTTTCATTATCCCTCAAGTCTCACTTTAAGTCAAAGGCAGCATTTTCTCTTACAAAGACAAGACTGACTCACCACCGTGCCAGGCTCTTCCAAGGGTCACTGATTTGTGTCTCCTTCATTAGTAAAGAAACCACTGAACAAGCCTCTTTTTCTTATCAGGCAAGGTAAAAGGCTTGGTCACGTGAGAATGAAGTTATGGGATTTCCTCTAACGCTTAAGCATTCCATGCATTATGGTGCCTTGAATAGTCATAAAATCCAACCAGGCAGCACAGAACCATCCTCAAAGTTCACTACATGCAGCACATTGATCTGATGTTGATTGAGCACATTCCATGGACTGGCAGGGCCAACACCCCCCCGTGGAGGGGCTCATAGACCGTAACTTCACTGAGGTGTGAAGCTAGTTCCTTGGGAGCCATGACAGGAAAGCATGGCTGCCTCAGGAAGGATGGGTATCTAAATAGGGGGAAAGAAAAGTGATGTGTGGCTTTGACATACCCTAAAAACAAAATTCTTTAAAAATGAAGCTGAACTGGGGCACCTGGGTGACTCGGTTGGTTGGGTGACTGTTCAGGTCATGATCCTGGAATCCCAGGGTCGAGTCCCGCATCAGGCTCCCTGCTCTGCAGGGAGTCTGCTTTCTCCCTCTGACCCTCCCCCACTTTCATGCTCCTTCTTTCTCCCAAATAAATATTTTTTTTTTAAAAATGAAGCAGTCCTAGAGTAGAAAAAAAAAAAAGTGTGGGACGTTCAGAATACTGAGGCTCATGATTCAAAAGGAGACTAGGCGCGAGAAAAGCCGTGGAGCAGGGAGTTGCTGAGAAGCCAGTGTGTGAAAGCAGCTGAGGTTGAATCCACCTCCACCCCAAACTGGGTGCACTACCTGGCCTGAGGCTCTTGCTGTCTTCATCACACAGGGCAGAACCCTGTGCAAAGGGTGGCAAGTGCTTCTAGGTGCTGCTCCAAGGAAATGGGAGGGTGGGCCACCCTTTTTTCTTTTCTTTCTTTTTTTTTTTTTAAGATTTTATTTACTTATTCGGCGGAGAGAGACAGAGTGAGAGAGGGAACAGAAGCAGGGGGAGTGGGATAGGTAGAAGCAGGCTGCCATCCAAGCAGGGAGCCCAATGCGGGGCTCGATCTCAGGACCCTGAGATCATGACCTGAGCCAAAGGCAGACACCTAACGACTGAGCCACCTAGGCGCCCCTGGACCACCCTTTCTCAACATCTTTGTATCCTAGCCCCTAAGCTGATGCCTGCCTTTCACAAGTGTTACATTAGGACATGCCTTCTTGGTCAGCAGTGCTGGGAAACATTGACAGTAAGCCCCGTTGTGTTTCCGAACACAACATGCTCTCCTCATGCACACACCAATTCCGCCCTTCATTTCACGACGGTTTACTGTGTGCCCTACACCTGCTAGTTAATATTCCAGGATAAATCTCTCCAGGGGACACAGAGCGCTCCAGATACAGAGGAAACATCCATAGCATGCCAAATGGTGATACGGGCATCGGAGAAGAAGGGGAGAGCAGGTCCTCCCAATGGACATATATCTTAGAACTCAAGGCAGGTCCCTCTGTATTTACATGTGTTTTAACTTATGAGTTCACTGCGGTGATCAGATTCTCTGTCATCTACTAAACAATGTAAACACTGGGTCTTTTACGAGACACTTCTCCCCAAGTCAGCATCTGCACTGTCCTTTCCCGCTACACCCAGCTACTTCTTTTGCATGAGCCGTGACACGGTGCTTTTCCGCCAGCCAGGGCCCTGGTCTCTGAAGAAGGGGACAGCACGGTGCTGGGGTCCAAACACATCAGAGGCTGTTGAAAGGTTTACACAAAGGCTGACAGAGAGCATCCACGCCCCCCAGAGCATCATTTGTAATCGCCTCTCTTCACTGAGTGCTCAGGCTTCTCGGGTCATCACATACTCCAGGATATTTGGCGTTGCTCTGAGACAGGAATAATCAATGACAAACCAGCAATTTCTTGCTGAACCTACCATATGTTCTGCCTTCTACTCTCCATGTCAAACCCTGGCTCTGCTGATCTATTTTTTTCACTGAGTTCAAACGATCCATCTTTCAACCTTGACGTAGAATATGAGTAAAAACACAGAATTCAGCTGTGCCTCTAACCCTCTGGTGACAGAGTACTGATGAGAGCCCTTCTCTAGGCAACATCATCATCACTGTCTTTTTCTACTGAGTCGCCTTTGCACATGGACAAGATATTCCAATTGCTTCCTTTTTAATGGAAACAAGAAAAAAAATAACTCAAGCAATCAACAAAACCATTTAAAGAGCAGTGAAGCAAGTTTGGAACCTCTCCTACAAGAATGTAAAGCTCAACTCAGATGGAAATTTGTTTTTTTGGTATGAAGACAGCAAAGTGGCTCACCTAGAACTTATGAAACATGAGGGACAGAACCATGTTCCCAACCACGGTGAGGCACGGAGACAGCAACTAGCAGGTGTTGTGGAACTCGGTCTGGCGGGAGGATGCCTGGTTTTCTGTTCCTTTCCGTAGTTCGGGAATCCAAAACTGAGGAAGTAGCTTCCTACTTGCTGCCACAATATAATAACCATGACACAAGTAAGACTGAAAATATGGAGACTAGAGACTGGCCTCCTCTCAGTGTCACTTCTGATTATCTCCGTTATTGCTAATGATGATGCCTTTTTCAAAGAAAAGACGTCAGTATTCTCAGCTCAGAAATCCGGGAGAGCTCAGTGGGGAAATCACAGTGTTTTCACCCTAAATCATTTGTTAGCTGCCATGTCTCGGGATTTTCAAGTTCTGTTAGGTCTAACGTGCAATGCTGTAGCTCCTGCATGTTCCCTCCCTGACCTGGAAAAATGCAGAAGGATGTTCACAAAAGTGAAATGGCTTGTGTATGACGTCTACTTTCATTTTTATTTCATTATTACAAAGCTAAGACCCCTGTCTTACCTTCACCACTCTAAACACCTACACATGCATTTGTCCCTTTTGGATGGATACTCGAGAAATTTCTGAACCTGTAATTGTGAAGACGCCCCCTGCCGACACTGGGGATAACTCCAGTACCTCCAGTCAGTATAGACCTTCTGCTGAGTAATAAGCTACCGACAGTAATTAGTATTTTGCTTTTGCTCTGGGTCACTGGGCTGACCCTAAAGCTGGGTCTGGGGGAGTGTGGGTGTGTGTGTGTGTGTGTACGCGCACATGCACATGCAGTTTCAACATGTCCTGTTTCCTAAATTCACCACCACATCTCATATTATCATGAGCCACAGAGCATAATAGAAAGCAAAACCTACGGATTGCTGTGGATTACAAGAATCTTGATAAATCCAGAAACTTTTCCATTAAGTAAAGTAAGAGGTTAAATATCACCCATCTTTGGAGGGTGTTATAACATTTAATAAATTTTAATATGGAATTATGCCAAGGTTATTCTTAGTTCAACACTGAAGTTCAATAAACCTGGGATTAAACATAAAAGCCTCTTAAATGCTCAGCAAAGTTACCAGATAGTCCCTGATAGAGTCAATGAATTCATACATTCAGAAGGTGCTCAGGAGCCCACTTGGCCCTGGGCTGTGGAAATAACCTTAAACCCCTATTGCAAAGGAAATCCAAGAATCATTAGTGACTGACGACTTGTGGCTGGCACCCAAGTTCGTTAAAGTTTGATCTTACTTTAGACCTCTAAAATCGTGGTCGCTTATCCAGGAATGTGTCCACAATCTCTTACACAGGAAAATGTGGTATGTTTCTGGAATTCATTAGTATTAGGGGTTTCACTTTAATAATTCCAATACAATTAATAATTCCAATACAATTAATAATTCCAATACAATAGTTTCCCATTTACTAACTTACTAGGCTAAAAATGTCACTTTCAACATTTCATTTTAATGATTTTTTTAAAAAACAAATACTTAGTAAATAATATAAACCATCTAGGTCTACTAAAAATCTGTGAATCTGTGTCTCTATGGAGGCATTTTACTATCTAAAAAAAAATCAGAAGTTCTCCTTTTGTGCCATCTGTCAAGGTGAGAAAATAAGTTTGTGTCTTTGGGGTCTTTGCTCCTTGTTATTTGCTCCTCTGCCTTAAACAATCCTACCATATCTGAAATGCTTCTCTCTCCGTGTATGACTCTGCATTTGTCTTGACTGTACAGATTCCAGTTATGACCACTTAAAACAACCCTTTCCACCTTGCTCGCTCTTGCTTTATGCATCTTTCTGTGTGACCTTTCTTATTCTCTTGAAAAACAGGCCACATAAAACCTATGAACTTCCGTAAGGTCATAGGTATTGGCTGAACGTGTGACTGATTGTTTCATAATACTTTATGGGCTCCCTCAGGTAATGAAGGCGATCTTTGGGAACATGTGAACACCAGTCTGCAACTCAAAGGGAAACCCCCTGTGCCCAGATGTATAGAGTGAGACCAAAGTGAATTGAATGTGTGTGTGAAATTCTAGAGTCAAATAATAAAGCAAACAAAAGGGAAAAATTCATGTGCCACATTTTCTCTGAGATAGATAAACTCTGAAGGTACAAGGGGATTTCTCCACACAGGGAGAAGTTCTCCCTGCACGGCTGAGAGCAGAGCGTTTCTTGGATCTCCTCCTTGCAGAAATAAAAATGAGCTGTTGGGGGCTAACTATGAAAGAGAGTGTCAGAACACAGAGAAAGGATCAGTGGGGTAAGTCCTGGAAACATGGCTTGAGGGAGTGAGTGCAGATAACCAGGCCACACACTTCTCGTGAGACCCTGGGCGTCATGTTGGGGCTGACATGGCAGAGGGAACGCCAGTGGGCAGTGATGCTGGCAGTGAACCACAGTGAAGAATTTGTCTTCCAATACAGGGATGGATGTTTCAGAACATAATGATAGAACATAATGATAGTTTCCACCCAACGTGTGATGGGAGGTGGTCTGTGCTGCTTCATCTTTTTTAACTTAGAACAGCCTTAAACAATGGAGGCTATTTTTGTATGCATTGGACGTAGGAGCAAAGGGAAGCTTAGGGAGGTAAAGTACCTAGCTCCAGACCATGCAGCTAGCATGTGACAGAACGAGAACTTGGTGCCCAGGACCTCATTCTAGAAGACCATGAGCAATTTAATGCGTTAACACGACGAAGGTAGAAGGGGCGAGAACAGGCTTCCATCCCTGCACTCCCATAGCATTGTTCTTGAAATGTCCCACCCCCACCCCCCAAAAAAACCACCTGTATATCTTTCTCCTCTGCCCTCCCTCCTCTCTACTTTTTCTGATCCTCTCAGCTCCTTCTGCAATCACAAAGCAGCATTGAGTGGCTTGTGAATGACCATTTATTTCTCACAGTTCCAGAGGCTGGAAACCCGAGAATCAGGGCCAGTGTCCTGTGGCTTATGGGCAGCACCTTCTGGCCGTGTCCATGCATGGACAAAGGGTCGAGGGGGCATTTCTTAAGGACACCACTAAGGACACGAATCCCATCGCGATACTCCCCCTTCCTGACTTCATTGCCTCCAAAGGCCTCACCTCCTGACGCCATCACCTCAGAGATCAAGTTTCAACAAATCAGTGTTGAGGGGCACAGACATCGAGTCGACAGCCCGGGTGTCCCGAGGCAGCCCTTTCGGCAGCTACAAAAACCAGTGCAGAACCGTGTTGCTCTTTACACGTACAAATGCCTTTGGCTCATCATCCTACTCCCTCCAAGCGCACACTCCTCACTGGGCAGATCAGAATTTCAGGAATCCAGACCCACCTTTCTCACACCACTTCTCATCACTGGCACCCAGGAACCTTCCATGCCAACCCTGAAAACTCACCATCTTCTCCAGAGACAGTACCGCTTTCGGGCGGCAACGTCATACGTGCTTTGCCAGCCTCCCCCCCCTCTTCTCACTCCATTCATAGTGAATTCCGCCTTCAAGACACAGCCCACATGCAACAGGACCTTCCTTTCTGGAGGTGAGATTCTGCCCCCCACACACTACGTCCTCAGCACGCGTTCACCCTGTGACCGTTTCCCATTTTAATTTAATTACATTTCTTTACCTCTTCTAAGCTAGAGGATGGTGAGACTTTAGCTCACATATTCCTGTTCACATATTCCTAGCACATGGAATATGCCTAATGTGTTTTCATTCAATTTATTTTTAGAGAAAGCAAATGAGTAGATTCAGCAACAAGGGGAGTAAAATTAGTCCGTTCAGCTAAGGACTTTCTTTGAAGGCTGTGAACTTTGACATGGAGAATATATATATATATATATATCTGTGTGTGTGTGTGTATATATATATATATATATATAGAGAGAGAGAGAGAGAGAGAGAGAGAAAGTTTTAACCATATTTAGAAACGTGAAATATGAACATTATGTTGCATTAGACATTTATGCCAATGGTAGTGGTCAAATACTCATTTCTGATGGAGGACAAATCAGGACCAAACGCCTTGCTATGCCATTACTCATCACTGAGATGCTGGCAGACAGGGTCCAGAATTCCATTTTTCAGGGAAGAAAATGAAGCTTCCCAAGAAGAAGAAAACGGCTGGGCATGACGTGGCCACAGACGGAGAAGGCAGAAACTGAGGAAGGTGCAACCTGAACTCTCCATTCTTGCTAAAACACTGCCCCACCCGAGCTGGCCGTATAGTCACCTCTCCTGTCATACTCCAGCTGGTCAAGGACAAATGAGGAGTCACATACATGCACACACACAATTAGCATCTGACCTCTCAGTCCTCCCTGTTTATACACCTGCAGGGCTTGTGTATGGCCTCGCCTTCAGTTTCCAAACACTTTCTTCTTTATGTCACATGACACTCTATCATGTTGTCTTTTCCTTTGTGGATATTATTTCTTCAAGCCCCAAGGTCCTAGATTCTCCCAGAAAACTTGGTTCTGATGACTTCAGCTCTTATGCTTATTTGATGAATGTCCAAATTGTTGTTATCCCTCTGTTTTATATACCTATCCTCATTTCCTCTTGGATAGGACTTGTGGATGTTCTACTGTCACTTCGATTGTCACGTCTCTGAAAATGTCAAAAACCTGCCATTCAAGTCTATCATGTGCATTATTACTTTTTTGATTGCATTGTTAAAGCTTCACACCATTTTGACTCTTGCTTCTGCATTTTGTATGTAAAATGACATATTATGTTCATTTGGATCTTCCTTCAAAATGTCTTTATCACCTATTTGGTTATTTCTAGTCTTAATGCCTTCTTACCACTAAGATTAAGTCACTCCTGGGTTAGGCCCCACCAGCCTGGACCAGAGTGACTAACTCATGACTGACTCCCCAGCCTTCAGCATTTTTCTTTCTACACAACATGACCTAAAGGTATGTAATCAATCTCATGAAACTTTGTGATAGATTCCCATTGTTTGTCTTTAAAAGAACTCAATGACTATTGTTGAGTTAATTGATGAATTCATAAATAAATTCAAATACTAAATCACCTACTTATTGGAAACTAAGAACTTATCCCCAACATATGTTTAGAAAAAGCACAATTTTGTTTCTTAATAGGCATGAACAGTACACAGTTTCTTCTCTATCAGTTCGACTTTACTAAGCAATCCAATAACTGCAAGCACATTTCTTAAAAAGAAAATTGTTAATATATTTACCATCTAGCATGGTACCTGAGCAATATAACTATGTATTGGGTTATATAAAAATAGCTAAGTATAGAGCCATATCTTCAGGGTATAAAGTTGAGAACATTTTCGATACTGAAGATTTCCAAAGAAACCCAAGCTCATCAATTCAGGCATACTAGCCATATTTTTGCTTAAGTGTCCACAGACTCTTGCTTTTTCCATATCAATCTGGAAAATAATAGTAAGAAATGTGAAGCTTTAGTCTTAAAAATTTAAAACATTATTTGTGAAGAAAACTAATATAATATAAAAGTAAACAATATCTCTTGAATCCACTCACGTCTGTTACTATTACAGTCTACTCCCGTGAGGCATTTGGAATACTATTGGAAATGTAGCAGATGGTCCAAAGTTTTTCCATGTATATCCTCTCTCTGGCTTACTGTGAGTTTTCCTCCAGTCTTGAGATCCAGGAAAACAGAAGCTAGAGAGCCCCTTTCTTGTTTTCACTCTACGGCTTTGTATTTCTTCCAGAGTAGAAGGTCACAGACAAAAGAAGTGTAGCTTCCTGAGAATCATGTTGGACATTTGAGGTCTACTTCCCAATGCTGACTGGATAATGGAAAATCTTAGACTAGACAGAGCATGGTGATTAAGGGAGAGGTGGACATCAGTTTTCAGGTTTAAGGCAAACTTGATCATCTGAACCATCGTCCCCATGGAAATGGCTTCAAAGACTGACTTTAAACAACAACAACAACAAACCTCTTCAACCACATGGGCTTGAGCCAGGAGAGTGAAAATATAGAGTACAGTTAGGTTTCTGTAGTAGCTTATTCGCACACTGTATGCATGAATATATGTTGTGTAACAAAATAAAACAGGAAAGGGGAATAGGTGGGGCAAAGAGGAGGGTGAAATATAACTCACGTCAGTAGTGAGAACAGATGGAAAGAGCTAGATTTCTCTTCTAAATATATGGTGGTGTTATTTATTAATATTACTTTAGCTTTTTAAATTCAGATTCTCCCCCGAGAAAACTATTGGGCTTGTCTGCTATCTGGGTCTTTGCAGAGTAACAGGGGAAAACAAAAAAGTATGATTCATTATCGTAATAACTAACATGTGTTAAATTCCTCCACTGGGTTACCTAGGCACTAACTCAGCCTTGGATGGATCCCTCATATGAAAACTGTGTAACTTGGATGATCATCACAAGGTAAGGGAGATGACACCCCAGGGATGCGACATTTTACCAGCTAATTCAGCATCAAGCCATAATGAGCACCCCAGGTAGGCACGTGGTGGGAGGCAGTGGGGCGTGTACACCAATGCCATCTATAGTCCTGTGCTATACCACGTAGGCTAAATTTGATAGACCACTCAGAAGACAGTGTCTCCACTGAGTTGATTTCATGTCTCTCTTCAGCTTCCATTAAGAACACATCACGATTTTCTCAACAGAAAGCAAGAAGAAGCTTGATCCAGAATTTACTACACAAATATTCTTGAAGATATTTTTCTTTTGCTCTCTTGGTGCGACTTACGTAAATCCTCAGGTGAGAAATTTCTGTCACAACCAAACAAGGGAAACCTTAGCCGACACCGAGGAGCTGAGGAATGGAGATGTTTGCTCTTTGTTGATGAATTCTCCCCCCGTAGTAAGAGCTGCCCGGCTCCTACATTGCTCTCTTCCTTGATGAAAGACATATTTGTAAGCTGTTCCTCAGCTTTGCTTTTTTTTTTTTTTTTTTTTTAGTCTTTTTTTCTTGTGATGAGAACTTTTAAGATCTACTCACTAACAATGACCAAATATACAATATGGTATTATTAGCTACAATCGCCATGCTAAATCCTACACCCGCAGACCTTCTTTATAACTTTTGTCCACCTTGCTTTGCCTTTTGATTCTCATTTATATTTCCCTGGCCCTGACCTAATTTATGGTATTTATATTTTGTTTTTATAATTTTTCTCTACTATGAATTTTCATTTAAAGTTGCATCGAATCCTGAGACCGTGGGCAGAGAGTAAACTTTTTAGAACAGCAGGTGGTGCAGAGGGGCTCTTAGGGAATACCCAAGCCAAAAGGAATTTCTGAGAAGGAAGAGATCAATCAGGTCAGACTGTGCTGGTCAGTGTGGGCTTCTAGAAGGAAGTTGTGAGACAACAAATTCGTCAGTGATGAGGGAGAGTCCCATGGGGGGAGGTGGAGGGCACAGTCCTTAGTGGTGTTAATGTTATGACAGAACTTTGTAAACGGCCTCTGAGATCAGGCTCCCTAGGAAGCTGACATGGAAGCGGAGTGCAGAAGAGTTATCCAGACAGAGTGGATCTGTAAGAAGAGTGAGGGAAAGGGACCCATGAAACACTGAAAGTCTCAGCCTTAGGAGCTGAGATCAACCCTTTGGAGCTGACTTGACAAGAGGCAAGGGATAGACTTCTCTTTATGCCCTCCCTCACCCAGTACTCAAATACTGACTGCCCTCAGGAGGGACCCTGCTAGAAAGAGGGCAGCTCCCTTTAGGCTTTGACAAACCCCAGAGGGGCAACTCTTCCAGAGCTCCTAGCACCAGCAATGCCACCTCAAGGGCAAAGTGGACGGGCACCATGGCATCCGAGGAGTGCAACCCATATCTGCTTGTCTTGCTGGCTTACACACACCGCCCTGGGCAGGGGGCAGGGGAGGACAGATCCAATGCAATGATAAACCACAAACCACTTTAAATATGTAAATATCATCTATTGTTATATTGATTACATTTAGGTTGTTTTTTGTTGTTGTTGTTGATAAATGAATGGCAAACAAAGTTGTCCTTGACATGTGAAGATAATCCTTCTAGTCTTTCACAAGCTTCTGGGCTGGTTTCCTAAGTGAACTCCACTGCAAGTGAATAGGACATAAGTCTGGGAGGTGAGAGAGATTTAAATTTGCAGCTTAGTCTATGATAGCTCTGTGGCTGTGCGACTCAATGACATTTCCTACTGAGCAATAATTAAAGCTCTGTAGGAATTAAAACCCATTAATTCCCTCCCTAAAAAACATGTTTTAGCCATGTTAGATATGTGCATATTACATATACTATATGTATAAGAGATTTTATATTAAATATATATTTATTTATACTTATGCATATATATTTAAACAGCTCTATTGAGGTGTGGTTGATCTATGAAAAGCTGTACATATTTAATACATGTAACTAAATGAGTTTGGGGATAAGAATACACTTATCATCAAAACCATAGCCACCAATAAAAGCATATTGATCACCTCCCAAGGTTTCCTCCCACTCTCTTGATGTAGATATATATTACTGATAAGCAGGGCTGTTATTCTTACTTCTAGAATAACTGTACATATGGAAAAGTGAAAAAGGAGAATTGATAGGAATACACCAAAATAATATTTTATAGATAATTTTGGTAAAATGAGTACCATTTTGCATCTTTAACATTTTTCCATATTTTTCAAATTCACCCCATATGATGTGTATTTTGAGATGAAAACTGTTCAATTTGAGGAAAGCATTCTGTCCAACTGCGTTGTGGAAATAAGAGTAAAGACGATCTGTCGCATTAGCAAGAAATGATCATGAGCAGAACCACCAGTCTGGTCACACATAGCTCACTGCTGCCTTGCAGAAAATATGGAGAAAAAAGTTACAGTGAAATAGCTTCATCAGCTTATTTATAAGTGCATTAACTTCTTTGAGACAAAATTTCTGCTCTTCCTGTCAAAACTCAACCGTGTTACTCTAACTGTTGGCAAAAGGTCTCCTGTGCACACAGTCATTATTGCATTTGGAACAGAGAAGCAAGGAGTACAAGAAATATGTGTCTGAACAGCAGATTGTAAGTACATTCATGCAGTGATTCACTGAAAGGAACTCCATACTTAAAGTCCTTTAAAAAGGAATGTTGCCATGTATTCAGAGCCTGAGATCATTAGCTGGAGCTGGCCTATGCGACACAGCAGCCAAGAAATCCTCTAAGGCTCAGGACCATTTGAAGAGGAACTTCTCCTCAAGGAATGGGGTGGTAAGCATGAAACATCACTGAAATAATATAATCTATTTCATTAATCATTTATATATTGAACTACATGTTGATAGGGTAATACTCAGTTACTCGGGATACATTACATTCGATGAAATGTATTATTAAAATACATCCTGGGGTTTAGAGGCAAGATGGCAGAGGAGCAGCAGACTGAAATGACCTCAAGTCCTAGGAGTTCAGCTAGACAGGTGTCAAACCATTCCAAACACCTACAAACTCAGCAGGAGATCGAAGAGAAGAAGAGCAGCAATTCTAGGAAAAGAAAATCGACCACAATCTGGAAGTTAGGACATGCAGAGAAGTGAATCCGAAGCCACGGGAAGATAGCCCGCGGGGAGAGGGGCCGGCTCCCGGCAAGCAGCGGAGCACAAAACTGGAGCTTCTAGAAGTCTGCTCCACGGAGGGATGTCGCCCCAGAGGCTAAGTGGGAATGAAGCCCTTGTGAGGACAGTGAGGTCTCAGGACCCTCAGGGTCACAGAAAGACCAGGGGTGTCTAAGTGCGGCAGAGCTCGCAGGTATCGGAGGGGGGAAGCCGGCGGCAGAGACGGAGCCAAGGCAGAGGTTCTCAGCTCGCGGCAGGGGCCTCACAAGTGGCAGATCTGGGGAGACGCACCTTCCTCCTCTGGGAGAAGCAGCGCGGCAAGAATCTGCTGGGTTTGGAGACTTCAAATGAGGCAACTGTGCGCCAGAGACAGAAACGCTCGGTCACAGGCCGGGGGAGCTCGGAGCGCGGCCGGAGACCAGGGAGACGGGAGGGACTGATGGCTCATCCCCGAGGGCGCACTGAGGAGCGGCCCCAGCTCTCAGCTCCGTCCACCGCAGCCTGGGCGGCCGCCATCTTGGTTCCCGTCCGGACTCTACGGAAAGCGCTCAGGGAACAAAAGCCCCGAGAGCGAACCAGCAGGTGACTTAGCCCGGCCCCTGGCAAAGGCGGCGCAATCCCGCCTCCGGCAAAGACACTTGAGAATCAGGGCAACAGGCCCCTCCGGCAGGAGATCGGCAACACCATCCAGCCAGACGGAGCTCACTGACCAAGGGGAACAGAGGAACTCCCGCGGGGAAAGCAACGCATAGAATTCATGGCTTTTTCCCATGATCCTTTAGTACTGGAAAGTTAAATTCTCTTTAATTTTATCTTTTTTTTCTTATTCTATTTTTTTTTACATTTCCTCTTTCCTCTTTCAATGTTTTTAAACTACTTTATCTTAACAATACCTTTCTAAAAAAATCTTTTTAAACCTTCATTTTTATAGTCATATTTTATCCCTTTATTGTATTTAACCTTATTTTTTATATACATATAGGTGGGTTCTTCCTAAAAAAAATTGGGATACAATTTCTTCTAATAGATCAAAATATACTCTAATCTAGCACATGGCTTTGTTCTAGTCTCCAGCCTGAGCAAATTCTCTCCTCTTTTTTTTTTCTTTTTCCAACCAACTTACCTTATCAATTCCTTTTTTAGATTTTTTTAAAAAAATTTTCATCTTTACAGTCATATTCCAACCCTTCATTGTATTTACCATTACTTTTGTATATATGTTTTCTTTCTTTAAAATTTTGGGAGGTAGTTTCTTCTAAGAGACACCCAAAATCAAGTGGGCAGCACTGTTCTATTCACCAGACTAATACACACACACACACACACACACACACACACACACACACGTATACATATGTATGTCATATATATATATATATATATACATATATATATATATATATGTATATATATATATATATATATATGTAATTTCTTTCCCCCACCTTCTTTGCCCCCTGGTTTTGGGTCTCTTCTGATTTCATTAGTGTACATTGCTCTGGGATCTTTGCCAACCCTTTAGTATTTTATTCTCTCATTCATATATTCTTTTTTTTTTTTTTTTAAGATTTTATTTATTTATTTAACAGACAGAGATCACAAGTAGGCAGAGAGGCAGGCAGAGAGAGGAAGGGTAAGCAGGCTCCTTGCCGAGCAGAGAGGCCAATGCAGGGCTTGATCCCAGGACCCCGGGATCATGACCTGAGCTGAAGGCAGAGGCTTTAACCCACTGAGCCACCCAGGCACCCCTGTTGGGAGATTTTTGATGACTGCTTCAATCTCCTTACTGGTTATGGGTCTGTTCAGGTTTTCTATTTCTTCCTGATTCAGTTTTGATAGTTTATACATCTCTAGGAATGCATCCATTTCTTCCAGATTGTCGAATTTGCTGGCATATAGTTGCTCATAATATGTTCTTATAACTGTATTAATTTGGTGTTGGTTGTGATCTCTCCTCTTTCATTCCTGATTTTATTAATTTGGGTCCTTTCTATTTTCTTTAGGATAAGTCTGGCCAGGGGTTTATCAATCTTACTAAGTCTTTCAAAGAACCAGCTCCTAGTTTCATTGATTTGTTCTACCATTCTTTCAGTTTCTATTTCACGATTTCTGCTCTGATCTTTAGGATTTCTCTTCTGCTGGGTTTAGGTTTTCTTTGTTCTTCTTTCTCCAGCTCCTTTAGGTATAGGGTTAAGTTGTGTACTTGAGACCCTTCTTGTTTCTTGAGAAATGCTTGTATCGCTATGCACTTTCCTCTCAGGACCGCCTTTGCTGTGTCCCAATGATTTTGAACAGTTGTGTTCTCATTTTCATTTGTTTCCATGAAATTATTCAATCCTTCTTTAATTTCCTGGTTGACCCATTCATTCTTTTGTAGGATGCTCTTTAACCTCCATGCATTTGAGTTCTTCCCAACTTTCCTTTTGTGATTGAGTTCTAGCTTCAGAGCATTGTGGTCTGAAAATATGCAGGGAATGATCCCAATCTTTTGGTAGTGGTTGAGACCTGATTTGTGACCAAGGATGTGATCTATTGGAGAGTGTACCATGTGCACTAGAGAAGAATCTGTATTCTGTTGCTTTGGGATGGAATGTTCTGAATATATCTGTGATGTCCATCTGGTCCAGTGTGTCATTTAAGGCCTTTATATTTCTTGTTGATCTTTTGCTTGGATGATCTGTCCATTTCAGTGAGAGTGGTGTTAAAGTCCTCTATTTTATTGTATTATTGTTGATGTGTTTCTTTGATTTTGTTATTAATTGGTTTACATAGTTGGCTGCTCCCATGTTAGGGGCATAGATATTTAAAATTGTTAGATCTTCTTGTTGGATAGACCCTTTAAGGATGATATAGTGTTCTTCCTCATCTCTTATTATACTCTTTGTCTTAAAATCTCATTTATCTGATATAAGGATTGCCACCCCAGCTTTCTTTTGATTTCTATTAGTATGGTAAATTGTTTTCCACCCCCTCACTTTAACTCTGGAGGTGTCCTTGGGTCTGAAATGAGTTTCTTGTAGACAGCATATTGATGGGTTTTGTTTTTTATCCATTCTGATACCCTGTGTCTTTTGATTGGGGCGTTTAACCCATTTACATTCATGGTAACTATTGAAAGATATGAATTTAGTGCCATTGTATTTCCTGTAAGGTGACTGTTACTGTATATTGTCTCTGTTCCTTTCTGGTCTACTACTTTTAGGCTCTCTCTTTGCTTAGAGGACCTCTTTCAATATTTCCTGTAGAGCTCATTTGGGGTTTGCAAATTCTTTTAGTTTTTGTTTGTCCTGGAAGGTTTCTATATCTCTTCTATTTTCAATGATAGCCTGGCTGGATATAGTATTCTTGGCTGCATATTTTTCTCATTTATTGCTCTGAATATATCACACCAGTCCTTTCTGGTCTGCCAGGTCTCTGTGGATAAGTCTGCTGCCAATCTAATATTTCTACCATTGTATGTTACAGACTTCTTGTCCCAAGCTGCTTTCAGGATTTTCTCTTTGTCACTGAGACTTATAAGTTTTGCTATTAGATGATGGGGTGTGGACCTATTTTTATTGATTTTGAGGGGATTTCTCTGTGCCTCCTGGATTTTGATGCTTGTTCCCTTTGCCATATTAGAGAAATTCTGTATTATAATTTTCTCCAATATACCTTCTGCCCCTGTCTCTCTTCTTCTGGGATCTCAGTTATTCTAATATTGTTTCATTTTATGGTATCACTTATCTCTCAAATTCTCCCCTTGTGGTCCAGTAGTTGTTTGTCTCTCTTTTGCTCAGCTCTTTTATTCTCCACCATTTGGTCTTCTATATCACTAATTCTCTCTTCTGCTTCATTTATCCTAGCAGTAAGAGCCTCCAATTTTTATTACACCTCGTTAATAGCTTTTTTATTCCAACCTGGTTAGATTTTAGTTCTTTTATTTCTCCAGAAAGGGATTTTATTTCTCCAGAAAGGGATTCTCTAATATCTTCCATGCCTTTTTTGAGCCCAACTAGCACCTTGAGAATCATCATTCAGAACTCTCGTTCTGACATATTACCAATATCTGTATTGATTATGTCCCTAGCCCTTGGTACTGCCTCCTGTTCTTTTTTTTGTGGTGAGTTTTTCCACCTTGTCATTTTATCCAGATAAGAATATATGAATGAGGGGCTCCTGGGTGGCTCAGCAAGTTAAAGCCTTCCCCCTCTTCTTCCCCCCAGGGTCCTGGGATCGAGCCCCGCAGGGCTCTCTACTCAGCAGGGAGCCTGCTTCCCCCTCTCTCTCTGCCTGCCTCTCTGCCTACTTGTGATCTCTCTCTCTCTGTCAAATAAATAAATAAAATCCTAAAAAAAAATAAATCTCCTGACAAACAAGAGCCCAAGGCCAGATGGCTTCCCAGGGGAGTTCTACCAGATATTTAAAGAAGAATTCATATCTATTCTCCTGAAACTGTTCCAAAAAATAGAAATGAAAGGAAAACTTCCAAATTCATTTAATAAGGCCAGCATGACCCTGATCCCAAAACCAGACAAAAACCCCATCAAAAAGGAGAATTACAGGGGCACCTGGGTGGCTCAGTGGGTTAAAGCCTCTGCCTTCAGCTCAGGTCATGATCCCAGGGTCCTGGGATCGAACCCTGCATCGGGCTCTCTGCTCAGCAAGGAGCCTGCTTCCTCCTCTCTCTCTGTCTGCCTCTCTGCCTACTTGTGATCTCTGTCTGTCATATAAATAAATAAAATCTTAAAAAAAAGGAGAATTACAGACCAATATCCTTAATGAACATGGATGTGAAAATTCTCACCAAAATACTAGCCAACAGGATCCAACAGTACATATAAAGGATTATTCGCCACAACCAAGTGGGATTTATTCCTGGACTACAAGGTTGGTTCAACAACTGCAAATCAATCCATGTGATACAACACATCAATAAAAGAAAGAACAAGAACCATATGATACTCTCAATAGATGCTGAAAAAGCATTTGACAAAGTACAACATCCTTTCATGATCTTCAGAGTGTAGGGATAGAGGGTACATACCTCAATATCATCAAAGCTATCTATGAAAAACCCATAGCAAATATCATTCTCAAGGGCAAAAACTCAGAGCTTTTCCCCTAAGGTCAGGAACATGGTAGGGATGTCCACTATCGCCAATGCTATTCAACAAAGTACTAGAAGTCCTGGCCTCACCAATAAGACAACAAAAAGAAATAAAAGACATATGAATTGGCAAAGAAGAAGTCAATCTCTCACTCTTTGCAGATGATATGATACTTTATGTGGAAAACCCAATAGACTCCACTCCAAATCTGCTAGAACTCATAGTGGAATTCAGTAAAGTGTCAGGATATAAAATCAATGCACAGAAATCAGTAGCAGTTCTGTACACCAACAGTAAAACAGAAGAAAGAGAAAATAAGGAGTGAATCCCATTTACAATTGCACCCAAAGCCATAAGATACCTAGGAATAGACCTAACCAAAGAGGCAAAGAATCTGTACTCAGAAAACTATAAAGTACTCATGAAAGAAATTGGGGAAGACAGAAGAAATGGAAAAATGTCCCATGCTCCTGGATTGGAAGAACAAATATTGTGAAAATGTCTGTGCTACCTAAAGCAATCTACATATTTAATGCAATCTCTATCAAAATACCATCAATTTTTTTCAAATAAATGGAACAAATATTCCTAAAATTTATATGGAACCAGAAAAGACCCCCAATAGCCAGAAGAATGTTGAAAAAGAGAGCCAAAGTTGGTGGCACGACAATTACAGACTTCAAGCTCTATTACAACACTTTAATCATCTAGATAGTATGGTAGTTGCACAAAAACAGACACATAGACCAGTGGAACAGAGTAGAGAGCCCAGATAGGGGCCCTCAACTTTATGGTCAAATAATCTTCAATAAAGCAGGAAAAAATATACAGTGGGAAAAAGACAGTCTCTTCAATAAATGGTGCTGGGAAAATTGGACAGCTATGTGTAGAAGAATTAAACTCGACCATTCTCTTACACGATACACAAAGATAAACTTGAAATGGATAAAAGACCTCAACATGAGGCAGGAATCTATCAAAATCCTAGAGGAGAACATAGGCAGTAACCTCTTCGACATGGACCACAGCAACTTCTTTCAAGATATGACTCCACAGGCATAGGTCAAAGGGCAAGATTATTTCTAACAGCTGAACATGTGACCATTTCCAGATTTTTGTTTTGTTTCCTTTTAAAATTTTGAATAATTCTGCTAATAAATGAAAGGGCAAAATAGTACATAAAAATTTATATCAGAAGATTCTCGGTGGGAAAGGAGCCCAAATTAACACGGGAACCTCCATTACAGCCTTTAAATAATATATTAGGACTCCAGATACTGATTAAGATCAAAGAGGTCTCATATGCCACAATTACAGTGGTTGGTTTTTTTCAACTCAATTTCCCTTTAAAACACCGTAACAATGCAATAAATCTGAAAGGCGAAATGTCACTCCCTAGCATTGGAGTACAAAAATATCTTGCATATTCCTATTTATGCTGCTGTACTGTTTTGTTCTAATACCTGCTTTACTATTTTAGAATCTGACCTGAAAGGATCACTTGGTTTTCTGATACGTGCAGTTTCCCTGAGGAAAGACAATCAAACCAATAACTGATTTTAAATATATATTGTAATTTCATAAAATCAGTTCTACCTGAATTCTTATGTTACATCAAATGGTTACCTTTCTTAAGGGTCTCAGTTATTTAAATTGCTTTGGGTTTACATTAAAGTTGTCTTAATCTATGCATGTAAGCACATGCATCTCCCAAAATAGAAGATTCAAAAAATGGATTGACCCACATTTGAAAAACTTATAGTCGCATCAACACATGAGGAACACGTTAATGTCTTTGGGTCTGGGTGATCAACTGACTCTTAGTCTCCGCTCTGGGCGCGTCCTTCTCGATCAATAAGGTCATTATTCACGGCACAGATGCATCTCCAAGAGCAGACTAGTGTGCTCCTTCCTCTGGATTCAGAGCTCCTGCAGCCACAACGCCTCTGAGCTCTTTGAAACGAGGCCAAAAAATGTATCTAAATTACACCATTTACAAATGCTAAGAAAAGATCTTTCTTTGGTATGTATTGGAGTTAATAATATTTATTAGGCATCTCATTTATATACCCTTACCATAGAACCATTGTAGGTAACGTTATAATTTTTAAAGTCTAGACTGGTTTATGTTTCTCAATATCAGGTGGCTGGGGCGGCGGGCGGAGGGGGGAGGAGGCAGAAAAGGAAGCTGTCTGGAGAGACAGACTTTTGATTTACCAAACACGCTCAAGGGGATGTCTTGAGCACATCTGCTATATCCCGAGTCTAAAATTGTTGCATGAACAGAGACAAATTCAGCATCAAATTTCGGAGACAAGTCCGTTAATACAGAAAATAAAACAAAAATTATAAACCATCAACTTAACAGCTCAAGGGTTATTGGGTAAAACTGAATTGAAAACTCTTATCTTGAGTTTTCTTTTTGAAAACTACTTTGGACAAGGGAAAAACAATCCAGGATGAGCTCTACGCATTTAGTTCACATAAAATAATTCAGTTTTCTCCCTGGCAATTTCATCCCTACCATCACCCCACGATTTTCTCTCTTGTCCAGACTCACTCCTGGTGTGGGTGTCCAGAGGGTTAACAGTCTGCACTGTTCATCAGAGACTGAATTATTTATAATAGTGGTATGATCCGTAATTACTCAATGATTTACTGATGGTGATATAATGTGTCAATCATTGTTCTGTGGGGTGAGGTGCCATGGAAAGAGAAGATAGAGTCTCTCACCAGCTGTTTATTTTCTGAATAACTGCTTCTTTCTACTTTTTGACTCCTTTTTAACCAACCAAATGGAGAGGATTAACAGTCCCTGAGATGTGAATAATAATGTGTGTTGCAGGCAGATTCTGACTTAAGCATATTATTAATTAGATAGCATGCAATGTCTGGAATACCATTGCAAGAGTCATATGCAATAGTTTCTCAAAATACACAGTTTTATCTAAGAGGCTCGAATTAATATTATTAAATTATTATGGCTTAATTTCCACTTGAGATATTTTCCTGAAAGAAAATAAACCAAAATAAATAGAATGCAAGATTAAGCCGTCGCCACATAACCCTGAGCTCTTTAAAATATTAAGTTTGAACAAATCATAATATTCTTCATGCCACTTATGACATGTCAAAATATTAGACACTGGTAGGAAATCAATGTCTAGTTTTTAATTTAAATTTTATAAGAAGCAGCTGCTAACTGCCAGTGAATTATGCCGCTAGCAGACAACATTCTGTGTGCATCGTCAACCAATCTCCATCTCCATAGAAGTAATAAACTGCATATGAGATTTCACATTATTTTTGCTTTCTCCGCAAACATCCACTACTGACACCCCGGAAAAGTGACAAAGTATTTTTCAGAGGCACGTAACAGAATTCAGAAAGTTAACAATACTGTACAGACATCGGAGAAATGTGCCCTTCATGATGATACTTTGAAAACATTCAATAGACCAAAACATACACATTTAGGATCTAGAGGTTAGCATCCGCGCACAAAGGAACGATCATAAGATTAATAGTTTTCTGACATGTTACCTTTTTTACAATTTTAACAACTTTGGATCCAAGTAAATGGAAGATAATTTTACGTTACCCTCTGTATTCTTAAGAGTATTAAGTTAAGAAGACAATTAACATTCCAGGGAGTAGAAATTTTTCAAATTAACTGTTCTGCCCAAATTGGAAACCAGCCAAGCTGCTCTCTAAAAATATCAGTTGAAACCTACTGTTTTCTAAAATAGTAGAAAGAAGATTTTTGTCTGGTGGATTTAGATAACTCCCATGTTTCTAACCTATTTTCATATTCAAGCTCACGTAGCGATAACAGTTCTGATAGTGGCGACATACTCAAGTTAACAATCTTTCTGCCTCTGTTCTTGTCTGGCTTTTTCGAGATCCTTGGAGGTGCATTCAAGTCAGCGCATGAACTGTCTGCCTTCCACAACGCACTGGCCTGTTTTCACAAAAAGCTACTTTGGAACGTTAGCATCAAATAGATCATGTTTTCATCCTGAAATCGTTTCACTCCCGTTGCACCCATTTTCTTTAAAAACTCACCGACTCCAAGTGCACAGGACTCCAGGGTCTGTAATTTTGTCTCTGGGTGGGAGGTACCCTGGGGACATTTGCCAACTGAAAGCATGATTATCCCCCCTTTATTGGAAAGGCACTGCTGGAAGGATTTCGGTAAAACCGTGCTCTTTGGCACAAAACTATGGCAGTGCTTACCTTTTCCAATAATCCAATCTCAGGATTTTGGGCGACTATCAATTCAGTAGAGAAATAGGCAGAAATATGGATAAAAGTACAAATCACAGACTGCCCTTCACGTCATCGTCGCCCACCTGTAGGCTGCAGAAAACGAGGATGACAGCTGCCCCAGCTACGATTTTGAATGTGAAATTAGCATGTCTTTTCTTACCTAACTTTAGGAAAATGATACTTAAGCTTTATATGCTCATTAAATTTTAAATGGTATTATCAGTTTGGGTGAGCTGCACAGGACAATGAGCTCTGTCTTCCACCCCATCCTACCTGTGGCTCCTCACACCCCACGAGGTGCCTCATGGTTACTCCTGTCATTGGAAGGGTCCTCTTCCTGCATGAGGGCCAAGCTTCTGAATAGTAGCAAAGCACCAACGTCATCTTTTCCCATCCAGTTTTCTAATCCCGATTATAACAAAAACCAGAAAATGTATTTCTTCACTTACCTAATGAAGAAAACTTACTAATAAAAATTTGTCTTTAAAAATATCTTCACTGGACACCTGGGTGGCTCAGTGGGTTAAGCAACTGCCTTCAGCTCAGGTCATGATCCTGGGAGTTCCCAGATAGAGTCCCTGCATTTGGCTCCCTGCTCAGTGGGGACTCTACTTTTCCCTCTGACCCTCTCATGCTCTCTCTCTCAAATACATAAATAAAATATTTGAAAATAAAACTCATCTTCATTTACAATTACTATTTAAAGGGAGTTTCTTTCACTGAATACCATTTATTTAAAATCCTAGAGCTACGTACTGATGTTTTTTCAATAGGCCCTCCATGTTTAGTGACAAAGCTGCGCATGTGTGCCCATGCCCAGACTTGCGGTGCCTCACACACAGGCTTCCACTGGATTCAGAGGGGAGTTCCCCCTGGCATTCCGGCACTGAGTATGTTTTGGGAGTCTCAGTTTCCCCAGTACAAAAAGGAAGGAACACCAAACTGATGAAGTTCTTGGATGCATGACTGAGAAAGTGACACAGGGATTCACCTGAGGTTGGCATTGATAAATTACCCCAATGATAACTGTAACCTGCTAGATGCCAAGACCTGACCTTGACTGCTCACCAGGTGGTACCCAGTGACCTCTGCCCCACGTTTTCCCTTAAGTTCTTTCTGGCTTTACCTCTTAATTCAGGCAAGACCCTACAGGCATCACATCAGTCCCCTGAAGGAAGCTGAAGCTACCCCCCAGGCAATACAGACTGCCCTGTGGGCCAGACCGCCCAGACCAGTTTGAGCTAAATCCCCGACTCCGGCCTGAGCAGATGGACCATGGAGTGACCCATGGAGTGACCAGTCACCTTCACCTTATTATCATCCTAAAATCTCTGCCCAAGAAGGACCCCGGCCTCACTTATGAAGCATACAATGTATGCACACGTGCGATTCCTGAAGGCCCTTGCACGACCTTATGGCCATCTCTAGCTAGGACAACAGGGCTTCTCTATCTAAATATTCATCCTCACCCTAAATGAAAGGAACCCATTTGCCCTTGCTCAGGGAGTCATGGCTCTGGAATTTTTTTCCTTGGGAGTCATAGATTTGGAAGTTTTTTCCCCAGGATCTCCTTATTTGCTACAAATAACCTTACTTCATGCAGCAACTCCACCTGTGGTAGTTCCTATCTGTCCCTCACCGAAGAGTGAACTCATGTTAGTTCAGTCACAAAACTACTGGGGAAGGCCCCGCTGTTGGCCCCTGACCTCATCACTCCAACCGTTCTGTCTGCCTTTGGAGCTTTCTCTTTTCCAATTGATGTTCTATACACATGAACAACTAATTTTTCTCAAGAACAGATTTTTTCATGTCACTCCTTTCCTCCCAAACTCTAAAGCTCTGTCTTTCAAGGCCTTTCATGATCTGACACCAACTCATTCAGCACATGTCCTGACCAGACAAGCCTTCTCTCTCAATAAGATCGATATCCTCACCATCCACCCAAAGTGTCATGCTTGTCAGTGTTAGCTCATTCTGTTTCCTTGATTAAAATACGATTCTCCCTGGGCTTTCTGTTTCCACGTCAATCCACCTTGAAAGCCCTTCTGCTTCTCAGTCTAGTTTAAAAACGTGGCCAAACACGTTCACATTCACGGTGTTCTGGATTTCCCTCAACCAGTGATCTCTTCAGCTAACGATTATTTCTTATTTCTTTCAGTAACTTACTGATTGACATAATGTATAGGCATCAATTTTCACTCCTGTGAAATCACGTGACTCTAAAGAACACACTTTGTCTTCCGTTTCCTTTAGAATTCGCACAGTACCACCTTCCAACTAGACAGACGTTCACACCCCTGGGGACCCAAGAAGACCTTCCAACAGATACAGAAAAGAACTTTAAGACAATCAATTTTTATAAGTACTTATCCTAAATTTGATTTGGCTGAGAGAATGCTATAATATGGGTGTTTTGTGAAAACTTTATCTTTATCTGTTCTTTTTAATTTGTTCTTCTATTTTACAAAAGAAAAGCACATCTCTCACCCATCTGAATGGTACAATGATGGTTGTCTGTATTGCCCAACAGTTTAAGTAACCCATGACTCTAATTTGGAGGTAGCAAATCCTTCTAAAAGTCAGATTGTTTTTAATTGAGTTTAAAACACACACACACACACACACACACACACACACAACTGAAGGAAGACACCATCAGATTATCCATGATCGATGGCTAGTGATACTTTTTCAGGATAATTTACTCATTAGTATTTCAATGCATAATTCAATTTACTACAGTTCTGTTCAAAAACAGTTTGCTGGATACTTAGTGTTCAAAATTGTAACAGTGGGAAGAAAATGGAAGGGAAGGAAGGGAGTGACCTTAATCATTCCATCATCGTTCATTCAAAAAATTTCTAAGAACCAACTATGTGTTCATATTTGGTACACAACGGTGAATAGAATTAATTCTTCATTTTACAAATGAGAAAAATAGATTCTGAATACATTTCATGACTTTTCAACTTCATAGCGCTTAATTTTTAAGAGAATTTTTCCCATCAAGTCTTTTTTTTTTTTTTTAAGGTTTTATTTCTTTGATAGAGGGAGAGAGAGAGAGAACAATCAGGGGGAGTGGTAGGAGGAGGGAGATAGAAAAAGCAGGCTCCCTCCTGAGCAAGGAGCCTGGTGTGGGGCTCCAGGATCATGACCTGAGCCAAAGGCAGAAGCTTAACCAACTGAGCCACCCAGGGGCCCCATCCACCATGACTTTGTATAAATGCTTATGTCTAAGCATGTAAATGCATGCATAAATGGCTAAAAAACATGTAGATTATCTCCCAAAATTCAACAAAGGCAGAGCTGACCTCCACCGTATTGCATGGTGTGGGGGCCTAGAGCAAGTTTGTCAGAACACAGAAAAAAAACAGTTTGTAGAGAGAAGGGGAGAGAGCTTTCCAGTTTGTAGACAGAGGGGACAGAGCCTTCCAAAGCAATGAGACAGAGCTCTTTCAGTTACAGACACAGGGACGGTAGAGTGGCTTCACAAAACAATGACAAGAATGGCAATCAAGAAGAAAGGGAACTTCCTGGTGATATAAGATTTACTGCCATCCACTGTCAGGTTAGTGGAGAAATGTGCATCACTCTACCCTTCCCATCTCCTAAAACTTTGCCTAAAGCATAACAAGGAATTTACTGTCTACTTACTGGATAAATAAGCAACCAGATAAATCATGGCTAAATATCGTAGGTGTTCTTTGCAACCAGTGGTGCCTACTGAGGGGATGAATCCAGATTCTCGCTCCCTGAAAAAAAAAAAAAATCCCCTCCCTATCCCTTCAAGATCCCTTTCTGTCTGATTTATGAAGTTTATACCCACAGTGGAATCAAGATTCCATGAAAATGATATTAGTATGTATCATATTGATTTACTGATTTACCTATATTTGTATCCTGATTCAATAATTTATACTGATTTCTTTATAGGGCCTGAGAATCAGATCCTATTTATATTATGTAAGAAAATATTTTGAGAAGGTTAGGAGCAGAAGATACGGTAAGCAGAAAATGATTCTTTAATTAGTGACTTTTTGGGAAAGTAGAATATGAATACAAATCAATAACCCACTTTAGGAAGTGCTTCTTTAGGAGTCCGCTTCTCAAATCAGAGGATCATGGGGCAAGAGAGAAAAAAATGAAACAGGATGAAACCAGAGAGGGAGACAAACCGTAAGAGACTCTTAATCTCAGGAAGCAAGCTGAGGGGTGCTGGAGTGGAGGGAGGCGGGAAGGATGGGGTGACTGGGTGATGGACACTGGAGAGGGACATTGCTACGGTGAGTGCTGTGAACTGTGTAAGACTGATGACTCACAGACCTGTACCCCTGAAACAAATAATACATTGTTTGTTAATAAAAAAAAACATGAAATAAATAGATCTTTTACAAAAAGAAAAAAAATTAAAGACTGAATATGAAATATAAATCCCCACACTTTTTTATTTGTAGAAAAGTTGGAGATTTGGCAAAGTGATATGACTGGCAGGGAGTTACTTAGATGGGATAGACTGAGAGATCGAGATAAGCTGTTAGCTTCCTGAGGACCACAACCAACAAGTGTCTGCTATCGTGTCCCAAACGGATGGAACATAAAGGGAGATCAAAGTTTAAACACCATTTTAAAAACGTGTAGGTGGCTGTCTTGGTGGTAGAAAATAGATCTTCAAATGCAGAGACTTAGAAAATAAAATTCACATCTCGCTTCTATGACACTTAATTCTTACTTTCTATCCTGCTGCCTGTGCACTGATGGTCTTCTCAGAAGCTCTTTTCTGAGCTCCTGCAGGGGCTTGGCTGCGTAGGCCCTTCCTCGCCCACTGCGCGTCCGTGGCACCGCGGTCACAGATCTTTCCATCCCCAGGTATTCATGATTCTAGAGCTCATGTCCTTGGCTTTTACTCTGGGGCGAGTTCTGGGGTCACTCCATCCCTCCCACATCCACCACCACAGTCCTTCCTACCACGTACAGCCTGAATTTTCCTTAAGCCTCCGTGTCTTTGGCTACTAATTCATCTTGCTACACCTAATTCTTTTTAGAAGAGCATTTGCAAACACCCAGGCTAGATGAGATGTCACTCGTATGTTCAAGCTTTTCTTTTCTTTTCTTTTTTTAGAATTTTTGCCCTTAAACAATTATTTTGTTTATCCTTTGCTTCCTCTATACTCAGAGATCTTTGAGGGCGTTCTAGCTTCCAGTTTGAAGCACCATAGACATTACATTCAAATTCAAGTTTACTGGATATATAATTTGTCTTAGTCATCTTTTTAATTAGTTCCACACCTTGCAAAGGTATCTTATATCCATAAGAAACTAAGATTATACATAGGTATTCAACTGAAACCTAAAATGATTATTATGGATAGATTTTTTTACAGAAATGATGGGAAAAGTCAACAGTCCTTTGAGGATTGATTTAAAAGATACCTTTAATGTGAAAATGAGTGTCAAATTGCTGATCTATGAACCCACTGTAAACAGCAGCCAATAGTCAATAAGAAGACACAGGGTAGAAACCACCACTAAACACGTAAGCGAAGGGAGACAATATGCCAAACTTTGCATTTTTCTTTTTGTAAGCTTTAAAAAAAAATTATTTACTTGAGAGAGCAGAGGGAGAAAGCAGAGGGTGAGGGAAAAGCAGCCTTCCTCCTGAGCAGGCAGCTCATCCCAGGACCCGGGACCATAAGCCTAGCTGAAGGCAGGCACTCAACTGACCGAGCCACCCAGGCGCCCTGATTTGTCTCTTTCAAAAGAATCTTTATCTGGAGTCTGCTGAATACCAGCAACTCTGCTAGACGTTGGGGAAATAAAGATGCACTATAGGTGGTTCATTTGCTTATGAGACTTGGCACTTAGCTTAGTTCTTTATACTGAATGCTGAAATAGTCTTTCTCCCTTCCTTTCTCCTTTCCTTTCCTTCCGTTCCCTTTCCTCCTGTTTTTCCCTTCCCTCCTTTCCTTCCCTTCCTTCTTCCTGTCCTACCTTCCTTCCCTCCCTCCCTTTCTTTTTTTGAGTCCCTTCTATAGAAAATACTCTGTATTTCAGGAGCTTTGTGTCCTTTCTGATTTGGTCTGTTGATCTGCTCTTCTCTGCATGAGAGAATTGATGTTTGCCAGTTACAGTCAACCACTCTTGTGTGAGGGAAAGGTTTTGGAATCTCCAAATAGTTATTCACCTCAGGTACTGGAGCTCTCCACCACTGAGAAATGTTGTCTTTACTGATGAAACTAGGTTTGCCCCTGGTCTTAGCACATCATAAGTAAGAAAGTAGTGAAACAAATGGAACTGTAAGCACTTCGTACTTTCATAGAGAAAGGAGAGGTAGTTTAAAGATTGGCTAATCTCTCTTTGCTAGTTCTGTCTGTTCTAGCAATTTTGATGTATGCGTTTGATCCCTCACCTCTTGCCTGAAAATTAGGTAAATAAGTTGATCTGTTGCTAAAATTGTTATTTCATGTGAAGAAAAGGCCGATGCATACAACAGGATTATTACAATAATACACTAACAAAGCCATCACAGGTTGTATCTTTTTGAGGTTGTGAGGCAGAATGATTAAAAACTTGGGTTCTGGGGCACCTGGGTGGCTCAGTGGGGGGCCTCTGCTTTCGGCTCAGGTCATGATCCCAGGGTCCTGGGATCGAGCCCCACATCGGGCTCTCTGCTTAGCGGGGAGCCTGCTTCCTCCTCTCTCTCTCTCTGCCTCCTTCTCTGCCTACTTGTGATCTCTGTCTGCCAAATAAATAAATAAAATCTTTAAAAAAAAAAAAAAACTTGGGTTCTATAATTGGAGAGATCTGGTTCAAAATCAATTTTCTCTATGACCTTGACCATGCCTCTCACCTCTCTTGATTTCAGCTTTGTTACTAAGATGTGGATAATAACATCACACACCTCGTGGGTTTATAGATAAGATGAAATGAAATGATGCATATGAAGTACTTGACAAGGTGGTTGGCACCAATTCTGAGCGCCCAAAGCTTTACCTGAAGGAGTCTTTATCACTATGATTAATAAGTTATGCTTATTACTATTTACCAGGACTATAATTAGTATTCAGGCATTTTTATTAAGTGAAGAAATTTTGCATAAGGGACAAAAGAACACAGTTTTACTATTCTTGGCATTTTAGGTAAAACCATACCTGAATCACAATTTTGTGACACTTTAATTTATTATCTGAGGATTATTTGTAAGACATAAATGTCTATTAATTAATATTTGACAAATTATATACTAACACTTAGAAGATTTTCTTTTTAAACAAAAACACCTATCTATTCAAAGAGCTATTTTACCATTACCTATTTTTGCCAAATATAATCCACAAACCTATAAGAAACCTAAAAGGATCTGTAATCAAAATTCTCTCTGTTGAAAGAGGAAACTGGGGCCCAGGAAAGTCAATGGAGTCAGTAGCATTGTCCAACCACCCTATTTGCTGCATAGGACATCTGGAAGCCTTGTAAAATCTGCTTTCATCTCTGGGTAGCTGACAGTGCAGGCTGTTGGCTCCTTATCCTGTGTTTCAAAATGTAAAATCCACAATAATCACAGTCAATATTTTCTACATGTATCTGGTTGTAATTAGTCGTGTTCTCTCAAAGAATAGCTGCTTCCCCATCTCAACTTCTGCTTTTTCCTGAGTCCAACAGTACATGAACTAAATCATTCACCACGATCAAGCGGGAATCATTCTTGGGTTGTAGGGTGGTCCAATATTTGCAAATCAGTCAATACCGAAAGCCACACTAGCAAAATGAAAGATAAAAAGCATGTGACCATCTCAGATGGAGAAAAAGCATTTGAGAAAATTCAACTTATATACATGACAAGAACTCTCAACAAAATAGGGTTAGACAGAACATAGCTCGACATTATACAGGCCACTATGGCAAGCTCACAGGTAATATCCTCCTCGATGCTGAAAAACAGAGTTTTCCCTCTAGAGTCAGACCAAGACAAGAACGACAACTCCCACTTTTATTCAACACAGCCCTGGAAGACCTCACCCACGGCAATCAGACAAGAAAATAAAATGAGTCATCCATATTGATAAAGAAGAAATTAAACTGTCATTATTTGCAGATGACAGGATACTATACATAGAAAATACTAAAGACTCCACCAGAAACTTAGAAGTAATAAATGAATTCTGTTAAGTGGAAGGATATAAAATTAATGCTCAGAAATCGATAGTGTTTCTATACACTAATAACAAAGTAGCAAAAAGACAAAAAAAAAAAATCAAAATGAATAAAGTACCTAGGAATGAACTTAACCAAGGAAGTGAAAGACCTGTCTGTATTCCAAAGACCATAAAACACTGATGAAAGAAATTGAAGATGACACAAACAAATGGAAAGATATTCCATGCTCATATTTTAGAAGAATTAAAAATGTTGAGATGTCCATATAATTAAAAGCAGTCTACAGATTCAATGCAATCCCTATGAAAAGGCCATCATCTTTCACTGAACTGAAACAAATAATACTAAAATTTACGGGGAACCACAGAAGACCCCAAGGAGCCAAAGCAATCCTGAGAAACAAGGATAAAGCTGGAAGTATCAAAATCCCAGATTTCAAGATATAACACAAAGCTATAGTAATCAAAACAGTATGGTACTGGCACAAAAACAGACATATAATTCAATGGAACCAAGTAAAAGTTCATCTGTGTCACTCGTTCACAGCATAGCTCTCTAGCTGAGAGATAACTACATATGAGATACAAATTACTTTCACTTTGTATGGAAAATTGTTGATTTCTACTTTCATATGTTTCTGAAGGTTGTTTTATTTCCTAAAACAATGAACACTTTTACCAAGGTGTTGACATGAGAGAGAGGCTGTGCTCAGAGGGTGTGAAGGAGGTGTGTGACACTGTCCCTGGGCTCACTTTCTAATGAAAATGCTGTTGTGACAATACAACAAACACAGTGGCTTAAAACAAGACCATTTATCATTTCATCGTTCTGAACGTTAAGCATCCTACATGGGTCTCATCATGCTAAAATCAGGGTGTTATCTGGCTGCATTTCTCACTGGAGGCTCTGGAAGGAAGAACGTTTCAGGTTCATGCAGGTCTTTAGCAGAATTTAGTACCATGGGGTCTATAACTGAGGTCCTATTTCCTTGATGGCTAGTGGCTGTGGATTACATCTGCCTTAAGAAGCTACTCTGGCTCCTTTGCCCACCGTCCCCTCCTATATCCTCAAAACTAGCAACAGTGGCATGACCACTTTGTGGCCTCCTTCAGCTTCATCTCTGCTGCTGTTCTTCTACCACATCTTTCAGATTCTATCCAGAAGTTTTCTGGCTTCAAGGGAGTTGCTTTTGCTCTGACATGTGATACGAAATGGATGTCAAGTGGTGAAAGTCCTCAGTGCATTTAGAATACTGTTTAAGACTCTGTATAGAAACAGAATTAGGTCTCTTTCTGGATGACTACACCACTGAGATACCATCTATAAAACAGAAGGAGTTCCAACAAACAAAAGAAAAGAAAAGGAAGGAATTTGTGGTATCTGATGCTACGATTTAGAGATACCGTACTTAGATCCAAAAAGGTTAGGAGGTTAAGAATATAGAGCTTACCCAACTTTTGTATCAACATGAATGGGACTGGAAGAGATTATGCTGAATGAAGTAAGTCAAGCAGAGAGAGTCAATTATCGTATGGTTTTGCTTACTTGTGGAGCATAAGGAATAACACAGAGGACATTGGAGATGGAGAGAAATGAGTTGGGGGAAATCGGAGGGGGAGAAGAACCATGAGAGACTGTGGACTCTGAGAAACAAACCGAGGGTTTTGGAGGGGAGGGGGATGGGTGAGCCTGGTGGTGGGTATCATGGAGGGCATACGCGTATTGCATGGAGCACTGGGTGTAACGCATAAACAATGAATGCTGGAACACCGAAAAGAAATAAAATAATTTTTAAAAAGAATAAACAGGATATGAAAAAAGACAGGAATAGAACCTTAAATGTCAGACTTCCAAATCAGGGATTCCATGGTACTGAGGCTGTAATAACATAATCACCAAAGATAACTCTCAGAGTAGCCAATAATAATCATGGAGATGGTGATGATAGTGATGATGACCAATGCTGAGCACCTACTCGCTCCCACAAAATTCAGTGGTATTTCAATTTTACAGGTGAGGAAAGGAGCTCAAGCAGTTCAAGGTTATGCACACATGCAATGTGTATAACTAACAGACTATGCACCTAAGTGTTCTCACTCCCAAGACTGCATTCTTATTTACAGCTTGGTCTTCACTTGCATGTAAACTCTTGAGCGTGACCCTAATTACCAGGAATGGTGGGACTCAGCATGAGGAAATTTTCAGATTAGAAAAAATTAAAATTTATACAAAGACTCACAGCAAAATAAAGTATGTTTCTGCGATTTTTTGTTTGTTTCTTTTTTGAGTAATTAAAATACTCTCCAGTGCAGACACAAGTTTTATCATAACTAGACAGAGGAAGAATAAACAAATGAATGAAGTTTGAAAAAAAAAAAAAAAACACACACACGTGTGGGGATGGATACGGGGAGAGTTATCCCTCAACCAAGAAAGGCCAAGACCTTAAGGATTTCTTTTCCTTCTTAAGATTAGAACACTAATCAGCTCTTCCAAGAATTTATCAAGAAACTGGCTTTTAGAAACATCATTATGTATCTGACAGACACATTTTTACGAGATGAATGTTTAACCTCAATTCATTTATAAGCAACATAAATGGACATTCATGGAAATTTTAATATACAAAACAAATCAAACAAAACATATAAAGCAAAGAGCAAAATATTTAGAATAATATAAATTGTTTTCCTCAATGTAGAATGATTAGTAATATTTTTGTTATCAAATTCTTGATACTAGAGTATTTAAAATATTTATATAATTTTCCATGAGTGTTCTTGAACATTATTTCACCTCAAATTTTCTAAGATGGAAACTTAAGAATTCATTTAACTTTTGGGATTCATATTGCTATGGAACAGTCACAATTGAAAAATATTGCTGGATTATTTACTAGACCTTGTTTGTGTTTTCTCCTGTTGCTCTAATCTCATGATGTCATTTAGCGATCATTTAGCATCTATTCTTCAGCTGGGAAGGGCAGAAAATTTGGGAATCTGCTGGAGAGGCAATAGGTAGGTGTTCTGTGGCTGATGATGCCGCATCCACCTCCTCCTGACGGAGTTTTAAGCCAACAACTTAAGAATCATTTTAATTATAATGCTCAAAGACACATGAAAGTACTCAAGAAACTTGAATACCAGGGCTAAAATTATTTATTAGCTTAAGGAATTTGTGTTTGTTACTGTTTATTTCATGCTGAAATAAAAATATACTTTGCTGCTTCTTTATTTAACAGAAGACCCACCCACAAGAACAAAACCCCATGTGACAGAATTATCGAAATCATGTCTAAAGATAGCATAACATGTGAAATACTGCCAAGTGTTCTCAGTCCATCCTCACAGCAATGCAGTGAACCTTCATTGTTATTCTCAATCTGCCTATTAAACAGATTCAGGCACATAACTGAATGAGAGCTAACACAGAGCTCTTGGTGGAGGTCCAGCTATTTCCTGCCATTTCCAACTATATTGTAATGTCTATTTACTTCAGATCTGGCTGAAAGTGGCTTGAGGAGAGGCAGCATATTGTCTGTGCATGCATTCCCACACAGATGTGTGGCACAACACATCCATAATAGGTGCCAAGACCACTTGTTGGATAACTTGAAACTATGCTTTAAAAGACTAGGATTCAACATACAGGAGAAGGGAGAGGAAGATGTCAGTAGAGTAGGAAGACCCAAGGCCCACCTTGCCCCATGAATACAGCCGGATAACTACTGAATAATCCTAACTACCCCAGAAATTGACTTGAAGACTGACAGAATAAACTCCACAACTAAAGGGAGAGATGGGGTCACATTGAAGATAGGAAATGGAGAGACATGGTCTAAGGGAGAAACAGATCATGGTTGCTGTGGATGGGAGGGACCTATGGTCAAAGAGAAGGGTGAGAGACAGAGGTGCACACAGAAGAATGCACAAGGAGAATATTTCTCCAAAGCCATTAGCTAAGGAAACGAGATGGATGAATTCCATGAGGTTTTGCAATCAGTAGGGCTTAGAGTCTGGAGTTTCAAAAGTTAGCTGGCTTGGCTGGGAGAGAGCCCAGTGGGCACTGTGCTGCTTCTGGAGAGAAGGCAAGCAAACCATCCAGGAGCAGACAGCATGGAAACAGTGATCTGAAAAGTGCTTGGAGCACACCAGGAGAGATGATTCATTCTTCTCAGAGCATGTCCCTGAGAGGCAACATTCATGGAGAAACATCTTCGGGAACAAAGGAGTTGGCCGGCACAATTTCCCTTTCCAGCTTCTCAGCATAAACACAAAGCCAATGGTGTGGAGTAGCACAGCACAGATGCTGGCTGTCTATCTTACTTACACCAAGCCCCAACTCCTGCTTTCTGGTGGGATTGACCTTCTCGGTCAAGCTTGCTTCAGTCCCAGGCTGGTGCACCCCTCACCCAGAAGACCAGCACAAACCCCTTCCCACATCATATCTCTTGAACAGAGTTCCGCAGGGCCTCAGTTCCGGTGGAGGTGGTGACAGGTCTCATTTCACAAGCAGACCAGACCATATCTAGTTAAGTCTTGACACATTCATGCCAGGGACCAAACACTGGCCAGAGCAGGCAAGGAGAGTCCCTGCAGATGATTGGCCTGAAGGAGAGAGTACTCAAAACAGCAGCAAAGCACACACAGCACATACCAGAGATTCTCCATGAAGCACCAGGTCCTAGACACTATATGACCTCTTCCTTATAAAGCCATTATTTTCAGGAGCAGGAAACATAACGGGGTTTTCTAACACAGTGAAGAAGCAGAGACTTAGACAAAATGTCAAGACAGAAGAAGTTATCCCAAATGAAAGAATGAGATAAGGCCACAAGCAGACATCTAAGAAAAACAGATATAAGTAATATGCCTGATGGAGAATTAAAAGCAGTAATCATAAGGATACTCACTGGGCGAGACTCTTACCACAGAGATAAAAAAGAGATAAAGAACCAATCGGAGAGGAAGAATATAATCAACGAAATTGGAAACAGGCAGATACAATGAACAGGCTGATGCAATGAACAACAGGCTGGTCTTCCAGCAGAAGAGTGATGTAGTGACCTAGAAGACAAGGTAATGGAAACCAATAAAGATGAACAAAAGAGAGAAGAATTATGCAACATGAGAATAGACTTGAGGAACTCAGTGACTCCATCAAATATATCATTCATATAGTAGGCATCCCAAAGAAGAAGAGATAAAAAAGGGGGAAGAAAATTTATTTGAAGAAATAATAGCTGAAAATTTTCCCAATCTGGGGAAGGAATCAGATATCCAGATCCAGTAGGTACAGAGAAATCTCATCAAAACCAACAAAATAAAGGAAAGTCTTAAAAACAGCCTGATAAAAGGCCTTAACTTACAAGGGAATACCATAGGGTAGCTGCAGATTTCCTAACAGAAACTTGGCAAGCCAGAAGGAAGTGGTATGATGTATTCAAAGTACTGAAAGGGAAAAAAACTGCAGCTTAGTATACCTCAAAATACAAAAATTCAAAGGAATACATGTACCCTAATGTTTATAGTGCCATTATCTGTAATAGTCAAATTATGGAAGCAGCCTGAGTGTCCAAAGAAAGATGAATAGATAAAGAAGACATGGAATATATGTGTGTGTGTGTATATATTTATATATATATAGCATATATATATGCAATGGAATATTACTGAGCCATAACAAAGAATGGAAATCTTGCCATTTGCAATGAAGCAGATGGAGTAGAGAGTATAATGCTAAGTGAGATAAGTCAAAGAAAGACAAGTACCATACGGTTTCACTCATATATGGAATTTAAGAAACAACACAAGTGAGCAAAGGGGAAGGGAAAAGACAGAAAGTGGCAAACCGAGCAACAGACTTTTTACTCTAGAGAACAAGCTGGTGGTCACCAGAGGGGAGGAGTTTGAGAGGATGCGTGAAACAGGTGATGGGGATGAAGGAGCACACCTGTGATAAGTGCCAGGTGTTGTACGGAAGTGTTGAACATCTGAAACTAATAGTACACTGTATGTTAACTAACTGGAATTTAAATAAAAACTTGGATAAAAAAAGATTATAAGTCATTGTATCTTAACTATCATAAGGGAAGTATCCAAAAATCATAGCAGTTCTTACAAATACATTTCAATATTTAATTCTTATAATTCCTATTAAAACCCACAAAGTTTTCAATTTTATGCAATTTCACCTCAATTTTAAGCAATATGTTATAGTTAATGGAAAGACATAATATTCACATTTAATTTTAACAATGAAAAAAATTAAATATAACACATAAATAAATTCCATATAGAAAATGGTCTATGAGGAAAAAAAGTAGTATTCTTTTTATTTCAATTGAGTTATGCCAATATTTCTTAAGATATTTTTTCCTGTGTTATTCTCCAGGGCTGCAGTAATGCTGTTGCTTGGCAACGTATTTAACTAATTTGATATTCTAACACTAAATGTCAACAAAGATACTTTATTAATCTCAGGATGGTTTTAATATGTTTATTTCCTTTTTTAAAAAGATTTTATTTATTTATTTGACAGACAGAGATCACAAGTAGGCAGAGAGGCAGGCAGAGCGAGAAGGGGGGTGGGAAGCAGGCTCTCTGCTGAGCAGAGAGCCCGATGAGGGACTAGATTCCAGGACCCTGAGATCATGACCTGAGCCGAAGGAAAAGGCTTAACCCACTGAATCACCCAGTCGCCCCCTATGTTTACTTCCTAATCATTTAAGATTTTTATACCATACAATCAATACAATGACAGGACTTTCTTCTTTTTCACCTGCAGTCTCCAAGCTATTAAGGTTATTGACGTTATTTGGGGAAACAGTAAGCAATTTGGGTTAGGCTAAACTATTGAACTATATTGTACAGTGAGGATCACTGAAAACAAGCAGGGTTTTTAAGCAAATGTGAAGATACTTCTTGAGGTGATTAGGGACAATGATGAGCCGTTACACCCATCTTTGAAGAATATGCACTAATACTGAAAATACTGAAAATTTCTCTTAATAAATATTTTCATAATAAAGAAAATGTAAAGATAGTGTGTAGGAAAGAAACCATAAAGAAGTGTCTGTGAAAGAGTGTGTACCTGAATTGAATGTTTGAGTGTTGGGCTCAGAAGGCTGTGGGTTTGGTCAAATCTGTTGGGTTATAGTGCTGCTGGTAAGCATGCCAGCCATCCTAAGATTTGATGTCACCATTTCTTAATTTGGGGTAATAGGATTTCCTTATTTGACTTGTGAATGTGATGCATGGCTAGTCTTGACTCATCCAATGAAGAGAAGACTTCAAATCTTTCACTGATGGTAGATAGAGTAAGAAATTTGGTTTCTTGAAGTCCTCCATCCCCTACCTTGCTGGTCTATAGACCATTAGTGTTTAACAGCATGTGCGCCAGCCTCATTTTTAGGGCTGGCTGATGATTAAGAAATGGCCACCCTAGACTTGCAATTGGGTCTTATAATGATGAATTCCTGTCCTCAAAGGTGACTGATGTTTTTTGGTCCCAGAAAATCAGAAATGAACACAAAATCCCAGTAGCTTCTTGTCGTTTTGGGCACAGTTGTCTTACTGACGGCCTGCTGTTCTTGGGATGGCAGTCCCGCCCTACACAAAGATTCTCTGTGTTCCAGGATACAGAATTCTGTGGGGTCACTTCCTCAATCAGTTTTTATGATTCAGTTGAAAGAAAGTCGCTCTTACTTTCACACTGAATCCCCCTTTCTCATCTGTAGCATGGGAAGACTGAGGATTCATTCATAACGGCTCTTTTTCACTTGCTTGTAGGTTATCACACTGGCCTTCAGTTGCTTGTTAGGGTCATTCTTAACACACTGGGGTATAAGCTTCATTATGTCATTATGAATATTACTGCTCTCCCTAATACTGACGCAATGGCATCAGTGATGAAATTAGTATTAATGATCTGCAGACCATGTTAAGAGCTCTCAGTACTGAAACTTGAAAGAAAGAAAGAGAATTCTAATTGTGTCTGTTTGAAACTCTTCCACACCCACCTCCCCAGACTTATCTAATACAAAACTATTTTCTTTTCTTTTTCTTTTAAATACAGCATTTGTGAAGGAAAGTAACAATACGGTTTGAGCCTTGCTTTTCTGAGTGAGTTAGAATAAAAGAGTATATGAGGGTGGATATCTCAAAACCAAAGGAAGGCAATGAGAAATATCAGAGAAACATAATATTATTTAATTCAGGCTTCATTTCAAAAGATCAACCAAGAAATACAAATTAATCATGTTCATAGGTACAGGAGTCAAATAATGCCTTTTAGGGTTACATGTTTGATACTATGTGCACATACTAATAAATAGAGCAAGTTAAAAATATTTTAGGGGCGCCTGGGTGGCTCAGTGGGTTAAAGCCTCTGCCTTTGGCTCAGGTCATGTTCTCAGGGTCCTAGCATGGAGCCCCGGATCAGGCTCTCTGCTCAGCGGGGAGCCTGCTTCCCTCCCCCCTCTGCCTGCCTCTGTGCGTACTTGTGATCTCTCTCTGTCAAATGAATAAATAAAATCCTTAAAAAAAATACTTCAACCCAAGGAAGACTCGTATTCATATAAGAAATATAAAATAAATACAAAATTTGTTTGGGAATTAATTGAGTATAGTACATGAAGAGCTATAAGAGGTCTTGATCTGTAATAAAGAGCACCAGAAGGAGAGAGTTAAAAGAATATATCCAAACAGAATGTGCCCAGGGGATCTGTGTAGTAATTAACTCATTATCCTCAACTTAGGCTAGAATTTCTTCCTCCAATTTTGGGACACATAAATAAAGTGTGAAAGAAAGCGTTTGAAGATGAATCAGAGAAAAACCGGAAAGATTAAATCAGACCAAATACAGAATCTTGAAAGGAATCAAGGGTTTAGATAATTGAACTTGGAGGAAGGGACTACTACATATTTTTTAATGGAAAAATGGTATTCGAAGAAAGTAGCATTTAGAATCTTGAAGTGTCTCTGAATAATGGAATGAGAGTAACGGGACGTATAAAGTGCACGTGTGTTTATTGCATTCAGTCAGAAATAAATGTATGAAATGGGAAGGAATAAAATACACGCACTCATTGATTATTCTGAGACTTCAGGGGTTCGTGTCAGGAGAATCAAGGAGTACAGATCAGGATCATTTATGGACTGTAGAACCACAACAAAAAAGAAACTAGATACAATTTTGAAGCCTGCTCAACAATGATCATTAAAAGAACATTTTCCATAACTCTCATTTTTTAAAAATACTCTTCAGACTTGTGTAAAACACTGCTGAATCTAGGCAGGGTGTGGAACATCAAAGGGATCCATACGGACACTTCCAGAAAATACGTGTGACTCACGTTTCTGTTTAATCCTTTGTAGAATGGATATTGGGAAGGGGTCTTTGTAAATGTAAAAATCAATCAAAGAGTCCCATCTAATTTGGGGAGGACGACCACCCATGAATCCAGCACAGCACAGAATGAGTAACACAGGTGCAGGGAAGGCAGAGAGAGGCAGACCACAGGGACCCCAGCAGATCAGGAAGCACATCTGCAGTCCACCGCCAGCATTAAACCGGGCGTCACAGGTCCAGGTATCTGGAGCAACCTCGGAAACTGTTGACAAAACTCCAGCACTTCAGTGAGAATTTACTGTCGCGGTCGTTCCGTCAAATGAGTGCTCAGACCTCAGATTGCAGGGAGTGTGGGTCAGCTCCAAGTGCGAGGACAATCAAGGACAAAAGATCAGAAGACCAAGACGCTAAGGAATGGAGACGAGCACGTCAGATCAGAAGAAAGTTTGAGGCCACAGGCACGCCCTACCCAGTCCTCTTGGGAAAGCCTTCAGAAGCAGAAACCTAGACTGGCTTCCAAAGCCTTCCTGAAAATTTAAATGAGCAGCAAGCAAAATGGAACAGTATCACTACCATTTTTTTTTTAAGATTTTATTTATTTATTTGACAGACAGAGATCACTAGTAGACAAAGGCAGGCAGAGAAAGAGGGGGTAGCAGGCTCCCCGCTGAGCAGAGAGCCCGATGTGGGGCTCGATCCCAGGACCCCAGGATCATGACCTGAGCTGAAGGCAGAGGCTTTAACCCACTGAGCCACCCAGGCACCCCTCACTACTAATTTTTTAACAGCTATACCGGGCTGCTCCTTTATATACTTTACTCTGATCATCTTTATGGCATTCCCGGTGAATTACGATGGTCTATATTTCATATCAGACAATCCCAGGGATCAGGGAACAAGAAAGGAAATTAGGATTAGACCCGGCCTGAGTAAGTCTCAGGGTTCCCTTCCGAAAGGCGCCACCATATTTCCGTGAAGTTGTGCCATAGTCTGCGTTGTTCTCAACTTCTGCATAAAACCCTAAGTTACATGGTACCTCCAGGGGCCATGTAGAAAGTAGGTGGTTGCTATGGGATAAAAGTCAAGATTCTTATATCTGAAGGGCAAGTCCAGGTAAAGAGACAACACCCACTAAACTCCGTTCTAAGATTTTTGCAAGATGTCACACATGACCAGAGGCTGGGCTGAAGAAATCTGAGAAACAGTTGTGGAAGTCCAAGGAATGTTCTGCTAGAATCAGGCGATTTCGACCGTAATTCTATTCTTTGACCAACAGCAAATTCCACAACGTCCTCAAATCACCTTACAATTCTCTGCCTCTCTTCATTGTGAACATGAGATGGTAACACGTTCCACAAAGTCACCGAGAATACTGCACGCATCGGTGTTTGTAAAAAACACTTCACGAGCTCGCACTTGTTTATCATGTAAATTTAGCTTCTCCTTTTAAAACATGGGACTGATTTCTACCTAGTGGGTTTTTTGGGCTGGGTAGGAGTCACTCCAGCCCGAATCTTACTGAAATCATTTTATTAAGATCGGCCCTTCCTAATGACGCTGCCAGGCTCCATATTCATGTCGAGATGGAGAATTAAAAAGACTTGATTCAAACTTCCTGTTTTACCTTGTGGTTGTTATTTTACCAAAGAGAGTTAAACCGCACTGAAAAACAGAGCATCTCCCAGGAGCAGGAGGCAAGGCAGTGAAAGAAACAATTAAGACTAATTGACTCAGCAGGTGGATGAAACCAGAAAACTGGGTCTGGGAAATCAGAGTGTCCTTGGTGAATGAGCCGTCTGTGTTCCAGCGGGGGATGATGGAGTGGGAAGCCATGGGGGGAGAGGACCTCCCAACAGCATTACCCCTAAGCTTACAGTTTTTAGGGATAGATGTGCGGAAAGCCTGTTGTAATAAAATCAAAATTAGAAATGAAAGACTTTCCAACAACTGTATTCTTGAAACAAAATATTGTAAAAAGTCCTAAACACAGAAATGGATGTTTTTTTATCAACTAATCCTAGACCTGCAGCAGGAACTTACCTTAATTCATCTTATTCTTTTTTTTTTTTTTTTAAGATTTCATTTATTTATTTGACAGACAGAGATCACAAGTACGCAGAGAGGCAGGCAGAGAGAGAGAGGGGGAAGCAGGCTTCCTGCTGAGCAGAGAGACCGATGCAGGGCTGGATCCCAGGACCCTGGGATCATGACCAGAGCCAAAGGCAGAGGCTTTAACCCACTGAGCCATCCAGGCGCCCCCATGTTATTCTTAAAAGGCTTTCTTCTAGGGGCATCTGGGAGGCTCAGTCGGTGGCTCCAGAGAGGGACTCTTGATTTGGCTCGGATCAGATCTCAGGGTGGTGAGACTGAGCCCTTGGTTGGACTTGTGCTGGGCGGGGAGCTCGGGATTCTTGCTCTCCGTCCCCTTCACACCCCCTCCCAATTCCTGCATGCAATCTCTCTTTCTTTAAAAAAAGAGAAGGTTTTCTTCTAAAATACTGTTTGTATTTGTGTTTATTACATAAATGCAACACACACACACACACACACATACACAGACACACACACAGACACACACACAGACACACACACACACAGACACACAAGGAAGTCAGAGTAAAACAAAACAGGGAATTATGTGATCTTCAAGTTTAATATTCCTGAGTCTCAAGTAAGGGGAGTTCTGACACCCTAATTAGTATCTCTAGGCCTCAAAAAAACAACCTGTTTCACTGCAAAGGGCTTTCCTCCATAATACGATTGCAGGAACGTGTGGCAAACATCACGAAGCTTCTCTTTCGTGATGGTGAATTCTAATACATCCTTTTTCCCGTGGCCCTGCAAGGTTAACACTCAAATCTGTTGCCCATACTGATTATATTTAAAATTTAGTGTATCTAGTATATAAACATAAAATACATTTATATGTAAATAAATACAAATATCTTTTATTTGTAAATAAACATAAACAGGTAGCAAATATGAACGCGAATCTCATTATGAAATTGCCATCGCATTACTAAAATTACTGACAAGCATTAATACCCTCACTTGCTATCATTAAGGGACAATCAGGATCAAGTTTCCGCAAGCCACAGTGCACAGGCTGATCTGCTTTTGCAAATAAAAAGCCCCATTTTGATGATAACGTAGGTGGCCTCCAATTCTTTAATGCTTCATTCTTCTGGAAATCCTGACTCCAAGTTTGTTTGTTTGTTTTTTCTTGAACGTTTGGATACATTCCTACTGATGTCCCTGCCCCTCCCTGGAACGCTCATCATTTCTCCTTACTTTCTGCCTCAGGAGATAATGTATGCAAAGTACTTAGCACAGAAATCGGCTCAGAGTGAGCAGGTAACAAACCAGAATTTTACCTATCAATAATATTTCCTGCCAGGAAAATGATCCTGAAAATCTTCTGAGAGGGAGAAGATGATCTGGAATCCTTCCTGTCACTGCTGTGGACCCTCAGCCTTTCTGGGAATGATCTGTATCTAGATCCCAAACACCAGGAGTGCCACGGTGCAACCCTGGGATCTTTGCATGGGACTGCACCCACGTTAGGTCACTCTTTGACACTGAAAGCTCCCATTGTGGCTTGTCTAAGAAAATCACGGGCACTTTATTTCGGCTACTTCTGTTGCAAAATAGGTGGAATAATCAGCATTTAGACAGTATCTACTTTTAGGGATTGCTATAAAGTGGAGTTCTATGTGGGAAAAGAATGGGTTAGGAAATTTCAGAATATTTGGAAGACATGTGAGTTTTTAAGAACCATAGTGCTATATTATAATGTTTAGAGCACATTTATATGTGTATATCATGGTATAGGTAGGCAACAGCCAGACTGATATTTCCCTTAAGTAATATCTGATGGACTGACGCCCATACACACAAATGAAGTCCCCACCAGAGGCTCGGTGACCCAAAGTGCTGTCATTATTTAGAATTTTCATTACCCTTTTTTCAGAATTAACTGAAGTCCTATGTTTAAAATATTTTCCTGTGGTGGCAAATATATGCTAATTGGTCTTGTTAGTATTTTTATTTTAAAGTAGTCCAGCTTCCCCCAACATTACTTTTCCATCCCTTCCATTTATATAGTCCTGCAGGGTTTACCAGTATTTTCACGTACGCATCATTTTTATTTTTTTACAAAGTCAGGTGCCACGGACTCAAGCTCGCTCACAGGATGGTTTTCATAGAAGAATTCATACGCCTCGGGAAGCATTAACTACTGTGAGAAAGGAGGCTTCCCTCGTCAGGAAGAAAAAACTCACCAGGACATACATGGAGGGAAACTCATTAATTTATTCACCCTCATTTCCCTATGCATGGTCTTGACCCAATCCAGTTACAGAGAAGGCACATTATGTGAGGGTTATAAGAGTCAAGAACAAAACGGATTTCGTGTTTAGTTCAAAGAAACACAGGAAGCACCGGCGGCCTGCCTCCAGCAGTATTTTCAGACCGCTCAGGGGAGCTGGATGAGAGTTTTTATAAATACTCCATTGCAACATTTCATCTCTGAAAAAATCCAGACGTGAATGTATAAAACCAAAGAAAAGCGTAAATAAGAAATAAATCCTGTTAATTGAGGTTGGCTGATGCCAGAGCCTTTCAGCAGGGACGACCCTGGGGGTTTCCGTGGCGCAGAAGCCGATGCGCCTGCATCTTCCAGTTCCAAATGGCACAGAATCCTGTTCCCCCGGCTCATCCCTCTGGGCTATTGTTTTCTCTATTCTTTTTTTCAATAAGAAAATAAATACACCTTACTTCCTCTAACCAGTTGTTAAGGAGCTTCTTGTCTTTTAAGCCAACATCTTTCCTCTTCCCTGTAAGCACCAAGGAACTCAAAAGCGATTCAATCTGTGGCCCTCGTCAGCCTTTATTCAAGACTGTCTCTTGACCAGGATACACCCACGCACAGTATTTCTCAAATGTTTCCTCTAGCCAAAGACCCACGGCATAACTGACCAGACAACCACCTAGTGCATTTACAGTAGAGAATTACGCGTAGAAAAGGCCAGTAGGGGCGCCTGGGTGGCTCAGTAGGTTAAAGCCTCTGCCTTCGGTTCAGGTCATGATCCCAGGGTCCCGGGATCGAGCCCCGCATCGGGCTCTCTGCTCCGCGGAGAGCCTGCTTCCTCCTCTCTCTCTCTGCCCGCCTCTCTGCCTACTTGTGATCTCTGTCTGTCGAATAAATAAAATCTTAAAAAAAAAAAAAAGAAAGAAAAGGCCAGTAGAAGATCATGTGTTCACGATCTTGTGTTCATGTCTGCGTGTTCACGTCTGCGCTGCGGAGAAGCAGATGCGTGCTTTCCATGAGCCCCATCTTCTGCAGCCCTCCCAAACCAGGCCTTTGGCTCTACTACATTATCTGTAACTGATTACGGCCTGAAACAGGAACGACTTAAATATCGCTAGCCCTAGCCCTAGCCCAATGCTCTGGAACTCAAAGTACTTCCTTCTGCCACTAATACTTGTTGCTTCTGTTCATTGCTCTTTCGTACTGGGGAAAGGAGAAAGGAATTTGGTTTTGATCTTTCATGGCCAAGACCTGTTCTAATTATTCTTTGAAAGCACAAGTCGTTCTAAACCTTAAGTCAGGGCCTATTCTTGTCATTGCCCCTCGCTCAAAACAATAACCTCTTCCGCTACCTAGGGTGCCGACCACCTGCAGTTAGAGTCCAGCTGTCAACCCTGATTTCCCTCTGCTGGGCTCTCCTTTCCCGTTAAGACACTTTCTCAGCTCCCGGTCATGCCTATGCTCCCGTCACACTGGAGCCGCACCCCAAATCCTACAGTAGTGGCCGCACTCTTCACGCACCCCAGGGATTACGTCTCCCAAAGGAAAGGGAGGAAAAAAAAAAAAAAAAGGAAAAAGGCAAACTGAAAGATGATGTGTGGTGAGGCACACCGGCCAAGCAGGAAAAGAGAATGTTCTCCCGGCATGGACTAGCATCATAAAAACAACAGCCACCCCCCAAAAATATTTGAGCTCACATACTATTCACAGCAGTGAGGGTGCGTGGCCTCTTTCTAGATCTTCGTCTCCTGCAGTCAGTTATCTTTTTTGTTGTCCCATCCAAGAGAGCATATTGCTAAGTTTATAGAAAACCAACTATCATTTTAATTCATGATTAGCATGAAGGCAATAATAGGATCCCAGAGGCAAGTCTTTTAGAAACAGGTCACACGACAAGAGAATTACAACAAAGCCAATAAGGAAAAGAAAATACAGTTTGGGGGGGTCAGACACGTCTTATTTCAAACTGAGACTCTTTTGGCTTACTAATTTGTAGCTCTGTACTTAATCAAATGTCCTCAATTCACTCAACTGTGAAAGGATATTGCTCTTGAGGTGGCGTTGTAAGAGAGCAGGCATGCACATTTCTTGGCACATTGTCCATGCTTACACTAGGCTCACCGTTATTCCTCACAGGAATTGATGCTTGAAGAATAACTAAAAGGCATGCTCCACACGTGGACCAGTAAGGCAGGTTGGACAAGGGTTCCCATATGCAGTCTCCATATCGAGGGTTGCAGTGCTGAGTGACTCCAGCAGAAGTTCACGTAGTTAATGGAAACCAAGACATAACAAGCTCATCAGCCACTTGGGAGGGCAATCACGTGGTTTCCTATGTGGTTTCCTATCTATAATATACTCTTAGTACCCTCCCAGCAATCCTGTTGTTCAGTACTTACCCAAAGGGGTCTAATGCTTATGTCCTCAGAAAACTTGTTCACAGATGTTTATAGCAGCTGTATTCATCATAATTGCCCAAACTTGGAAGCAACCAAGATGTCCTTCGGTAGGTGGATGGAAAAGTAAACTGTGGTCCATCCAGACAATGGATATTATTCAGGGCTACAAAGAAAGGAACTATCAAGCCATGAGAAGGCACAGAGGAACTCTAAATGTGTATTACTAAATGAAAGAAGCCAGTCTGAAAAGCCTATATACTATGTGATTAGAACTCTATGACCTTCTGGAAAAGGCAAAACCATGGACACAGTATAAAGATCAGTTGTGGCCAAGGGTCAGAGGGGAGGGAGGGATGACCATGGGAGCACAGAGGGTTTTTAGGGCCGTGAAAACATTCTGTTTGATACAGCAATGGTGGATGTATTTCTCCAAACTTACAGAATATACAACACTCAAAGTGAACCTTCGTGAAACGTGTGAAGTCGGGGTGATAATGCTGCGCTCACATAAATTCATCAGTTGTAACAAATGCACCATGGGGTGGGGGTGTTGCTAACAGAAGAGGCTGTGCATGCGTAGAGGCAGAATTCTGTGGAAAATCCCCGCACATTCTTCTCAATTTTTTAAAACCTGAAACTGCTCTAAAATAACCTTATTTTTTTTTTAAATATCAAAAATAATTTACAAGGTATTTGAGAAAACATACAAACGACGGCAAAATAAAGTCTGGCTTCATACAGCCAGGGTTCCCCTCTGGCCTGTTTGCACCGTCTTTGTCAGTCCATGGTTACGGCCTACGGAATTCCAACACTCCAATCCTAAAACCACCAACAACCAGGCCATACTCTTCAAAAAGATGTTAGTGTTTCATTTTCCTCACATATAAAATTTTGAGCATTTTCACTTTAAAGAGATCTCACTTGAGGATTAGAATTGTAGATTTTTGTCTATCTATAATTAAACCATAAGTATATTCTAAGACATTTTAGCTTTGCACTACTGAGCTTAGAAACACCTACATCTCATTTTTTTGGTAGATATTGAGAATAAACTCTGCATGTACAGCTATTTTTACTGTATATTTTTGCACAATGTAGCTCTTCTGTGACTCATACTTTTGCAGATGAGCATTTCATCTTACTTTAATTTGGAACAAAAAAAAATGTGGAAGGGCAGAGAACGTGGCTATATCATTTTCTAGTTAATATCAGTCACCCGGGTTCCTGGTTATAAGCATTTTGGCATGGTCCACCAAATCACATTTAGAAAGCTCTTAAGCTTTTTCAGTAAACATACTGACCCTTGAGAGTTTTATGATATGTGACATGATCCCTTTTGAAGGTGTGTCATAGGACTTGGTTCTCTGGGTCTTGACTTCTCCTAGAAGATGGTCCCATGCACATGGACAGTATCAGTTACGTGATCAGATTTGTGTTCTTGGGTGCATGTTCGTTCTTACAAAGGGGACGCTGTCTGTGACTTCTTTGAGCACTGTGGTCTATACACGGTAATGTACAGAAGGCAAGCACGAGCCAACATGCTTTATTTACCTCTCCTATCAGCAAATATTCAGTTCCCAGTTCAAATATTGGAGGGTATAGCATTTTGTTCTGGAACATTCTTCCTGCAGGGTAATTTAATGGACTGTGTTACATTATAACAGAAACAATTACAAAGGGAAGAAAGAAATTCAATAGTCCAATGGATATTTTTTAAATATATGAATAGTGGCTAAAATAACACTAGGATTGAAATTTGTGACAGCTGACTCTTACGGCATAGGTCAAGGGTCTTTGGTTGACCACAGGAGGCTGTCCCCTTTCACCTTTTAACCTCTTGCCTTTTCTAGGGGACATTTTTCTCCTTTATAAGAATTTCACTTTCCCTTACACCTTTTTTTCCCCCTCACTGGTTCTCAATATTTGTTATGCCTCTATTGAAAAAGAGCTACACGTTTTTTACATTCAAAGTGACCTAGTAGAATAGAACAAAGGTAAAATGTTTGTATCTTAATATTAGATTTAAATGAAGACTTATCTGGAAAGATCTTAACCAGGCTGCTCTCTGCAGCTAATGTCAAAAGAAGAATCTAAGGAGAGTGTGCAGGGTTGGCAGGGAGACTAGAAAGATACGACGCTATTAAAACTGAAATTATTAAGGTCCTTCTCCAGCCCTTTTTCGGATCTCACCCTGACAGCATTGGAAATTTATGTTTGTAAAGATGACTAAATCCGGCTCCTAAGTGTAAAATATTCAACACCGAAATGGAAGTCCTCAAGCTTTAGCCAATATTGGAAATTCTGAAATCAATTCTGGGCACAGAGTTATGAGAAGTGGATCTTTATATAACCACCAGGCAAGAACGGACCTCGAGAGATCATCTGTGCCTTCCATCTTCTTTCATGTGCTTTTTCAAACCACATGGGAAGATGAGAAAGAGTTTCTAGAGCGACTGTTGAACATGGCTCCCACGCGAGCCTGGCCCATCCTACAGCTCCCTGAAGGTCGTGGAGCGAGCCACGGAGACAGAAGCCTTGGATGGGTGATTTCTTTAACCAGACACTCTGGATTAGCCACTGTGAGCAAAGTGTGGGTGGAAACATCTGGAGCATGATGGTAATTTGTGTAATTTACCCTGCAGAGGAGAGGAGCTGGTGCGGAAGGGTTAATGCAGCTCAGAAGGGGGGCGCTAACGGTTCTCAGGGACCAAAAGGTCCCCAGGCTGTGCTACCTAAGCAAGATTTAGAGTCCTTCCCCCCTGACCATCACCAGATCCAGCTTGTCTGGGAACTGAATCAACACTGTCGCTTGGACAAAACCGTCCAGATTCACAGGTCCTTGGCTCACTCGGCCTGCACTCCCTTGTTACCACTCTGACACACACGCGGGTCATAGCCTCTGCTTTCAGAGGAAAACATAAATCCATGTCACAAACAAAGGGGAAATGAAGGGAGGCTCATCCTTAATTGAGCATGTCCTGGTACCCATTCATGACACAAGATTATAGCTCTGTAATTCTCAGAGCAATTCTATGAGCAGGACGTCAATGCCCTGATTTCACAAATGGGGAAAGTGGCACCTGAAAATGATGAGGGACCTTGTCTGGGATCCCCAGACACAGCCTAGATCCAAGCCCCAACACTGACAAACACCACCATTTGGACTTTTCCTCAGTCATGCTCCCGAATTAAGGAAAATGTCCTGCAAGTTGCAAAAAGCGTCCTATGTCATTGGCAGGTTAACACAGCTTATCAGGCAGGGACAGGGCGGATCTGAGAGGCAGAAGGAGACGCCAGCATTTTTATCAGACAGAATGATGCCAATCCTAATAAGATAGCCATCATGCTGTGCGGCGTCTGAGATGGGGAGAAAAGTAAACAGTTCATTTGCTTCTGAAAATGGGTGTTAGCAAACGCTCCTCAGCCTGGACAGCTTGCCCCTTCCACCGTTACGCTTTGAGCAAGGATTCTATTTCAGCAGCCCAGTTCCCTTAGGAGTTAAAAAATGTCCACGTAGGATTTACTTCTGTGTTTCTTTCCTTGTTTTTGTTCTAGAAAGTAAACACTCCCAGAATCCCATTCGTTGCGAAAGTGAATAGGGCCACAACATTTCAGATTAGAATGTTGGTTGCAGAAGAGGCATGTGTTAAGTAAATTAATAAATACCACTTCTGATGAGGAATCTAATGCATTCATTATGCTCCCGCTGGTTTTCTGTTTAACATCTCAGACACCTCATTTTATTTTATTGGCCATGAGACAGAAATGGATGGTTGGTGGTTTTTTTTGTTTGTTTGTTTCTTTGTGGGGTTTTGTTGTTGTTGTTGTTGTTTTGTTTTGCTTTTAGACAAGATGCTTCTCTTTAGAGAACATTTGAAATACAGCAGTTTGGAGCCTGTGGGGCATCGGTATTATGATGATAATGTTTGGGTCTCTTTCTGATCTGAGCCTGAACCCAGTATAGAATATATTCTTTTAAGAGAGGCTGCTCTGCTTTCCCTCCCAGCAGGAGAAGACTTTAAAAATAGGATCGTGTACTTCATTTTTCTCGTCTTTAAACAATCTTTTCCCTAAACCAGGAAGCATGTCTAGATGTGGCAATTTATCCTCAAAGACTGAAGTCTATATAATTCAGATCACACAAGATAATTACAAGAAAAGAGCAATTCTTTCAAAGAAATGGGAAGCAGTAAAAGAAAAATCGCTTAGGTAGTACTCCATTTAAGAGAGGCTTTTATCTTAATGATTTTTAAGGCAATGTGTTCTGTATATTATTACGGTGTCTCTTGTATATGGTATATATGTCCCACTTCTTTCTCTAATGTTAGTAAAACTAAAAACATGACAACGCCGAAAATTCTGTGACGTGCTGCCATCGACTAGCAAAAGAAATAAAATCTCACTGTTTTGATACATCCTTGTATTTACTCATCAAACCTTGGTTGATTTGCCGCAGGATTCCCTAAATTGATAAGACTTTAGCCAACATGACAGAAAGGAGAGCTGACCAGAACACCCCTGTCCCCGCTGTTGTTGACGAGGCCAAGATGGGGTCGCATGACAGAGAGAGAGAGAGAAACGTTCTCCCTTCTAATTAGAGAGTCACAGGGATGCTGGACCTTGGCTCTTCTGTTCACCATGGGAAATAGCACGTTTCACCTAGCATGATGTTGTATTTGAAATGCTGTATAAATTTTGTACATTGAACCACAGAAGTTCTCCCTATACCTCCCCGGCTTCACAGTGACACTTACATGGAGTTCCCAGGTGCTAGGATGGGCAGAACCTAAGAAGCACTGAATTTGGCAAAGGGAGGGGCTGCAGGGTACAAACGGGGAAAAGGAGGCCTTGGGATGAAATGGCTGGGGGACCAGTTCCGCAGTCTGGCTGCCTGAGTCTGATCGGACGCCTTGCTCTTCACATTATTCCCTTAACATCTCGGTTCTTCAGAATTTTCACCTGGAAAAGGTGCTTGTAAGAATACTAGCTCACAGGATTCTTGCAAAAATTCACTGAAATATGAAATAACATGTAAAGAGCTTAGACTAAGGCTCAGTACAAAGTAGATATCCATTTCCTACTATTTGTGTTACTGTAAGGATGTCCCAGTTCTATCCTGTCGCTGAGGTTCATATACGAAGATGCCTTACCTTATGATGATGTGGTGTCTGGGCTTTACCACACTCAATATAAACAACAAAGTTTGTTCCACAGAGGCAGCAAGGCACAGACCATTAAATGTGAATTTTGGCGCTACTTCTTTGTACTTGTCTTGACTTGAACTCTTTCTGCACGTAGCCTCATGTCTGAAATCGACAGCAATGTGTATGCTTACGGTATAACACACTTAAATGTGTGGCACCTGGGCTGAATTTGACAAATACTAATCCCGTGTCTCCTAAATGATTGTAACTGCCTAGATCCAAGCTCTATCATGAGGGACTCTGCTCATAGCACCTGGGTTTGGGAATCAGCCATTTTCCTCAGCCCAGTATTAGCTAGTTTGTGTTGCATTGTTGAATTCTGGCATAAGAGCTGGCTGCCAGAATTTACTGTATTCTAGAATTTGCTTATTGATGGTTCTATATAATTAAGATAAAGATTGATGGTTGGTGATGCTGATAACATTATTCACATAGCACATTATTTTTAAAGTAATTGCTCTTGCTCTATAAATCCCAATATAATTTGGCAAGAGATAACACTTGGGCCCTTGCTATTTTGTTTATTGAAAATAAATCTAAATTTCTTAATTTCTTCTAACATTTCTTTATCTTTCAGTCCTGCCCAAGTTGTAAAATTCAGTACTAGGCATCAGATGTGCTCTGCCAGAGAAAAATGTGCCCTAAAGGTGTACCTTAAAAGTTGCTTCTCATCTTGATTTCATGTATACTTCTATAGAGATTACGTGTCACTGAGGGAAAGAAACCCATGGTTACTTGTGAGTCTCCAGAAAATTCTACAAGGCAAAAATACTATGGGAATTTTGAGGGAAAACATTAAGCTATATCATTAAAAAAAAAAAAAAAACAGTAAAAAAAAACCAAAACTCAACTTTGTTTGACTAACAAATATGGCAAATATATATGGTTCAACCGAGTAAGGATAGTCTATTTTTGGAAGTTTTAAAGATTTTTTTTTTTTTTTTTTTTTTATTGAGAGTGTGAGAGGGAGAGAGAGAGAGTGCATAAAGGGAGAAAGAGAAACAGGTTCCCCACTGAGCAGAGAGCCTGATACTGGCCTCCATCCTAGGACCCTGAGATCATGACCTGAGCTGAAGGCAGACCCTTAATCGACTGAGCCACCCAGGTGCCCCATTTTTGAAAGTTTTAAAGCTTGATTTTTAATAGCAGTGTTCAGTCTACTTTTTGCTTGAACTTGAAATATAGGATACAGTGAGATAAATGTCCCAGTGGAATAATAATACCTACTGTATAAACATATGTTGGTATGATTATATTAAGTCATACCTGACTTCCAGGACAATTCAGGGCAATGTCTACAGTATGGTGGGCTTTGGCAAATTCCTCTGTACTTGGACACATGACAGTCCTGGTTGTAGCCACCAGGACCCACATAAGAATCTCGCATGAACCTCAAACTGAAACACAACGACCTCATCTTCAGCATCTATCCACCACATTAATACAGCAGTGACACCAATAAATAAAACCAATGAGAAAGTCCAGAAAGAATGGACTTTGGGGAAAGCAGGGGGGAAAAAAGAGGAGGGTTCATACAATAATTAAAATTCTCTTTTGCCCTCTTCAGAATATAATGACGAAAGCAAGAGAGACAATGCAAGGGAGAAGATGCTTTGATTTGGCATCTGAGTTGTCAGTGTTGGTGTCTTAGAGATATGGATTTTCAGTCATCCTAGAAACTGAAGGTAAAGGCACAGGATTTTGGTGGGACTCCAGATGCATTGCCGCATGCATGCAAAGTATAAGAAAGGAAAATCAAGCCCTCGGTCCATAGGCAGAATACTTATGAGGCCCGTTACTCTACTCTATTGTCCTGGCATATGGACACTCACCACAGGGGAGCTGCCTAGTGCTGTATCCTCCATTTTACCCCTGTCTTTACTCACAGGAATCCTGCAGACACATGCACCAGCTTTCTGCATGCGAGACACAATTACCTTTGAAAGATCTAGTTAGGCAGCTGGAGTATTTTATTTTTAGTTAAAACTTGAAAGCTTTAAGATCTGAAGTGATCATCCTAGAGCCACCCAATTAAATGATTAGTTAGAGTGTTACACAAACTCTTTAGCCCAGAGGGATTCGATTTAATCAACATTTCCAAGATATGGACCATCACGCTGTTTCGTCAATCCGAGATTAGCCATTACTCCTCTATTTTACTTGAAGGAGACAAGTCTCTCCTAAACACCACACACACACCCCCCAGTTTATTTCTCCAACTCATTACTAATGACTTTCTTTTGCAAGAAATTCTCTCAAATGACAGGTGTGTCTTCTTAGAGCCATGTTTATACTTAGCTGCCCCACTAATAGTTGAGTTTACCTGACATTAGACACTGGCAATAACGGAGTCCATACTCACATGTGTTCTGTGACTGGAGGAGTGCAGATGTACCTTGACAACCTGGGAGATACAGCTGGGGGTGTGGAGTTTACAAGACAGAAGAAAGAAGTGCCCAGAGATGAGCAGATGAGAGGCCACTCGGCCTGCAGGAGGTTGAGGAGAGAAAGAATATCTGAGTGGTCCTAATGGCTTCCCTCTTTTCTGGCTACAGACCTTCAGCAAGGCCAGCCTCATTCCCACATGGCTTTCTTAACATCTCTGGGCATGCACTTCTGGGTGGTTACATCCTTGTCATCCCTGCTCCCTTCTCCTGGCAACGTACTCCAGTGTTCTTTGTGGGAGTCTGACCCCTGCGTCTCCGAAGTTCATGTGTTCTGGGTGGGACTCTGGCATGTTTTATAAATGACCATGGACTAACTAAAAAGTGAATCCAATTCCCTCACTTCAGTGTTTGGCTCAGGAAAGAGCTAACAATCAAATTCCCCAAACCTGTGTGGGAACCAGTCTTTTCTGCCAGAAACTGAGCTGAGGGAATCTAGAGCTGGACTGGGACCGCCATGTTGCCGATGGGAGGGTTGACTCACCCACGGAGGGAGCCAATGTAGAAAAGATCAGGTATGAAATGGGGAGAGGAGTCAGGCCCACCCAGGGTCATTATATGAACTGATAGCATGAATCATTTCTGCGGTCATAACATCCATCACCTCTTTAGTTTCATGTACTAAAATATTCGCTTTGGCTTTCATCCAGTTTGGGTGGGATTTTTCTCTCCCACTGACCTACAATATCCTACTGGACACCCCTTCTTTGTTATTTTATTGACCTTTTAAGCTTACACTGAGCTGACTTCTCTTATTTCCAGAGGTGGCTTAGCTTAGCCTCTTCCGGTTAGCTTTCCTGCCCTTTGTATGTGTTTACACAATGTTCTATATTCTATTTGTCGCAAAGGTTATCCATGAATCCCACCGCACTAGAGAACTTGTGACATTCTCAGCCAAATATGATTGTCCTGATTCAAACGTTATCTTTCTGAAGATTTTCCTCTGCACTTCCTGAGAAAATCTCCCCCTTCCCTCCCTGCCGCTTCCTTCCTTTGTTCTGCCCCCTCCTTCCTCTTTCTCTCTCCCTCTTTTCCTTTCTTCCTTCTCTTTCCCTTCTCTCCCATAGATATTACTGAAATAAACCCAGTTAGCCCGACACACAACTAGATGTTAAAATAGATAGCTGAAGAAAATAAAAATAATACGGTGAGGAAACATGCAAATATTCCTCCACTGTCCCCCAATAAATAAAAATTCATAGTCTCCAAGAGCACTCAACTTCTTAAAATTGCATACATCACATGCTAGTCTCCTTGCAACAAGTGATTTATTTTTTTTTAAAGTTACCACTCAAGTTTATTCCACACACATTTAGTCTTTGCATACCTCCTCGAAATTCAGCAGGGGCACACCAAATCAGTCTCTCTTTGAACTCATCAGCTTTTTTGGAATGTTCTTAATGTTCTCTTCCTGTTCCCCGGGTCGTTGTTGCTGCCATCATGGCTAATGTGACCACTCACCCACTCAGCCGATGTGCCATGCTCGGTTCTTAGTCCCGCCATGCAAGCGACTCTCTGGTAGAGGGCCTTCCTCCACTCTCACGCTGCTGTTCTCTAATCTTTAGTAATTACACAGAAGACTCATATTATTACCAATGGGTTCAGAACGAAAAGGAGTAGTTCTGGGAAGTGCTGACAAGAAGCTGTACTCAATCACACGAATGCCCTTTAGTATAGGATATTTTGTCTCTCAGCACCACACTTCCCAGCATCATTGGCAATGTTTAAAGTAACCAAGCATTCCCCGGGCGAAATTTTAATGCCAAACCTTTACTGCCCACCTGTTTTATGCTTTTGGTCAGCACATTTAAGTCCACACAGGATGCAATACGATTAACGAGGATCTAAATTCCTTATAGAAATCTATTTTTTACCATTGGATACTTTGGCATTCAAGCATCTCAATGGAAAATATTATTTGAGAAATGGCATATACAAGTTTTTCTGTTATCTTAGAATACAGCAGAAATACAGCAGAACATAAAATGTTCTGACATCACCTTTTTCAACCTTAAAAGACCTGGAATATTTAGCCATTCCTGGTAACTAACAACGAAAGGCAGCACCATATTTGTCAATGGCAAACTTGCGTGATTTCATAGGTAGCGGGCTTGACCTATGAGTGTGCTTTCAGCGGGAAAATAGATGCCCTGATAATAAGGAGAGGCACTCTGTATTACCATATATGTTAGCATCCCTGCCCCTGCCCCTCTTCCCTTCTTATGCTGTCTGTCTCCCAGACACCCAAGCTAAGTAATGTCTAAAATGCTTTGAATAATATAATTTAAGGGTACAAAGTTATTTCATTACTTTGGGGAATTACTCATGATCGTATTCTTTAACAGGAAAAATAAAGCACTAAGGATTGGTTCCAACAGTAATTCTGACTTGTATGCTCAGGAGGAGAAAGTAGATATACATAGGTTGACGACGCAGAAGTTCTTTAACAGGGACGGGAAATTCACTGAAACGCAGACATTCATTTTACTGACTCTGAAGAGATCTTTTTATGACCCGTCGTGGCTGCTGGTCTGGGAAGTTCTTGGCAGCCCCAGACCGAGAGAAGGTCTGCTGATGAGGGGTTTGTTAATAAGGACGCCGAGCTTAGCACGTCTAATTAAAATGCCGCATAAGTCGAGGACCGTGTCATGATGAAAGCATCCCTATCGTAAAAGCACTAAAAAGGCTTAGAGAAGCGTTTTGCACGTATTTCAAAAGCACTATCTTATAAAACTATTTCTCTAAGAAATAATTTACTCAATGCTGGATTTCTGTTTTTTCCTTAAAATCCCTTAATAGACACAGGTCAGAAGGAAACTTTTCCCTAATATATTGTTCTCCTCGATAAACAGTCAAGATACACACAGATATTATCCTCTTCAATTGCCAAATATTCTATTATTCTTACATATGTTTATATAACTGGACCATTTTGATCACATGTCTTATCTGTAATATTTTGGAAAATCCCATAGTATATAGAGCCTTAACACCTAATAGTCTTACAATTGTGGTTGCAACCAGTAGTATGATTTCTCTAGAAATTACTGACTATTCCTCGCAGGTGGCCAGATTATTGAAGAACTGGGTTTCCACACCAAAGACGTGAGACATTCCAGGTCCGTGAGCAGAAGCTCCGAAGACCTGAGCTCTCCACTCTCTGCGATGGAACGTGGGAACGTGCACTAAGAGCTCGCTGTCTCTGAGCTGCTGCTCTCAGGAGGCAGAGTCAACACAGGCGACAATCCCTTGGAAATTTGGGCCGTGGGTCTACTGTTTTCATGATGCTGTTGAAGGCAGGGAGATGAAAGAATGGTTTCTTAACAAATGGTGTAGACCGACCAAAGAAAGGGGGGTGTATGCGTATGCAGGATTCCATTTCTCCCCTATAGCTGAAGGGACCAGAGACAAAATGGATGGAATCGATGCAGGAAAGAACACAGGAGGAGAGGCAGGTTGAAAAAGGGTTACAGGGTTGGGCTGCGACGTGTACACTCGCAGAGAGAGGCCGAACCATTCCACCTTCGGACAGTTCTTGTCAATGTGCACACACAGACCAAATTTCTCGGTTTGCTGGTACCACAGCTTGCTTGCTTCGCTTTTTTTTGTTTGTTTGTTTGTTTGGGTTTTTTTTTTGTTTGTTTTTGGTACCACAGCTTTCAAAGCAATATTTCCAATTTTCTATTTATTTGAGCACAGCCATAACCATTTGTTTTCTGACAAGAAATTCTAGAATAAATGAGTAAAATAGGGAAACTAATTATCTGTGCTGAACTGGGACCTCCAATTCCAGGTGAGTTGTCCCGGCATGTCCTCCAGTGTCTTCCCATGACTTTGGTCTCCCATATGCCTTCAGGTACTCCAAGCCCAACCCATAAATCATGCTCAGTACCTCACTGAGGTGGGCGTTCTTCAACTCAAGCACAAATGAGCTATAAATGGAGCCATGAGAAGTTGCTCTCCTCTTAAGGCAGACTGAAAATACTGCCACAAAGGGACATGGGCACAACTTTTTAAAGCAATCGCTACTTGGTACTGTGCTATTTCTTTGAAGTGCCTCTGAGTTCTCAAAAAATACGCATATACGGAAACACCACAAACGTAGGTAAGGGAAGACTTCAGCTACATAAAATACAGCACTCGCCATGAGAACCTCCATGCCTGCAAAGGTGAGTAAGATGTCCTTCTTCCACAGAGCTCCCGTCTGTGGAGAGAAAACCTTGCTTGCTCTGTGGCTGAGAGGGGCCACCTGGATGACTTAGCCGAGGCCATTCCAGGCAGAGCTGGTTCCTCAGCAAGACCACACTTTAGAAGGCTTTCTTCTTGACTCTAGGCCTCTGCTCTCCCCGACCCCCCTTTTTTTTTCTTTTTTGATCACTCACTTTAGAAAACATGTCATTGCAAAATCTTTCTCTGCCCCTTTGAGATCTATGCCAGTCTTTTTTTAAGAGGCTCTTGCCAGTCTTACAACCAGGACAGCCTTTCTCCAGGACCTTCCTTTGGAAGGCGATCCTCAAAGACGGGGGTGTCCACCTCCCAGTCTTCTGGGAGAGAAGGAGCCCAACCTAGATGGGCACAACTAGCAAATACAGACGGTGTATCCAGAGAAAAGCTTGTGCAGACCCAGGAATGATGGAGGCAGTGTCCTGGACACTCGCAGCGACCCTCCTCCCTCTTGTACCCTCCAGGACTCTGCCACGTGCTCTTCGCAGTGCCAGAAGCCCTTCTACCTTCTGTTTCACCGAGGGACATTCAATCCCTCTGCCCTTTACAGTCGTCTTGCTTAAAGTCTTCCTGGCCTGTGAACTTGTCTAGTGCGATGTTTCTTTGACACAAGTAGACAGGAGTCCATGGGGAAGCCTGGCATGGTACGCACCCAGAAGTCAGCGGAAATGCTGGGTCTCAGAACACGGCTGTGCGGACAGGCAGTTCAGAGAGCCCCAAGCACCTGAACCTAAAGATTTTGTGACGCGCCCCCCCGCCCCGCCAAGTATCTTGCATCATACTCCATAAACAAAAGGGCCTGTCAGGGAATTCTCAAGAGAAAAGTAACAGATTCAGGTTTATTTGTTATAAACTCTGCTCTGTTCACACACGCTAGATGGGGTGAGACTAGCATCCAGCTCGGGAACAGAGAGATCCACTGTGATCCTGGGAGGGAAGGAGGCGCAGCCACCAGGCCTTGAAGCTCAGGACGGGGGGGGGGGGGGGGGGGAGGGGGGTGCACAGAACTCCACAAAAGGAAGACAGATCCTGGAGGAAGCAACGACCTTTCATCCTTCCTTCATTATGCACGTTAACTTTTTACTTATGAGGTACTACTATATGTTGGCTCACTGAACATAATAATTTTTTAAATAAATAAATAATATAATAGGTATGCAATTAAAAAATAAAAAATAAAATTACTTTTTCTGGCTTTATGGAAATATAACATTGTAAAAGCTTAAGATACATAACCTGATGGCTTGATATATATCTGTATGTACAGATTATCACAACAATAAGCTTAGTTAATGCCTCCATCACCTCACATAATTACGACTATGGTTGCTATTGTGGTTTGAATATTAGTTCTTAAGATAATTGTACTCCATTTGACTAGGAAGCAGTTAAGAAAACACCCTGAATGAAACAAGAAAAGTGTCTATTAGGCTGACTTATGTCTAGTATATAGGAATCAAAGTGTCACTTCAAAGGCTAAATAATAAGTACAATTCCAACATATTTTGAGAGAGAAAAAGACAGACTAAAAAAGGTTATAAATGAGAAGCTATAGCTATCATAACAAAATTATTTGCAGATAACAGAAACGTTTCCTTTGAAAATCACTAGCTATAAAGAAACGTCCTTAAGTGGGACAGGCACTAAATAAACATAGAAAATAAATACCTTTCATAAACATCAAGATTAATCATTTAGAAAATGTTAAAATACCCGTTCATATAAAATGTATAAATTACCACATGAAAAACGTACAAAGACATTTACTCATTGATCTGAAGGGAACCGTATCTCAAACACTTACAAAATTTTACTGGAGTGTTTGAAAGATCTAAATAATGAAGATGTGCGCAGGGCTCCTGGATGACAACTGTCCCAAATGAACCTATGAATTCAAAGTAATGCTAATCAGAATCTCACAGTGTGTTTGGAATAACCTGAAAATTCTTCTAATTTTGGGAGAAGGAATTTTATAAAGGAAAAGAGTGACTTTACCTTCCAATATATAACACATATATTAACAAGTACAAAATTTACAACAGCTTACTACTGGCATTTTAACAGACAAGTTAGTACCTGTTGGAGGGTGCAGGATTGGGGGAGAACTCAAAGGGAGAAAAGATTAAGTGTGTGGAAATGGATTTTGAATTAAAAGTGATTCTAAAAACTGTCTACAACTTTCTGGGAAAAAATATACCGGTCATAGTATATGTTGAAATAATTTCTAAAAAAAAAACAACCCTCAATTTTTAGAGTACTAGAAACTTAGATATATTAATACTTACATAGTATCATGCTGATAAAGAGCTCATTAGCAAAACTTCAAAACCAGAAGCTGGGAGGAAAAAGATCAATCATTTTGACTTCCTAAAATTACACACCACCTCTGTGTATCCCAGACACCATAAATAAAATGGAAAGATGAAGCAGGCTCTCAGACAAGAAAACCCACGAGACATTTTTGCTGGACCTTCTTCACCTGTCCCTGCAAACCAGCTCTGGCCTCTTCTCTTCTGCTTCTGGGCCACCACATCCTCCACCCCTCCACGTCCTATTGCCTTAGCTTGGTCCTCTGGCTTCTAAGGTATCTTCTCAGGGACACACAGGGCCATAAGGAGGGAGGTGGTAAGGATGCAGTCAGGGCAGCAAGCATCCCCAGGACTTAGTCACCTTCCCTGCCAGATCACTAGGAGCTGATGGCTGACTGCCCCTATGGGCCTTCCTCCCACCAGGTCCTGGCTCTTCCTAGGTTGTTGGGGCCTCTCCCCCCTCCTGCAGCTCCCAGGCTGGTAACTTAATTCCATTCTCATCAGTCTTGGGGAAACCTATCACTAACCACCGACTCAACCACCTTACCCTGCCTGTACCTTTAGAGAGTCTCCATCCCATACTCTCCAATTGGTCATTTAGAACACCAGCTTGATTTCGTTTTGTTTTTCCCTCCCGGGACCCTGACCAATTCAGTACGTGAAAGATGCACTTTAATGAGGTGAATATATGGTAGGGGTTCACAAATCAGTAAGAAAAACACCATTATAATAGCTACCACAAAACTGCAAGTGATTAAACCGATACAGCTGACCAAGTTGTAAAAGGAAAGAAAAATCTGCTAATAAGTCAGGTAAGATATTCAGCTGAATTCATAATCAAAGAAATGCACATTAAACCAGGGAGGTATAATGTTATTACAGATTTTATGAGATTTTATTTTTTTAAAGATTTTATTTATTTATTTGCGAGAGAGAGCATGAGAGGCGAGAACGTCAGAGGGAGAAGCAGACTCCCATGGAGCTGGAAGCCCGATGTGGGACTTGATTCCGAGACTCCGGGATCGTGACCTGAGCCAAAGGCAGTTGCTTAACCAACTGAGCCACCCAGGCGCCCAATTTTATAAGATTTTTTAAATGATCCTTTCTGAGTCCTCCCAATAGCTATCAGCTTAAGGGGCTTTATTTTCACTGTTTTGGGGTGAATAAATGTACAGCCCTTTTTGTCAAATCTGGCAATGTGTACCAAATGGCTGTGCATTTGACCCAGAAATTCCATTTCTAAGAATGTATCCCAAGTTTTAAAAAGTGACAATATGCAAAGAGATAATGTGCAAGGATGCTCTTTTCAGCATTGCATACTTTAATCCATGGAGGAAACCACCCAAACACAGGTTGGTAAAATAAATTATAAATCCAGTTGTAAAAAAGGTGCACACTCTTAAACACAAGCACACACCCCCACTGATGTTTCTCTTCTTTTTTGTTTTACTATAAGAAAAACGTTTGGAAAAAAATGCATCAAAATAGGAACTCTCTTTGGACAGCAGAATATTAATATTTTGATTTTTTTCTTATAAAATATGTTTTTTAAAAATTTTCTATAAAATGTTTTTAATACGCAAAGACAAATTTAAAATGAATAACCTTTCATTTCCTTGGTTGTGTTTCCCAGGAATATGCCCTGGGACAGGCATTTGTGGGAAAATGATTTGTAAAAAGTATTCTCTGATAAAACCAGGATGGGCTCAGCGGGGAAAGAATGAGGCTAAGCCAGGGTGTGATAGCCAACCAAATCCCACAGAGATATCCCTGGAATTATCTTACAGGGAAATTCTGGGGACGTGTGGCCTTAGAATTTTCCAGATTGGCTACCAAAGGAGCAGGGCTAACAGTCCACCGATGTCAGGCATCCTTGGACCTCTTGCTTAAGGGCTCAGACCACAAATGGCAGAGAGTTGCTGTGGGGAGGTGGAACGCAAAACATGGCCAAGGGGCCACAGAATTATGGGCAGAACAGGGATCACTGCACGTGACACACCTCAACTCCGCATTCATTCTTACCTTTAGTATGTTGAGCTCACACTGAACTCATTCTGAGCTAACCAAACAGATGCTATAGTATCTGAAATAAATCTCTTCCTTGTGACATTTAAAATTTGGCCTCATTTACTTACATGGGGGTAGGGTGTATGTGGGAAATATCTATACCTTCCTTTCTTTTCTTTCTGTGAATGTAAAACTGCTCTAAAATAATAAAGTCTTTTTTTTTTTAATAAGCCTCTTTTTCTTAGTTTTCTCAAGTCATTAATGAGGAACAAACCTGTTTGAGTTCAGTGTTATGTCTTTCATGCTTCAGATGCACCAGCTGACAGATTCTCAAATAAAAACCAAGTAATGAATCAAATATCTATAATTAGAAACCCATGGGGGTTGGCAGCTCATATTTTCTCCATTTTTCCTTAAATATATGTCTTGCCTCAGACTTCTCTGGCCTTTCCCTCATTCTGCTCATCTCTCAGCTGTACCTGATTAACCACCTTGGGACTGAGAGATCACTTTGGCAGGTTTTTCGAGTCATCTTCAATTTTAACAAGACGTGTGAAGGCACACAGACCAAGAGAGTAGAAGCAGAGGATGGCAATCTATAAACTTCTGCTGCTGCTGGAACCACTGCCAAGCAGGAAATGACAAGGGACAAGGACACACCCTCACTGGTCCTGGGTCCTGCCTCAGCCACTCAGACACTAATGGACCTGAGAGCATCTGAAGACCTTGTTGTTGTTATTGTTGTTGCTGTTTGTTTGTTTTATGGAAATGAATTCCAAATATAATTCTGAAAGAACAGCATTGCTAAGATAGAGAGAAATCTTTTTCACAAAGTTACTTTTTTGCTCTCTTAACTGTATCTGTCAGTAAGTGGTTATAGGAGCCTAGATTCTGAGACCTGGTTCATACTGTACCAGGGCTCACAGCATGTCAGTTGAGGAGGTGCTGTCTGTTTATACAACTTAGCCTGCACTCCAACCATCTGGTACCAGTTGTAGGAAAAATACAGAAACTTTGTGACACACAAGAGAAAGAAAGAAAGAACAAAAGAAAGAGAGATAGAAAGGAAGGAAGGAAGAAAGGAAGGAAGGAAGAAAAATATCTGGGTGTAAAATGGGAGACAGGAGCTATGCTATTCTGGGTTCACAAAGGATAGAAGTATTTTTTTCAGATTATGAAACTTGGCAAGGCCAGTATATTTCATATACAGGTTCTAATGCAAGACAGCATTCCTACTCAAGGTAATCTCTATATTTTCATTTTATCTTATCATCTCTTCCTCCCCCATTTATTGAGTCTATAATTGAAAGAAGGCCCTGCATCTTATTTCTTCAGTCTACATATATCATAGACATTCAAATGTTTGCAAAGTGGTAGATGCATATTGGCATACATGCCATCTGTCATCTGTCCACAGTCTTAAGATTTAGAGGAGTCTCAAAATCAAAGGCAATGGAAAAGGAACTCATTTGGATCCCTTATGCTGAAATATAAGATACTCATTTTGCATCACAGTAGAGTCAGCTTGAGTTAGTGTTGCCTTTTCCCCTTTCACCACTGCACTGGCTCAGCCAGGACTTCAGTATCACACCATACCCCTGACCAACCACCAGACATCCAGCTAGGAGCCACCCAGAAGCATGCATGTGTGTGTTATGTGTGTGCAAGAGTGGAAAGACACATCCCAACAGGAAATATAGCTGGAAAGATTAACCTCTCCCCTATTTGCCATCACACACACACACACAAAATAAAAATTTGAAAAACAAACAAAAAACAAGACAGTATTTAAGACAGGACTACACAGTGAACTCCCAAGCAATACAGAGATGATAATCCTCAGATCACAATTAGTTTATAAGCAGTTTACAATAGTTTCTTTCTCAACTTAATTCATAATGTCTGTAGGTATCCTTCTAGTTTCTAGGCATGGACTTCCCTGCTTACAATAACTGACATGCTTATACATATAGTGAAGGGACATTTTTCCTTATTTCTTATATTCTCTTCAAAAGAGAAAGCTTGATACTTGAACAAACTTCTACTATAATTGTCCTTGCTTCCAGACATATGAAAACCCATGATTTCATTGGGACTTTAACAACACTTAGTTCTTGAAACATAGTATGCTCTTCTACATGCAAAAATAATGTAAGATCTGTTGGCAAATTGTGTGACACCAACCAGTGGAAAAAGGAAGAATCAAGTGGTCTTAATATTGTTGGCTTATGCAATAAATTCTATTTTCAGAACCCATTTAGAGCCTGCTCTAAAGTCACCAGATTTCATTATGTTTTCTGCTATGTCAGTTCCAATTTAATAAAAAGGGATTGTGATATCACGTGCAATAAAAACCATCCATTACAGAAAAGTACATTTTCTTAGTCTATAAAGTGGCTATTCACTAATATTAGCTAATTGTTAATATACATTAAAGTAATCCTGGCCACTTTCCAAAGTAATAATCCATTCCAAACTTTTGCATCTGAAGTTATCATTTATTGCTTAGTAATAAATATTTCCCTAGGAAAGCATTAATAGAAATTATTACTTTAGTATACAATGGCAAATTAAAGGAAATGACCTTTGAAATATAAACTTGGCTTTATTTACTATTGACTAGTAATGATTTGATCAACATAACTTATTAAATATTCAATATATATTAGTTCCAGCCCCTATTCTATGAAGGGATATTGCATGATGGAAGGAGAGTACTCGTAGGGCCCAGACAGAGCTTTTCTGAAATTTGATTCTGACAAGATCATCAGCAGGAACAAGTTAGACTTACATAGTCTTGGGGGTTTCACTTACAAAAAAGAGTATATCTTTCAATTGGCTCCTCTCTAGATCCTGGTTGTGGAAAAGATCTATGTCTCCCAACCACCATCTAGTTTAATTCAAAATAAAAACAAATGAAAACTTAACATCAGTGAAATTAAGTTAGGTTCCTTTCTAATTTTTCCACTGATGCTTATTCCAGCAACATTTTGAAATACTGTTTTTTTTCCCCATAAAATGCGATCAGGTGTCCTGAGTGCTCTGTTTGCCAAAGTCTGTCTCGCTCAGTGTCATAGAATACCCCAGCTACCATCATCACGTCTGCTGCGGGGATCAAATAAGAACATTGTACAAGTTATTTAAGAGAGTGGCCCATGCTCAGCCTCCATTGATATGATGGCCACATACACAACATACAGCCTCACAGAATGCTCCGTGTGTCGAAGACCCTGGATCCTGAGCTAGAAAGTCAACCGTCATAACATAATGGAAAGCTACGTCTTGCAAAGCTACATTTCATGGCTACTTAGATATTTGTTCAACAGTCAAACTTCATTCTTTTTTTTTTTTTAAAAGATTTTCTTTATTTGTGTGTGTGAGCAAAAGAGTGAGAGAGCACACAGGAGTTTGGGGGAGGGGCAGAGGGAGAAACAGACTTCCTGCTGAGCAGGGATCCTGATGTGGGGCTCAACCCCAAGACTTGAAGATCATGAACTGAGCCAGAAGCAGACCCTTAACTGACTAATCCACCCAGGCACCCCCAGTTAAATTTATTTCTATAATTATGAAAAACATTCTCTTTATAAGTCAGAATTAAATATTCTTATATTCTGAATGGAAGTAAATAATGAGTTAATGTTAACTAAACCCAGACCACACTTAACTGGATGAATTAAAACTCATTTTCTAAGGATCTTAGAATATGGGCCACTGATCATTGATACTGGAAAATGAACCTAAGAGAAGCAGCTTATTATTGAAAAAAGTCATGTTATGGGATATTCAAAGATTAAAAATAGATTACAAAAATCAATAACATTTGATTACATTATTTTAAGAAAGTACATCCCTAATCTTTTTTGTGCAATTACTGGATAAATTGCCAATCATAAACTATTCTCAGTGTAAATGTGATTTCTTCTCAGTGTAAAAAGGAACCCCTGGCTTTCTTTATATTACCAGTAGAAAAAAGAGTGGAAAATGGAGGGAAGGGGGAGGAATGGCGGGATGGAGAAGAGCATAAAGAGTTTTTACTAATCAAAATTTAGCATCAATATGTGTTGCACACACCATGTTGATGCAAAGCTTTGTGAAATAAGTGGACTTCCAAGGAAGTGTCTTAGCATTTTTGTATGTGGACATGACATAGTTTGTTCCAAAGACACTTAATACAGTAATATGATCCCTGATACCTACAGAGAAATCCAGAGAACAGCTCGTTATCAAATATCCTGTGTAAACAATCTTTACATGTGCTTTCAAAAAGAAATTTATTTATTTTAGAGACAGAGAAAGAGAGCATGCCCGGGCAGGCACACGAGCACACTCAAGAGTAGGGGAGGGAACAGGGAGAGGGTTCTCAAGCACATTCCCTACCGGACTCAGAGCCAGATGCAGGTCTGGATCCCAAGACCCCGTGAGATCACGACCTGAGCCAAAACCGAGAGTCAATGCTTAACCCACTAAGACACACACACACACATACACACACACCACTTAGCAGAATTAACAATGAAAAGAGGTAGGAACTAGAAATTTATTTCTGTTTCCTGGTAAACGCACAAGGAGTAAATTTGCAGTTGGGAAAATGTAGGACTAAAAAGCAAACATTGTAATAAAGCGGTTCAAATTTGGAGATTGTTCAAAGTATCCCACAATCACACAGATAACATTGAAATATAAAGCTGGGTGTAGACCTGGTTTTGCTGTTATGCTTATTGTTTTTTTCCTGAGCATTAGTTTATTCATCAGACCCTTTCTGATATCCCATGAGTCCTGAAGCTCTGTGTTTTGTCTCCTCGCTCTCTCACACCTGCATCTAGTACATCCCACCCTCTTTATTCTACCTAATCTGCTTTATCTATGTGTCAGTTAAATGTCCCTTGAAAACTGTGAAGCACTTTGCCAATCTGGGGTCTTATTCCTACCATGATCTACGGTGATAAATCGTTTCTTGTGCTTTAGTGACTAAGACCTTGCTTAATATAGCCAGGACGCCTGGCTGGTGGAGAAGTCTCAGTCTAGCAGTCTGCCAGCATTACTCCGGCACTCTTGGTTAGCGCTCTGCCACACGCCCTGATCCTATCATCTCACCTTGTTCACTCTCTTACTTTAGATCTGAAACGGAGAGGAAGACAGACAGCCAAGTCAAGTCCCAGGAAGTGGGGCATGTATTGCACTGTCATGCTTGCCAAGTATCTTTAGACCATAAATCATTTTAAAATACAATGATTTGCATGTAAATAACAGAACTGACCTAATAAAGAATCACATTCCATTTTGCTCCAATTTCCAACCCTGTCATATTCCACTGACGAATACAGGAGCTTCCAAGGAGAGTAAATCCAAGAATTGTCATCCTAGGACAGAGAGCGCACAAGACAAGCTCATTTATGGAGGAAGCACCCACGTTGGAGTACAAGTCACCATGAATTTCACCATCAGGGGACTAAAACCAGACGACTCTTGGGCCTCGGAAATGTAAAGTGTACCTTCACGAGACTACCTTTTTATCACTAGGCACTTTGACTTTTCACACTAAGCAGACATTAAACAAGGATTATCCGAGGCTTCCTGATGAAACGGGCATCAAGATGATAGCAACTTGGACTTTCAATGTCCTCTGTGGACTCGTAATTTCGGATTTTAAAATGAAAACATTAGGTTGCCTAACTTTGCGGATGTTTCTAGAAAGCTGGGACTCCGTTTCTTGTAATGGAGTCAGACAGTCACACACGAGGAGCCAGCAACCATACTGGTGGATTCTACGCATTCCATCCTCTCTGGGGACAGGGGTGGATCCGATGATGCTTGGTCACTGGGACAAAGTGATGTCAGCATGCTGGAGGCCGGCAGACGCTGGGAAGCTGGCCGGGCTCCACCCTGGGTCTGCAGCGTCATTCTCTCACTTTCGGTTTTGTTCCCTTGACTTGCCTCTATCCCCTCTGCCTGCGGCGGCGAAGGCAAAGGTCTGCGACACGACAGGACCCCTCGCCCCAGCCTCAGAGAGGCAAAAAATGCTGCTGAGATTAAATCTATTTCTTTCCTCTGGAGCCCTTGGCCCAACACCATTCTATTGCCATAAGAACGAACAGGGGGTATCTGAAGGGATGTATCACTTTAAAATGTAGGTGAATTCATTTTTCATACCCATTTAACGATAGTCATTAAATTCATTCCCAGGTTATGCAAAAAAATAGATGCCTCGTCACATCAGCCACATATGCGACATGGTCAGGATAGAGTGCATTTTGTTAAACCCATTCATTGAAGGATGAATTTCTTTGAAAACCACCCTTTTTTTTTTTTTAATTTCTTTTCAGCTTAACAGTATTCATTGTTTTTGCACCACACCCAGTGCTCCTTGCAATACGTGCCCTCCCTAATACCCACCACCTTTTCCCCCAACCTCCCACCCCCCGCCCCTTCAAGACCCTCAGGTTGTTTTTCAGAGTCCACAGTCTCTCATGGTGCACCTCCCCCTTCCAATTTCCCTCAGCTCCCTTCTCCTCTCTAACTCCCCTTGTCCTCCATATTATTTGTTATGCTCCACAAATAAGTGAAACCATATGATAATTGACTCTGTTTGACTTATTTCACTCAGCATAATCTCTTCCAGTCCCATCCATGTTGCTACAAAAGTTGGGTATTCATCCTTTCTGATGGAGGCATAATACTCCATAGTGTATATGGACCACAACCTCCTTATCCATTTGTCCGTTGAAGGGCATCTTGGTTCTTTCCACAGTTTGGCGACCATGGCCATTGCTGCTATAAACATTAGGGTACAGATGGCCCTTCTTTTCACTACATCTGTATCTTTGGGGTAAATACCCAGTAGTGCAATTGCAGGGTCATAGGGAAGCTCTATTTTTAATTTCTTGAGGGATCTCCACACTGTTCTCCAAAGTGGCTGCACCAACTTGCATTCCTACCAACAGTGTAAGAGGGTTCCCCTTTCTCCACATCCCCTCCAACACATGTTGTTTCCTGTCTTGCTAATTTTGGCCATTCTAACTGGTGTAATGTGGTATCTCAATGTGGTTTTAATTTGAATCTTCCTGATGGCTAGTGATGATGAACATTTTTTCATGTGTCTGATAGCCATTTGTATGTCTTCATTGGAGAAGTGTCTGTTCATATCTTCTGCCCATTTTTTAATATGATTGTCTGTTTTGTGTGTGTTGAGTTTGAGTTCTTTATAGATCCTGGATATCAACCTTTTGTCTGTACTGTCATTTACAAATATCTTCTCCCATTCCGTGGGTTGCCTCTTTGTTTTGTTGACTGTTTCCTTTGCTGTGCAGAAGCTTCTGATCTTGAAGTCCCAAAAGTTCATTTTCACTTTTGTTTCCTTTGCCTTTGGAGACATATCTTGAAAGAAGTTGCTGTGGCTGATATCGAAGAGGTTACTGCCTATGTTCTCCTCTAGGATTCTGATGGATTCCTGTCTCACATTGAGGTCTTCTTTCCATTTCGAGTTTATCTTTGTGTACAGTGTAAGAGAATGGTCAAGTTTCATTCTTCTATATATAGCTGTCCAGTTTTCTCAGCACCTTTTATTGAAGAGACTGTCTTTTTTCCACTGTATATTTTTTTCCTGCTTTGTCGAAGATTATTTGACTATAGAGTTGTGGGTCCATATTTGGGCTCTCTACTCTGTTCCACTGGTCTATGTGTCTGTTTTTATGCCAGTACCATGCTGTCTTGGTGATCACAGCTTTGTAGTAAAGCTTGAAATCAGGTAACGTGATGCCGCCAGTTTTACTTTTGTTTTTCAACATTTCCTTAGTGATTTGGGGTCTCTTCTGATTCCATACAAATTTTAGGATTATTTGCTCCAGCTCTTTGAAAAATACCAGTGAAAACCACCCATTTAATTACAAAATCTAGCCATGTGCGATCACCATGACTTGTTGACCCATGCATTTGTGGGGAACCGGGGAAAGACACAAGCACAGTAACCAGTGAGAAGAGCCTGCCTGAAACCCAGCCCTCCCTGCCCTGCCTGCGTGCTGATCCAGCAAGGAGCTCCTCGGTGTGCATGCTGCATTGCTAAGTAGTATGCCTTTATTTACTTCCATGCCACTTTCGATTTTTTAAAAGCACCACACTACAAAAAACAAATTAAAATGTCATCTTGCCTGTGTCATAATCTCAAAATAGACATATCCTAAAACATGAAAATAATTATATATTTTAGATTTCTTTCATCACAGAAGTAGGAGATTTTCCTGGCAAATTAATGGAAAACACAGAATAGTACACAGGAAATTTAAGTCTGTGATTATGGTAGAAGACGTACTGTTCCCACATTTTATTCCTCCTGCATCCTTGCCATTGGCCATGTACCGTCACAACTCCTTCCACAAAATGTGGGCCATGTTTCCCAGTATTTCCCCACCATACTGATGTTGAGCTTGGTCCCATGACCAGCTGTCCTAATTTTCAAGAGTGCAAGTAAAGGTGCACCTTTTCCAAACTGGGCACTGAGAGGCATCACTCTCTGGAGCTCCTTTCTTGGCTATGAGAAGAACGTGGTCCAGATAATCCATCGTTCTCATGAAAATAAAGACCCACAGTGCATATGTGAGCAGAAAGCTTGACCTAAGGCCAAGCTGAGACAACCCCAGTTGGAATCAGCCACCCCAGACAAACCACAGATGCATAAGTCATGCTTATTGTCATGTGGCACTGGGTTCTGGAGTGGTCTGTGACTCAACATTTTTATGGCAGTAGTTCACAGTGATATTAATAATCTTAGTGTAAGAATTATCATATATATGCATGTGTTATATATAACATGTGCATTTCTACATATTAGCTATCTATCCATCCATCCATCACCTATCTACCTATTTTCTTATTTGTTAAATGGAATAAAAATACTACCTACAGCATTATTATTTTAAGAGTTACATAAAATAAAGCAATTAAAATATTACCACTGCATCTTTCATAAAATAATGGGTAAATAAAGTCAGAGGAGTAGTATATTTTTTAAGATTTCCATGGGGGAAATACAAACTCTCTTCTAATGGCCTTTTAATGTAATAAACCCATCAGTAGGAATTCACTAGGACACATTTACCAAAGAGTAGAATGCAAATCTATTCCGTATCTCTGTATCATGTTACTATCATTCATGGACAGTACATCTGGTTGAATCTTTAAATAATACTAATGTGGGCTAAATGTTGTTGTTAGCATGCTCACTTGCATTTAAATTTTCTGGCTGAGGCACAATTGAGGAATCCACCTCCACAATCTAGATAGCCTGGGACAATAGAGGTATGGCAAGCAGATTACTTCAATTGCCAATAACAGTCAACCAGCACTGGCTTTTGATGGTTGTGTTAAGGACAGCAATGAAACAGCATTTGTCACAAGAGTTGGTTGTGGAAATGGTACTGCATGTTTGTGCCAGCGAAGGGAATATGTCCAAATTCATTTTTTGGTCTGTCCCTCCACCTTTCCTTCTACCCCTCCTGTCACAAATATTTATGGGGCACCTGCTAGCATCCAGGCCTTTTTTTCTGGGTTCTGGGGAATCAGAAGAAAAAGACAAATGATCTAAAACTTGAGACACAGAATCTACCTGAAGCTTGTAACTGTGTTTAAAAATAACTATAGGGAGTAAAGCATGTCCTTCTAGATCCCTTGTTGTAGATAAAAGGTGTTCAGTAAGGCAACTTAATATGTTTCTGGAAACTCGTCATATGTAGTAGACGATGCTAATGCTCTCACCTTAAAACAAATCAGACCACAAGCAGCAATCACACTAGCATTCATTGGGCAAATGGTTCCAACCAGTTAGAATGCGTTGGTTTGAAAACAAACTCTCTCGGATGTGACCTCTCAGAAAGATGACCCGATGGAAGGAACTGTAAAAGCACGAATGTATTAGAATCTCAGGATCATCTTTCACTGCCCCCAGGCCAACCACCATCATCCCAGTGATGGGACTTCCATGATTTAAGGTTCCTCTCACCCATCTTTCTCAAATCCGTTTGAGTCAAATATTCTTCAGCCTCATTTTCAAATGACTGAAATGAGTTTTGTGGGGTCAGGGAGAGAAATCATTCTTCAAGACTATGAGCAGTCAACAAGATCTCATTGATACAGTTGGGGAACATCTTACTTGTCTCAGAAAAGTTCTACTCTGAAGCCCGAGGAAGAGTCATACGCGCTCCCTGAATGTAAGTGCAGGCTCCCAAACCCAACTGAGAGCAGAACGAATGGACCTCACTGCTAACAAAAGTAGCGACAGCTATTAATTCAGGGACAACTGCTGGATCCATTCATGACAAATGTATCTGAATTCACAGAGTCAGAACACAGTTTTTTAAGATTATAGAAAAATAACTCCCAAAGAACGGCAACAAGGAACTCAGTCAAATGTGTCAGATGTGATGATGCTATTACGCATGGGAAGTGATGCTACAATGCTAGGAAGCTTTCCTTCCTCTTGTATTTTTTGAAATACTTTGAGGAGAAATATATATTTGTCTTGTCCCAGGCATGGCTTTTAGGCTTTAATAAATGTGAGCTTGGGAAAGGTAAAATTAAAAGCTTCAATGTAGTCACTACATAGCCGTGCTCTTGTTCCTTACTAACAATTCTAGAAGTTGGTCAAAGAACATGTGCTCAGATATTCCAGGGGTGGTGGGGGAGAAAACAGCAGTTAAATTACTGATCAGAACATCAGATATTAACTTTAAAAAAACTAATTCTATGTGTTCATGTCCAGCCCACTGGAGAAGAAGCTGATCAGGAAAGGACATCCTTTGACAACCTTCTTAAATTTACATCCGGCCAGCTGAGGCTATAATATTAATTTACTTGTGTTTTACTATTTGCTTCTGTTTTGCTCTTTTGAGAAGCCAAATAAACCACATGTATATGAGAGCATTCTTAAACAGAATACTGTGTACATGTGGTGCAATTTCCGAATCCAAAGAGAATACATTCATTCCTTTTCCAATCTAAGACCTTCTTGTGAGTTGCTCAATTTTTAAAATGTCCTCTCTGTTTGAGCCTGTTCCATACCTACCCCCACCGCAGGACTCTTGTTTGAATGTCGTATTTCCAACGGAAGGCTTCACATGCTCCCTGTCTCCCTCAGCTTAGTTACGCCCATCACTCGCCCACACTGCACGCTGCACCCACCATCTGTGGTATTTATGTACCTAATAATTGATGTTAACACCCTTTATCTCCTTACACTATAGGTTCCATGAGGCCAGTGTCCATGCATATCTTTTGGCCCCAATATACACTGAGCTAATACCACCTCTGATAGGATTTCAACAGCTGCTTACTTAATGGTTGATTGAATGGTGATTTAATCATCTAAAATAATTTCCCATTACTGTCAGAGGCTTTCCATTTAATTAGATAATGAGGACTATCGCACGTATATTAACTAACAAAACTTAAATTAAAAAATGAAAAAAATAAATACTAAAGGATTATCAGGTCAAATGTAAAGTTTATTTGAGAACATCTACTTGTATCATGAAAATACTTGCCTTTCTATGCTGTGGGATGGAATTCTTAAGGATATAAACCTGTTCCTTATTAAATAAATATTGAATCAATGAATGACTGAGTTATGGAAAAGACAAAAGTCTCCAATCCCCCAAGAGCTGGTTGTAAAACCACAAAAATTGGGGGTAGTTTATTAGTTTATTTCTCTTGTTTAATTAAAACTTTTCATCAAACTCTTTTGAGTCAACAACATTGACAGTACACAACGTAGGGGAAGGGATTACAGCTGAATGCAGATTGTAATCCTCCATAATAAATGGTTTGGGGGCAGAATTAAGTCAAGCAAGATTTGTACAAATGCTGTGGGTGTCGATGTTAGGGAATTTGGGGATGTCTCTCACATACAAATCATCAATAAACATACCGTCTCCAAAGATGTCTTTGACACATGATACAAAATAGAAAAATTAAAATAAAAAACTAAATAATCATTTGGAGTCTATGGGAGCCAAGATATCGGATGGGAACCCCACATACATCTTTCCATGAAAGGCCCATTAAAATCTAAAGATACAGACATTGTCATTTTCCATTTTACCAAGAGATATTTGAGACCTAGTGTAAGTGATGTGAAGAGGCACATACCACTTGTAAGGGGGAGAAGGGAGCTGAACCTATGCCTCTCTCGATTCCAAAATGTGTCCATAGCTAGACTCAACCAGAGAATTACATTTTTTACAATAAAAATGGTGATATAAACATATTTCTCTTATTCTATATTAAAAATCCAGGGGAGACAATTTGGCTAGGTAGATATTAAGGCAGTATAGACAGACGAGGGTGAAAAATCAAAGAGACAATCGAGAACAAGCCCCTAAAATCTTTCCACAAATTAAAAATAAATAAATAAAACAGAATCCTTGTCAAGTGCTGATTAATTCCAACATCATGGGGCTTATAAAGCAATTTAAATATTAATAATAGTTTTTTAAAGTACTATGTCCTGCCAAAGCGAAGATGCTGCTAATTATATAAAAGGGCCCATAAGAGGACACTCCTGGCTACTCACCCTGGACTTCAGGAATCTCAAACTTAGTTGGCTCTTAAGTAGGGGCTGCTACATTCAAGGGTCCAGTCTTTAGAGCCAAACCAGAGTGCAAACCTGTGCTGCTTGACAGAAACAAAACGCAATCCGCACATGGAATTTTAGATTTTTTTGACTACGATAAAAAAAAAAAGTAAAAAGAAATGGGTAGAATTGATTTTAATAACATTTATCCTACTGTCTCCAAAATATTATCCTTTCAACATGTCATCGATAAAAGTATTATTAATGAGCTATCGCTCATTCTTTTCCTTCTGCTAAACTTTGGAAACCTCGTGCATGTTTGTAAGTTTTCAGCATATCTCTGTGTGGACCAGCGACATCTCCGCACTCTGTGAGCATGTGGGTGAGTGGCCACTGAACTGATTAGCGCCAAATCCCATCCGAGGACAGCAAGTTCAGTTCCCTACCAAGTACTGCACTGTCTGTGTCCCGGTTTCCTCTTCTGTGCATGGGGCAACAGCAGTATCCACTCATAACATTGTTGGGAATATCTCAGGAACTAATATGTGTCAAGCACGTAGAACAGTGGGTAAGCATCAAAAGAGCAGTTTCTCTAAATAGCTAATCTAGTAACGACTTGAAACAGAAAACATAAAACTTTGGTGAAGTGTTTGAATCTTATCATTTTATATCGCTTTGAAATATTGTAAGATAAACTTCAAAATCTGAGTCAGGTTAACCCACAAGTAGTCCCTGTCCTGAAGAGCGTATTTAGATCCCTTATATGCATGAGAAGACCCAGCTTCTAAAACTAAAGTTGCCTGGGTCATAATCAAATACAAATGTTGCTCAATTTGCTTTTATTTTTCAAATGAACACTTTGATGTTTTTGTTTTCGGCTCTCTGTAATTTACGGTGTGGCCACTGATAATCTGATTATACCCTCCTATTCCCTATATAGGTAAACCTCATGAAGTGAATCTTGCTTCTTTGTTTTACTTCAGGGAACCGCATGACGCCTGTTTGATGTTATTTCTGGATTATTATCTGCAACACTTAGTAGAATTTTATATATTATTAGTAGTAGAATTTTACTTACATTCTTAGTGGAATTATACATATTCTGTCCAACTAGGACTAAAGGAAAATAGGTAGATAATCTAATTTGGTATCTCATAGATAACTGAGTACCATCTTTATACTGTTCCAGGGAGTTAATGAGAATCAGTCAACTGGAAACTCTCATAATTCATACGTAGCGTTGTATTTACTCTGAGGAAATTGAAAAGGCCTAAGAAAATGCCCTGCTTATCACCAATGTAATAAATTGTATAAGGAATGAAGATGAGAGCTTTATAAATTAGTTCATGGAGATTAAATGATTTACAAGAAAATTGTAAGACCCTTTAGTCTGAACCACATAAAATTAAACTGCTACCTTCCCTGCAAAATGAGGTTAAAGAATGGAATAAAACAGGCACGATATTAAAAGCGAGAGAGTTAAGGGATATTTATTCTGAGATTGTCACTTTCTGTACTCTTCCACCCAGTGAAATGTGCACCAAAATTAAAGGATTAATCAGATTCTATCAGGAAAGTGATCTGAGCATTTCGGAGAGATGTGCTCTGTAAGTGAAAAGCATTATTATTACAACTCACAGAAGAGAAGGTGAGATAAATCAGACCCGGTAGCACCAACAATCACCACCTCATTAATTTCTTCTCTTCTTGTGTCTGGATCCTTATGTGGCACCAGGATGAATGGGAGAATTCTGGACAAGCCCCGGCATTGGATTTGAAGTTCTGGGCTGACATGAGATACACAAACCCTCACATCAAGGACCAACAGTGACCCTCAGCAGGGATGCCCCTTCTGCCCAGATACCTTGAATGTTGGCCCACTGTTTTTTTAACCATTTGAAGAGATTCACTTTATAACAAAAATACATTAAGTTGAACCATATAAAACTGTGATTGGCGGGGCTCCTGGGTGGCTCAGCCAGTGGAATGTGTGACTCATAATTGGGGCTGTGAGTTCAAGCCCCATGTTTGGTGTAGAGATGACTTAAAAATAAAATCAGAAAAAAAAATAAAATTGTGACTTGATCATTTTTTGTGCTATAGGAACATGATTTTCAAAGATGCAATCTAATGACATTCAGGGATGGGCAGGGATGACCATATAATGGTGTCACAGGAGCAAGGCATATTTGTGAAGACTGGCTTAAAAAAATATAAGTAAATGTGATTTTCATCTCTGAATGTGAACTAAATGTTTTATAATACAGGGTACCCAGAATTTGTTTGCAAATATTGATGGGGATCTCATCACCAGACATTTTTGTGTAGTTGAGAGAAGTTCTATTGACTCATTAAGTCATTAAAATAAAAAGAAAAGAAAAGAAAAGAAAATATTGTACTCACTCATTCCTTTCCTTCCTTTAAATCTTTTGGTCTCTTATTACCAATACACAATTTTCTCTTAAGAATATGGTTTAAAATACCAAACTTTTCAGAGTAATGGGAAAAGGTATAATGTTTTCTTTTTCAGACACAGAACCACACCTACAATGAATCAGAAAATTATTCCCAAATAAATTAACTATTTTTCTTGATAGACTTTTCAAGTAGGGGCTCAAGAGTAAGTCAGGCAAATGCATGAGGATTAAAAAATAAACAAACCAGAGAACAGAAAATCTTCCTCCTATACCAGAAGGCCAAGAAATGACGGTGTCTTAAATGTCCCATCTTTTACACAGTCTTGACTTTGACATCACCGAAAATTCCTACACAGCTGGACAGGAATCGTCAGTGATGAGAAAGCAACCGATTATTTCCTTGTATGGAACTTACTGGGTGCTCCATGTGTGCAAACAAGATAAACACAGCTGTCCCTTCCCTTCGTCTCCTATGTCACTGTGGTAGATACGACCACAGCCCACATCTACATTTCACAGACGAGCACCTCGAAGTTTGAGGGAGTTTCTTCTCCCTGTCTAGAATCGTGGCTGCTTCCCCTACAGACAGATGCTCTGAGTCCTTTTCATCTAACTCACGCATCTGCATGGAGCATTTCCACAGATCATTGCACAGAAGATCCTGAGTTTACCCTGCATACTTCAGGTTATTAAAGAAATAAGCTATCAAATGAAGAGCAAATGGGAACAGCACTACTTAGAGAAATTGTTTTCTTCCTGAAGCAGCTGGAATAGAAAGATCTAGAGCATGCGTTCTTGTGTGGTTTTGTCAATGTGCTTTACATTTCTAATATCCCCATCTTTATAAGGCAGTCATTGTCAGGGCTACGATATCAGTGAGCTTTGTTACAGCCTGGAGAACGAGGTGATGCTGTTTATAGCAGAATTTAGAGCATTACACAAGGCATTTCTTGACAAAATTCTAAGAATGAGCAATTCTTAAAAAAAAAAAAAAAAAAGCCTTGTCTTATTTATCTGTCAAAATTCACATCGACGTTGGAGTCCAAAGAGGACAACAACAATTTAGCCCAACATTTAAAATTACTCTGGCAGATGTAGATATTTGCGCATGATTTATACAGTTGAGAAAAACTATTTCTATAAAACCAGGTAAGGCTCTCTCTAAATCACTGACATAAGCTTCATTGATTAATTCACAGACTGAAAGAAATACTGCATGTTTGGGTCTTAGGAATATATTCAAGAAGAAAATGTGTTCAGAAAAATCATACCTGAAATGTTAAGAAAAATCTTCCTGTTGAAAATAAATAAATCACTCCCACCCAGAACCTATTCTGTGTAAAGAAACAGAATTTGCAAGGATTCTGAAAAAAAAAAAAAAAAACAAAAAAAACAAAAAATACAAAAACACACAAGAAAATCAGAGGAACATAAACTTGGCACCAATCTCATCTTTTAAAAAAAGTTTAATTTATGGCCTAGCTATGCCTCATTCCCCATATTCTTCCTGCATACAATACAAGAGTTTCCAAAAATAAATACTAGAAGCTTTCTCATTTTTTTTAATTCTGATCATAATGAGCAAACGCCAGTGAACGTGTTAGCTCTTCCCAGAAACCCTCGAGAAACGTGTTCCTCAAAATTCAAATCTCGGTGAGCATCTCTGTCGGAACTCTGAAAGGGCTTCCAGCACTATAATAGCTTCAATTTACACATTGCAGGAGAGAATGACATACCGTTAAGAGATTCAAGAATTCTCAACAATTCAAGATGAAAACAGTCCAGATAAACCCCTGACATGTAGCCTTTAAGGAAACGCATTTGGAGTAATCATACCATTGGTTGAAAATGTCTAGAGTTGTCACTGAATTTCACCAGATACAACAAAATAATTCTAGGATGTAAAGCGGTATTCTCAGGTTGTGTGCCTTTCTGTATCATCCAAATACTGTGGAAGTTGAGAAGTGTATTTACGAGAGGGTCTATCTACTCTCCAGCTCTCTTAAATATTTAGAATCATACATTATTAATTGAATAATCAATAATGATTGTATAACTGCAAAAAACCGTGTCTGAACTTCATTTTTATGTTTTAGTAAGAAAGCGATGATCAGTTCAAAGCCAATAACTTCTAGAAAATAATTTCAAACAAAACGTTTAACCACATGGCATCCAATCTTCAGCCTACTTCCTGGAACCTACAATGAGTTTCCCAGAAATTGCAAGGAAATTACATCTATTTCTATCTTCAAAATAAATAGAGGGGGTTTTAAAATAAATGTTTACTTACACAAATTGGGAAGCATTATTGTAGCAAATGTTCATCATCAAGCACCTACTATATGCTGGATAGTACGGGAGTGTCGGGACATAACAGTCTGCACGACAGGGAGCCTCAGCTCACACAGCCGTATCCCATGTCCTATCCCTTCAGTACTTGTCCCAGCATAGAAATCATTGACAAGAAAATGTTCAAAAATATCAAAATCTCTCTTTGTTAACATTAACTTGTTGAAATAAGATATTCCAAAATTACAGTGTTGGGAACTCATAGGATTAGGTGCATAATGTTAACTCATATTTGACCGATAAAATAATGATTTAGTCATAAAACTGTACATTTATTAAATAAATAATTTGACTATTATATATGTTTATTAGTTGGATTGATGAACCTGAACTTCCTCAACATTTTACAGAGAATCATTTTTCAATTCTAAAATGTATGAATTATACTGACATGTTTAAAGTATCCTAAATCATGATTTGACCAGACTGGCGGTTATGTAGTATTCACAGCAGGACCTAAATTTTGACATGAGAGGTCTTACTCAGTCAATGGCATCCATGACAATACCAATAATGTTGGAGGGTATCACCGTGAATGTGGGCAGATCAATAGAGTTGAACATGTTAGAGCAAAGCTTGGTGGTTTTGTCATTTGAATGACAAAATTATCAACTTTTTAATTGGCTGCAAATACATGAATTTGCAGTTGTAGGTTGATCTCCTCTGCCTTCTGATTAAGCACCAGGAATGATATATCACAGTCCAACTGCGGACCGATCAACATGGGGACTGATGGCCTCGCAGGCTAGTTTATGACAATATATTAAGAAAGAAAAGTAGGGTGTTGTTATCAATAGAATTTTTGAGAGTTGTGGGACATGAATTAAAGAATATTACAGAATAGGGGTGCCTGGATGGCCCAGTCAGTTGAGTGTCTGCCTGATGCTCCCCCTGCTTCTGCTCTCAGTCTCTGTCAAATACATAAATGAAAATCTTTAAAAAAAGAATCTTATAGAACAACATGGATATAAGAACTAACACTGGAATGGTACCATTTGTGCTGAAGGAGAGTGAAGGTGTTCAATGTATTAAATAATTCAGTTTAGGTGATTTCCTTCTGGTCATCTTTTATGCCAGAGACCGAGGTGCCCCATGCCTCTGTTCTCATTAGGGTGTTTGAGATAGGGAAACAGATACATCAGGTTTAAATCTTTTGTTGAAGAAGTTGCTATGATGAGGACACATATTCTGGATATTAATAATTTTTATCTGAAGTATTTTGAAGTAATCAACCAATGCCAAAATGTTGGCTCCCAAGCACTTTTAGAGAAAAGCAAGGCTGCTTTGTGTTGATCAGGGAAGGTCTATCCTAGATCTTCTGGAAAGTATCCTCTGTCACTGAAAGGTAATGAAGACTTGGATGTGGAAATGTGGGATGGTCGCAAAGAACGAAAAGGGGACAAACACGAAGCCAGCAAGCCAGACGTGTGCAGCAGCTCCCGGCCAGGGTGCACGCGTGCTAACAGCGGGAGCCGGGCAGAAGGGGGACACCAGAAGACGGATTACAAAGTTTACAGCTTGTCTTCAACATTGTCTGGCTTCATTCTGGTTAGTCACTCAAATAAGGTTTCCTTCATTTTCTTGCATGCAGCCGGAATGCTCATCATGTGCCTTGCGGATATCACGCGCAGAGTGAGGCACTGGACAGACTGTGGTGAGCCGTGTCCCCGCCCTCGTGAGCCCAAGGCTCTGCTGGTGAAGTTCCATCCCTGAGCAGGACACACATCTACCCAGGACTGGTTCGAGCATTGGCGGTGGGATCTACCAAGGGCTGAGGGTGGGGAAGGGAGAGCAGAGATGAGTGAGAGAAGCAGCTTCGGGGTGGATGGGTTTGCGGGGGACAAACCATGGGAGACCGACGCTGGGAAGTCTCAGAAACAAACGCACACCTTCTGGGTTCATGGCATGACCATCTCTCCTCTCCGCCACCAGCAAAAGCACTTCCGAGTGAGGGACAACCACACTTTCAAGAAAAGGAAAGCTATCGCAGAACGCAGTTGAGGAAAGAAAGCTCAGCAGCTCTCGGATGGGAAATAGGACGTATCAGGATACATGGGTGTGTGTGCAGCGCTGTACCTCGTTTGTACAATTTTACTACATATGTATATGCTCATGCACTTATATATGTGTAGATAAGCATATAAATATATATTGTAATATGTACATAAACACACACACATATATTTATCTCCTACATCTATATATGAACAATTTTAATGCAGTGATAAAACATGTCAGTGATAAAACACGAGGATTCTTTTCCCATAGATATTTGCCCGGGATACCGCCAGCGTTCAAGTTGGTGTTCTCCTTCTGAGCTCACGTTTTCTATAGGCAAAGATAGGACGCACGACGAAAATGAAAAGATGAAGTTTCCTTGGGACTTCCCGCTCCTGCCTACTGCCCCAGGGGAGGATGTGTGTTCACAAAGCTGGGGCGGACACAAGCTTCTCCAGTGAGGGGACTCACAACGCAGTCCCAAACCATGTCCGCATTACTCCGGTCTCACTCAGTATGCCGGTCAAAACTGCTTCACCGTAGCAGGCACTTACCTTTCAACTTAAAATTATAACTTTCCGCCTGTTGAGTTTTTCCTCATATAATCAAAATACAATTTCTGAATCAACCCACACATTTTAATCACATGCTTAAAATCAATGGAATTACTAGGCAGATTTATGAAAAGAGAATGGTACTGCAATCAATATTTTAAATTGCATCATTTTGTTTGTAGCCAAATTAATATAATCCAGCTACCACACTAAATATGCACTCACAATATGATTAGAAATAAATCATCAGGAGTTATATGGTAATGCAGAAAGCTTATGAGTATGGAATCGTTTGGTGAAAATTGAAAATAGTTAATGATTTGATAGAGTGTTGGCAAAGAAAATTAGGACAATCAGCTGCAAATATCATCTGCTTTAACTCTATATTTTCATCTGTCAGCTCTATCATTACAGAAGCGTTAAGAAGCTAAATTCCACATTCCAATATTATGCATCATTCACAATAATATTCAGTCCGTATCCCAGTGACCGGCACTTTCTAGATAGGATTCATTGCACATTGTGACCAATTCAGGAGGCCGCACCAACATGAACCCATATAATGGGATACTGAAAGTCTCAGAGCCTATTCACAAACTTGTATGATTTATGTGACAAATTCAGTTTGCAAGGTCTTAGTAACTATTACCATTATGAATTAGGTTAACCAATTGTTTTTAAATATATATCAGTAGAAAAATCATTCTAATTTCCTAACAATTTTTTTTCATATAAAACCCCTTAATCGTTCTAGAAGAATATAGCTTTGAACATTGCTTCTTACGCCATTGGAAAAGTATATCCATATATGTATATGCCCATCTATATCTCAACATATAGATACGTATAGTAAATATATTATTTATACTGGCACATGTTTATATAAGCATATGTGGAAATATATATTTATGGCATAGATATGCAAATGTATATGTTTCCACATATATTTTTATAAAACATATGTATAAATATAAATAACATCCATTACAATGCAAAATATATAATAATATATAAAACATTAAAATATATGAAATATATAATAATATAAAATAATACACAAATATTTTAAAAATATAAAATGGTATACTTATAAAATATATAAAATAATAAATAAAATAAAATACATTTCATAATTCTATATAAAATAATCCATAATATATGTAATATATACTAATATATAAAATATTATATATAAATATATATAACATATTAAATAGATATTAAACATAGTACTTACATATTCTACATTTTCTATATATTTATATAAAATAATATAAATACAAAATAAAAAATAAATGGATATAATTAAGTGTATAACAAATAATTTTTAATATATGTATATGCATACTGTGTATAAATTTATATTGTGTATATATGTATATATAAAATTTGGTCTCTGTTTTCTTTTGTTAGCCTTTTAACTTTTCCTTTATGTATGTTGCTATATATCTTCAGTTTTCTCCTCTTACAATTAGAATATCTAGCATTCGATCAAACAAATATTGTTTGTCTTCTCCCCTATCTCCACTGGTCTTTTATACTAAATGATGGGCAGGTGCATTCTGTGGCAATCTTTTGCAGAGTTCTGGAAAATCGCCCTACTGAGTTGAAAATGCTCATGTGGAGACCCATTGGCACACACAGGGTTAAACGCCAAGCTGGGTCAGAGGACAGGGACAGAAGGAGCTCCAGAAGTCCCCAGTGGCAGCGCAGCTGAAGACTAAAGCCAGGGAAGCCTTCTCTGAGAAGAGCCGAGTCTCTCTCCTGGAGTTCTCTGGGCAGGAAGAGCTCACTTTCTAAGTTAAAATATATCCGTCTTGAAGTATTTTTAACCGCTCAGCAAATTGACTTTATTGTCGTCAGGAGACCTACAAAATCATTGTCTTCACCAGCACCTAACTTCCAATGACGGACGTCTCCCCGGTGGGAAGAACGGCACGACGGCCACCACCTTGTGCCTTGGGTCCGAGAGAAAGCATCTGAGGGTCATCTGGGCTGGGGTGGAGGTGGGGAATTCTCCCACTCCTTCTCTGAGAAGGCGGAGCGTGCAGTAAAGTACAGTATTTCCGCGTCATTCCTCCGCATCCGGAGGAAATGTGACAGCACTGCATAGCGGGAGCATCTGTCCACACGGCCACGACCCGGAGGACAGACCACCGGGAACAGAAGTCTGGGCACGGCTGGACAGCCTACAAGTCTGCAGACCAAGAAGCATCACCAAAAGGTAACAATAGTTCATCTGTGCTTCTCTTGTGTGGGGAAGAACTTCTACGGGCTTGTTTATCAATCACAGTATAAATAGGGATGAGACTAAATCCTGGCTATGTTTGTGTGGTTTTCCTCCCCATGGGAACCACAAGCCCACCAAAAAGCCCTAAGAAGACAGTCGGCATCCTTCCACAATGACGAGGAAAGATCAGAAAATTAACTCGACAAAAAAATCCTAAGCAAAGAAAGGCACGAAAACAAATGCCGCAGAAGTTCCCTGAAATTACCAAGCTGAATTGAAAACTCAGAATAATTCAAGACCACACACCTGCCGTCACTAGGGTTGACACTTGACCTTTCCCTACGAGGGCTGTCGAGCGGGTGAATTGAGGAGTGTTGAGATCTGTGATCACACGTGCAGAGTTGCTCTGTTTCCTCCTTGTTTGCGTAATCCACGACTCAGTTTGCCCTTCTGCAGAACGACGCTAACAGCTCCTTTGGACACACAGTCGGTGCTGAGGAAGGATCCTTGCCGTCGCTATGTTTATGTGTAAGTGATTGGAGGTTTTTTGGTCTTTTTGTTTTTGTTTTTTGTTTTCTTTTGTTTTGTTTGTTGCAAAATGGTTGTTTCTTAAAGCACGGGGACAGGACCCATGGGCAGAAGGAGCTGCGGCACCAGAGTTGTGCGGATTTTTTCCTTAACTCCCAGGTGTGTACGCCTTCATGGCAGTCCCATCTTTCTCCAAGATTTAGTTTCCTAAAGCTGAAAATAGTCAGTCTGCACACCGTCAGCATGAGCCATCGGAGATCACACCTTAGATCACGTCACAGTCTCCCAGCCCATGAGGAGCACCGTGTCGTGGAAATGGGTGCAACTTAAGTTTAAAAAAAAAAAAAAAAGATTTTGGAGTGATGACTTGAGGTCGGAGTTATGCGAAGCAAGACAATGAACATTTCTCTGAGTTATGCAGCCTCTGTTCTCACATGTAACCAGGGCACGGTGACATTCAAGTCATGTTGGGGAGGCAAAAGCATTGGTATAAGGATAAAGGATTACTTTGCAGTTTTCACTTAGAAATATGGCTGAATCGAGGTAAACAAGAATAGCTTGGTAACATACTGATATAACCAAATCAGTTCCAGAATCCATGAATTATATAAGCTTTATCTCAAAATTGCTCCACAGAAGCCAATTGGTACTTGGGTACTACTCACTGAGCATTCCAATGACAATTTAATTTAAAAATCTTACACTGTTCAGGGGCGCCTGGGTGGCTCAGTAGGTTAAGCCTCTGCCTTCAGCTCAGGTCATGATCCCAGGGTCCTGAGATCGAGTCCCGCATCAGGCTCCCTGCTCAGCGGAAAGTTTGTTCTCTCTCTCCTTCTGCCTTTTCCCTCTGTTTGTGCTCTCTCTCTCTCTCTCGCAAATAAATAAGTAACATCTTAAAGAAAGTAAAATAAAAAAGTTATACTATGAAATAAAATATTGTTGCTAATAAACTTCTCTCGTATTTCTCATATTTCATATGTATTCTAAGCGCATTACAGAATTTCTTGGAGCAATATGCAAATAAAACGCAGCGCACCAGTGAAATTCCCTAGTACTCTTCCTATGGGGTTTCATGCAAGCCTCGCTATTCAGAAAAGTAGGTAAGTTCACTCAACCTAAAAATATATATGTATATATATATATATATATATGAATTTTGAGAGTGGAGTTGGCGAAACTGATTTCTTCAAAGCAAAAAGCCATACAGGTCATGCTTAAATCCCAAGCCCTATATAGGGATGTTCTTGTCTAATAGATGAAACTATCCTTCCAAACATTCATATACAATGCCAGCAATCCCTAGAAATGAGGTGTGCAAAAGTAAATAACATGTGTAACTAAATAAAGTGAAACACACTCACAGTCATAAAACCATGCTCCATTCCCACTGCTTCCTTGCTACTCTGAACCACAGGTCTTAAGCTCCAAGTCACAGGTTAATATACTGGCTTTCCTACTTCAGATATTTTAAAAGAATCAAACCGAATAAATTGTCTCAAAAAATATGATACAAAATAAAAAGTACTGCATAACACAATGACTTGTGATGTCCTCACTGCTCTTTGTACAATTACTCTCTTCTCCTGTTTTCCTTCCTTTCTTTTCTCATGGGCAAAAATTTCAACTTCCAGATACTTCCATCTTCTCTATCCCCAAATTAAATACTGCTCTCATCTGAGGGTGTGTCAGTGCATTCCAGGAAAATAAAACAAAGATGTGTAAGATGTGGGGTGGTTTACGACTTATTTTCACTGGACCAGCTGCTAAATACAGAAGCAGATCACAACCCCTGCTGTAGCACAAGCCAGAGACCACTGAAATCTTAAGACTATAGATGGTCAGGATCACAGGCTTATTTTTAGTCTAGGGACAGAGTGTGTTCATTGTGTTATTGATCTCCAATGTCCTTGGATATCATACGATATTTTTTTAGAAATTTAAATTCTGCATGAATTTATGGGGACTTAACACATGGTAACTTAAGTGGACATCAGCAGATTCTAACTGGATCAAGATGTTTCACATTTGCTCGGGCTGGGGATGGCCAAGCAGTTAACCCACCTCTGGTTTAACAAATTATTTGTAGAAAAAAATAAGCATTATAAGAGTTAAAAACAAATTTGCTTTTGGCAATGCACAATGATGAAAATATAAAGATAAGTGAAACACTTTCTTCTAGTTTTCATTTAAAATTCCATCAGCTATATACAATTTTCTATAAGGAAGCTTTAACATTTGTATAAATGATCTTGTCTTTACCTGTGGATGTGTCATTCAGGTATTTCCAAATCACACTCCTCAGTGTGATCAAACCATATATATTCTTATGACACCATATATATCTTGTCCCTTCCATAATTTTCTCTCTCCTTAGATCATCTCTTTCACTGTATTTCATGTTAACTTGAAAAAATGCACTGTGAACCTTCTGTGACTAAAATTTTGTGTTGATAATTAATTTATTCTGACTCTATCTCTGATGATCCCATCTCGCAAGCGCTTAGGGGATGCAGTAATTAATGATGTTTCCCCATATCCTGTTCTTATTTCATCACGGTGTCTGTGAAATGCATTTTTGCTGCTCTGTCCACTGAATTTATTTTCAGCGATGTCTTGATAAAACCAGATGTGCTGGTGTCAGATTGAAGCATGTGCTACTTACTGCAGTGACCATAGTTTCTGGGCTATGTAGGATGTGTTCAGCCCTATGTTCTTAGTAGGGTTAATCCAAATGCTTAAATTCTTTAGTTGTCTGTCTCATGCCTATGGTTTTAAATGCTACAATTTTTGGAATTAAAAAAAAGTGAATCTTAACTTCTTTCCCTGAATTTCAGTTTTTTTCAGAGACTTCCTCTTACCTTCCATGATTTTTTTAATATTACATTTATAATCACATTTCTTTACAAGTGTGACTTTGAGACAGATTCAAGTTATTTCTATCAAATTTTCTTCTTTTCTGATACACAATGACTTTATTCACCCCCTTTGTATTTTTTACCTTGTGTTCTTCAAATACAAACCCACCAAATTATTATATTTTCTCCAAAAGAAAGATTGTTTTTTTCCTCCACAGGCTTTTGATATATTTCTATAACTACTCGTTACGCAGTTGGTCATTTTCAGGGACTATTTATCTCCGGTAACTTCCCATATATGGCAGAGGAAGTTGGGGCAGTGTTATGAACTGACTTGGGGTTTACTGAGTGAGTATGTTCCCTTACGCAGATTACTAAGTGGTCCTAACCCTAGTTTGCTTCCCGAGCAGGAAAGCCAGGTGCTTGGGACAGAGTACTAGACAGCATAGCATGACATGATTAGTGAGGTGCTGTCCCACAGTAGAGGTGTATAAAGTCTTAGACCCCAGGAGGCAGCAGGTAAACCTGCTGATGACAGCACATTGTCTGACCTTGCGGACCTCCCACACATCCAACACCTTGCACATGCCTCTCGGGATTAATAACGTAATAATAATAGGGACATTGACATATCAGCAAATAATTGTGCATGATGAGAATTAATCCAATTGGATGTGGTCAGGACAGAAGAGGGAGTGAGAAATCTGTACCGCGTGGTGTTGGAGTATGTGCATCTGTGTGCCTGTGAGTGTGTGTCTGTGTGTGACAGAGTGCATCAGGAGGGCAGAAGAGAGCAGAGTCTGAATATAAATGAAGCTTGGGGCGCTGCGTGGCTTACTCGGTTAAGCAACCTACTCTTGATTTTGGCTCGTGTCATAATCTCAGGGTCATGAGACAGAGCCCCGTGGGGAGCCCCAGGCCCAGAACCCGCATGGGGCTCCCACTTACAGCAGAGTCTGCTCTCCCCGCTTGCACTCTCTCTCTCTCTCTCTCTCAAATAAATAAATAAAATCTTTAAAATATATGTATATGAAGCTTGAGAGATAAAAACCAGGATTCACTTTTGAGTTTAACTTTTGAAATATAAAGAGGATCTTACCAAGGAGAGAAAGAAGAAAGCACATTCCAAACAAAGGAAACAGCACGAATCAAGGTGCGCACACGCACACACATGAAATGGGAAAATACCTTTGATGCCTGTAGACTTCCATCTCCAGACCAAGACATCAGTGAGTTCTCTACCTACAACGTCTGAGGTATCTAGATGAGCCACTAAGAGGGCTAGAGATGTGAATGAGACTGTGGAGGAAATATGCAATAACCTTTCAGGGGCACACACTGATTTCCAAAAATACTGTGATTTTGTCCTGAGCTGAGAGGCTGAACCCTATGCTAGGCTATGATTTAATGGCAAGACTGACTAAGTCTCGGACACTTCTCAGCTAATGCGGTTCTAGGAAGAAAAGTTACATGATTGATACTAAATATGCTTCTTGTTAAAAGGTAGAGAATTTTTATAGATATGATCTTCTACCGATTAAAATATTTTGGGAGTGGAAAAGGGTTGTATTAATAATTACACCATGGAAACTGTCTCAAACACAGCCATCTTGTGAATTCAGAGGAAGTAGTTGATGAGGTATGTGTGTGTTTGTGTGTACCAAGAAAAAGGAGTTTCATCACAAAAATGACAATTTCTGCTTATGTTTCTTTATCCAATGAAATAACAACAGACATCGTGGCGTTACTTGGCATAATGCTTATAGAACTTGTCACTCAAAGACAAAAGCTAACAAGGGTAATGATTACTATTTTAATGCACTTACTAGAAATGACCAGGTATATAGCCTATATTTAAGAAACAATCAATGTTTCCAAGTGAAATAATGTCACAGTAATGGACCGTTCCCACAGAGTAACGGGCTCTTACTGCCACACACATGCTAATGCAAAGCCAAGACATTTATGGGAGATGAAAGTTGAGGGTAATCAAAGAATTTTATTTTGGAAGCCAGAGAAGCTGAACACAATGCCGTATTTATGACAGTCAGGTTTGTATCCCTTTTGAAGACCGATTTCTTGGCAGCTCATTCCCTCCCCTTTTAAAATTTGCATCAACATATCAACTGGACACAAACACAATCGATGCATATGCTTTTAGAACTCAGCAATTTCCTCTCTGCAAAAAAGGGGGAGAGTGTGGAGGAGCAGTGAGGCTTGTAGATTCTGAAAGCATTGGTCCAGTGCAAAAGGGGGGGCCTCAGGAGAAGCTGCTCCCAAGGCCGAGCTCTGGGACAGACCCTACCGGCCATAGCTTGTCTTCCTCTTGAGTCTGCCCTGCTTTTTTCCTGCACCTTCTTGGGTTGCTACCATCACATCCATAACCAAATCCCAGAGACCGTTCCTTTTAAATATAGGTACTCACTGCCCAGTACTGAAGTTTGTGATTCACACATGCTGTCAACCCCCTTAGCCCCCTGAGGTCTCTGTATTATTAGCAGTTTATACTTAACAAGAACAAAAACGAAACTTAGCAAATATAATTTGCCTCAAATCTGAGATCTTGACGAACGCACACATTCTCGACCCCTTGATTCTAGTTTTGAGCTCTATGTGTCTGGATTACAGTAAGGAAATCAGACTGCTGGGCTGGTTCACAGTCACTGCATTCATATTCTTAAATTTACAGGCTCCTAGTGGACTAAAAATTAGGAAATTTTTCAAATCCATGGACTGGAAGTGCCCACGAGTTCAGGGATGAAGCAAATTAACGAACTAGAATAACTTAAAAAAGACAGAGGAAATGTCTAGACCAGCAAGTTTCACTCCCATGCAATTTATGAGATTGAAGAAACTTAGAAATCTTCCCCTTTCGTTCTTTTCCTGGATCTGTTTTTGTGACCCAAATCAATTTAAGGACTAATATTTACTTCATCACTCATGTCTCAAGCAGAAAGATCACAATGATTTTTACTTTACCTTAAGTGTAAGGCGAGAAGGGCAGACAGATATATACAGAGCACTATCTCGCCTAATGGGTCCTCTCCTGACTTCAAAGCTAGTTGGATGAGTAGAAAAACACTACAGATACTATCTCTGCTCTGCCAAAACCTCTTCAGCAAAGTAAAAATGAAGGGCACTAGATGAGCTGAATATTTTTCACAGTATCTTAACACTTTTCCAGTAAGATTCTTGGGAATTTTTTTTTTCCCAAATATATCAAGGCTTTATTTGTCAATGAAAATACGTATGCCACCTTTCATCTTAGGGAGATTGGTTAGGAAAGTCTTTGGGAGCTATAAGCTTTTCATTCTTACCCTGTTTTACTAAAAAAAAAAAAAAAATTACTATTGAGTACGTTTTACTGTCATTATCCATAGGCCCCTAGAAAAATGAGTGGCTCCAATGGACTTGTCATTTTCCCACAAAGATTTTGCATTTAAGATTGACATTCTGAGCTTGAGCTCAGACCTCCTGCTTAATTTTAATGCAATCTGCAGGCACGAACTATTCAAATCCTAATTTTCTTGTCCTTTGGTATTTAATATCTTTCCTCAATCAACTCTTTGAAATACAGCGAATCATGACAACTACTCTGCATGTGAGTTTTAAAAGTGCGGTGATCAGAATATAGAACTCCAAACAGTCGTTGTAAAAGACCACAAATCCACATTTTTATGGAGACATTTATTATTTTGAGTCATTACTTGTGGTCTGTCTTTGAGTTGGATATTCAGGATATGAGAATCAGAAGGCTCCTTCTCATGACAACCTACCACAAGCAGATTGCCAGCTCAAGTGTAAAGAAGGAACATACATGGGCCATTAGAAAGTAGATCGACGGACAGATGTATAGAGAGAGGGTTGGTGGTAGATAGACTGAGAAAGGTGATAGATAGAGATGATGAGAGATAGGGGATAAATTGATTGATAGATGATAGGTAGATAAATAGATGATAGAAATACACATACACGAGGACAGATGATAGATAACAGATGACAGATTATACATAGATGAGAGGTAATAAACTGATTTATATTGGTAGAAAGATGGATAGATGAGAGATAAGTAGACAATATAAGTAGAACGGATAGATGACAGACCGACAGATCAATAAATCGATAGATCAATCCTTGACTTGATACTGACAGGTACATACTGCTAAGAAGTCACAGAGGAAAGCGTTGTTACTGCTAAAAACAACTTCTCATCACAACCTCCTGTCTTGACTTAATCAGCAACCCCACGTTCTAAGGAATGGAACCGCTGGTCAGGGCAAGGAGCTGAGCGTCGTCTACTCTAAGGTGAATGTGGGATAAGACGGCGAGGGCAGAGGTAGAAATTAAATGGGTGGAGAAATTCTGGAAAAAATGAGTATCAAAAAGACCTCTCAGACCTGAGTCTGCTGAACTCTGAGCGAACTCCTTGTGCTCCCTGGAAGTTATTTGCAGGGAGACGAGCACGCGCGGCTAATCACGACGGCATTGAGAGGCCCTTTGTCTTCCAGGCTACGCCAGGCAGCCAGTGAGCAACGCGATGATCCGCCCTCTCCTTCAACCCCAAACACGTGATGTCGGAAAGTGAGAGGCTGTTTGTTCTCCATTTTCCCCAAGCCTCTGAACAAAGAGAAACCATCAAAACTTCGTGAAAGCATCAGATCGTCAATGGACAAAGAAGCCGAGATCTGGAAAATACACCACCCATCTGCAGATGTCTTCCCATTCTTCACACCTGACAGAGAGCGTGGGGGCACAGGAGCAGACGGCCGCTCCGACTGGAACATCTGAGCTCCTTTGGGGGGTTTCATTTCTGTTCATACCCTCGCACCATCCAGATCCTCACCAACTGTTGTAACTTGCTTGTAAATAGCATCCTTATTATGAATTTACAAAAACGGGTCATTTATTGAGTATCCACAAATGGCAATGGGGAGTGACTCCTGAATACCAAGCATTTTACAAGCATCATCTTCTTTCACTTAGGTCAACCATGTGCATTTGATTAGACTTATTTTGTACAGTTGGAGGAACAGAGTCTCAAAGGGTTTAAGCGACTTTTCTGAAAGGTCATCCAGCTTAAGGTATAAACCAAGGCCTTCTTGACTCCGTACCCATTCTGTTATGCTGTCCTTTCACATTTGTCAAAAAGATTCTCTAGTGATGACACCCTGATTCCTTCCAACTTCCATGAAATGGCTAAGAAACATTCACAAAACACTTGGAAGTAGATGCTCGCATCCTGGCTTTGGGACTCTGGTCTAATCCAAGAAGTTTTGGGGAGAGCTCACTGGAGCGGACACTCCACTGAGTACCAGCCTCACCTCCCTGCCCCACGCACATGCAAAGACAAGGTGTCCCTGCGGCCCACACAAAGGCAAGTGGACGGCAGAGGAAGCTGAAGCAGCTGCATGAGCAGGACTCATCCCCCAGGGCCAAGCCCTTCCAGATCTGACCTGCTTGTTCACTTCCACTGGTCAGAAAAGTCCAGAAGAAAAGGAGACTCTGGAAGCAGTGCCACATGGTCCCACACTCTGCCTCTGACTTCCCTGTCTTCAAAAGCCTTTACTGATCTGCTAACTGGTCTGATTTCTGTCTTTACTTGCATTGTGTCTTCATGAAGTTCAAACTCATTAGCAAACACGGGTGCACTAAGCAGGGAGATGCTGGAGTTGGGTGACGCGATTAGCAGCCAACAGTGAGTGGCCCTGCTCCAGTTCCTGGGGACAGTTCCAGTGCCCAGAGCCCAGGACGGGATGAGCATAGTAAGACAGGACTGGGATTATAAAACTATGCGTCATAGTGGAGACAAGTTTAAAGCATTAAGAACAACAACAACAACAAGGTGTCATCTAAAGAAGCTGGGGGAACTTACACAAATGGAAAGCAACACACCAGAAACAGCAGCGAGGGGTGAAGGTATCTAGACTTGATGGAAAGCATTTGCATTCTGCTTGGAGTAAAAATACATTAATAGATGAGATATATTGAGCACATAATACATGTCAAATACAGTAAAGCAATTCCTGGATCAGTCTTAGTAACATCTGTTATTAAAAGTTATTGGGCTGATTTGATTAATATCCAGGAATTGATATTCCAAATCTATAAAGAAATTCTATAACTCAACACCAAAAAAAAATTTAAAAATCTGATTTAAAAAATGGGCAGAGGGCTTGAATGGACATTTTTCCAAAGAAGACAAACAGATGACAAAGAGATACATGAAAAGATACTCAATGTCATTCATCATCAGGGAAATGAAAGTAAAAAGTCCGGTGAGATCTCACCTCACACCTGTCAGAATGGCTACAGTCAAAAATAAAAGAAATAACAAGTATTGGTGAGGATATGGAGAAAAAGGAACCCTCATGCTCTGCTGGGTGAAATGTAAATTGGTGTAACCACTGTGGAAAACACTACGGAGGTTCCTCAAAAAATTAGAAATAGAAATACCATATGTTTCAGTAATTCCACTACCCAGAGAAAACAAAAACCATGAACTGAAAAGATCTGCGCATTCCTATGCCTATTCAAGCATCATTTACAATAATCAAGATATGCAAGAGCCCAAATGTCCACAGACAAATGGATAAAGAGGAGATGAGATAAACATATAAAGCAATATTCCTCAGCTATTATCAAAAAAGAATGAGATCTTGCCATTTGCAACAACATGGATGGACTAGAGGGCATAATGCTAAATGAAGTAGAGAAAGACGAATATGATGATTTCACATGTGATTTCACTCACACATGGACTTTAAGAAACACATGAACAAAGGCAAAAAGTCACAAGTGAAAAAACACTCCTAAACACAGAGAACAATCTGGTGGTAGCCAGAAGGGAGGTGTAAGGAGGGCGGGGGGAATAAATGAAGGGGACCAAGTTGACACTTATCTGCTCAGCACCCAGTGATGTCTAGAATGGTGGAATCGCTATATTGCACACCTGAAACTAACCTAACACTGTCTGTTAATTATGCTTAAAAAAACACTGAGCTCACCCAGTTCACTTCACTAGGCTTATTGGAGCAGATTTCGGATGGAAGGTGTATAATACTTTGTAATCCTTATTGGATTTAAATATGCATGTGTTTTTCTACATTCCTCCTTACAAGAGTAGAATTGAAACCTACTACGTTTAGTGATCCACAGCAGATAAGTGGTTATAGTGAACCAACTGCTAAATTCCAAACGGAGAACGTGACCATCAGAAGCAAAGATATTAAATATTTATAAGGGATCCTTACCGTGTAGTTGATATTGAATAGGGTGATTGGGGATAGCAAGCACTCGATCAATAACTAGTGGAGGAAAGACAGTTTTTCATAAATATTTAAGGTAACTCCTGATTTATACTGACTTCTGTTCGTTGACTTAACATACAATCCCATAAAAAGATACACCAACTGGCTAAAATGTGACCTTCTGATCAGTTCCAAGTTGGGCGTGTTGGCGAGCTCTGTGGCCTGGCAAGGTGGTACATACAAACGTGCATGTTACTGGGATTGCTGTCTGGGCATTTAAGGACCTTGCAAACCCTTCCTGGCCTCAGATCTCCCATCCCATAGGAGTCATGACTTTTCTCCAATATCTTAGAGCCCAATAGCTCTAGGATGCAATATCCCGCATGGCCAGGAGGTGCCACCACCAACCATAAGATTCTAAATTTAAATCCTAGAGATTTTTAAATGGATTCCTTTCATTTCTCCTTTATGCAAATGTCATAAAGCAATGACTCCTTTTATAAACATCTAATTCATACAGATAAAACAAGGATGTGTTAACTGGTCAGATTCAGACCTATGTTTTCAGAGAAGAGTAAGTATTTGTGATAAGAAGAGGGAAGAAAAGACGTTTGGAAGGTAGGAAGAGAAATATTTCTGAGGAAACGTTATATACTTGGCACACGAGAATTTTTTAAAAGATTTATTTAGTTACTTCAGAGAGAGACATAGGGCAATCATGAGCGGGAGGGGCAGAAGGAGAGAGAGAACCCCAAGATGACTGCCTGCTGAGCTCAGATCTGGATGGGGCGCTTCATCCCACCAGCAGGAGATCAGGACCTGAGCAGAAACCAAGAGTCAGACACTCTCTGCCTACTGCACTGGCCAGGTGCACCCAGGTACTGGAACTGAAAAACAGTTACGAATTCCACCTGATACTAAAAATTCACTGTCTGTGGGGAAATGCAAATAAATTATGGGATAGAATCAATATAGGTGTCAGTCCTAACTACAGTATGAAATAAATGCAAAGAGAAATGAGTAAGTGCCTCTAGACTCATGGAAATTTTCACAGAAGAGGAGAAATTTGAGCTAGGTTGTGCAGGATGGATAGGTGAAGATGAGAGTGTTCTGTGGACAGACAACAGTCTGTCGCAAAGGAGGGATGAAGTAAGGTGAGTATAAGCAGAGCAAAAACAGAACAATTCTGGGGTACAGAATGGTAGAAAAGTGGCAAGTTGATGGGAAAAGGGGAAAAAAATAGAGAACAAAGTATGAAATTTCTTATATGCCAAAGAAGAGTGACCTTGCCTACAGATAACTAGGAAAATAGGAGTCACTTATTTTTTAAGGAAATAACTCTTGAAGCAGTGAGCAGAAATGGAGTAGAGAAGGTGGGGGTTTGACTCAAGGACCACAGATGGGCACTTACCCCTGAGTGCAAGGGAGAAGACCGAGGACTGAATTACAACCATGATGGAGGGATGGGAGGGAGAGGCTGTCCTGGAAATCTCTCTTGGAATCTGATTTATGGAGACTGGAGACAGGCTGGTCCTGAGGCAGGATAATACAGAAAGCAAACAGTCTAGAAAGACTTTAAGAATACTAATTTAAGAAGCTGAACAGATGGGGCCACCATGAACTAAGGTGAAGAAAACAAGACTTAAAACCAGTTTCATTTTGGAAGCGGGGTGGGTGTTGTTTTCAGGGTTGTCTCTATGTTGGACTTGAGAAACCTATGAAACATTTAGATAGACAAATTTATTGGGAAGTTAGAATTAAGATGGTGGCTGAGCCAGGAGATAGATTTTGCATTCTCCAAACAGTTTTTATAACCCAGATTTTACACAAGTAACCTGATTTGCCTGCATGATGATTTTTTTAGGGGTGGGAGGTGGGACAGAGGGAAAGAGAGAATCTTAAGCAGGCTCCACACCTAGTGCAGAGCCCACCCCAAGACTCGAGAAGAGGACTCTGAGATCATGATCAGAATTTAAATCAAGAGTTGGGATACCAGGCATCCCTAGTTGATGATAAAATTTTAATAAACATATACAAGTTTACATTTAACAGTCAAAACACTATTTCCTTTTATTTGCCAATGTGGGTTTTCTTTGATTTTTGTCAGTTTAGTTAACTTTTTTTAGTTAACACTTACGAAATCTGACCCCACCCCCCACAAGCTGTCAGACACTGCTAGGCACCGTGGTTGCATAAATGAGTCATTCTCAGCATCGTAAAATCTCCAAGCATTGCCCAGTGTGACGTCACTACATGCCAGTTGACTTACACACCACATCTTTTTCTTTTTTTGGAAATTCATAACTATGAGTAAAAAGAAGGAAAATCTAGTTTGGCTTTTGAGACATCATCAAGTGCCTTCTAGGTATAAAGCTTCCTACCTGATCCCAAGCGGGATGAAAACATGAGCAGAGGGCACCCGCGTTTAGAGGAGTTCGTCGTCTAGAATGTGTCCTCAAGCATCCAGCAAGCTTCAGGTTTCCAATTTCCAGTACAGGTATAACAAGGCTACTTTAAAAGCACGGTTATTTAAATTGTTAATTGTGAACTAATTCAGGCACTCATTTACCTTGAGGTATTAGATAGGTTAATTAACTACCATGACTCATTTTTCAAATTATAACACGAAGACTAATTTCCCTTACCTTCTGCCTCTAAGATATTAATTAATCCATTCTAGCATCACACCATCTCCATATTTTATGAACATTCAGAGGTGGACCAGCTCCGAGTCTTGCTGGCTGACCCTCCTCGGCCGGGATAGGATTGTTATCACAAGACGGTGGGAGATATCAGTCCAAATTTCCCTGAAGTGCTATTCCACAGGACTAGTGCTCTTGAATAAGGCAGACAGGTAATGTGAATCATGCATATGCTAATTGTAATAAATAATGAAAATATTTAGACAGGGTGAGGTTTGCACTTGAACTTTCTGAATAAATGTTGATTAGCATGCAGCACAAGCAGTGTACTCAGCTTTTGTTCTTACTCTTAAAAGGCGGTCGTTACTAAGTGATGCTTTGAAATTTTACAGCTGTTTGCTCATCTCTCCGTTTCTGCCTTTCTATCCCGGAGCAAAGAAATCACACGGTCTCCGCCTTGAAATGCCGACATGAAAGTCCTTCACGTGGACGTCGATGCGGGTATGGAGGCATTGATGGGAACGGCCCAAGTCCGTCACCAGCGGAGTGAGAACTGCCATCTGCAGCTGAGAGCCCCATAGTGCAAAGGCGGTTCTGAGTGAGAGCAAGCCTGCTTCTGGAAGTCTACCTCCATGAGGACACAAAGGAAGCCGGCAGGATCACAGATTGCTCCCCCCCACCAACCCCCGCCGGGAAGACCATTCTTGTCTTGTCCCCTGCATGTGTCTTTAAGAAACAAAATAAAGAACCAGATTCCAATCGGATAGACATTTTGGAAAAGACAACGCGGCAGGTTCGGGCTCTGGGACAGAACACGTGTTCATCCATGAGGGTTTCCTCAGACAAGGTCACTTCCAACACATCCCAGGGACTGTGTGTCTCGCTGGGAAGAGAGGCCTTTGAGGATGTTCCGTCAGGCACTGGCCGTGGAGGCAGGGGCTCCTCCTCTCTTCCCTCTGTCCCCGGGGCTAACTGCAGGAGAGGCAAGATGGATGGGGTGACAGGGAGGTGGAGAGAGGCTTTGCTGGTGGGGACAATTAGGGTAAATGCGTGTAAATTGTGGCAAGACCGTTTTAAAGCAAGGACAACATGCAGCTCCCTGAAAGCTTCGCCAGTTGCCTTCTGGCCCTCCCCCACTGCCCCACGCTTCTGCAGTCCTGTAAGATCTCATGGGAGGATCCTTCTAGGTTCATCCGTGAATCCGCTGAAGAAGTAGCATCAGGGTGTCAGTCTACGCTAATCACATGCTAACATAATTGCTCATGGAAATAACGATGATAAGCGCGATTCTGCCTGAAAGACCACCCAACCAAGCCGTGAAGACAGAAAAATAAATCGACGATTGCTAGTCTAGGTCCTATGATAATGAAGCATAGTTCAGAGAACAGAAAGAGAAGGCAGCAGGCAAATCTTCAAGCAAAGGGACGCTGTACCTGCGCAGCGCAAAGCACTTCCTGCCCCCGGAGCCCATCTCCGCGGCCCGAGGGGAGTGGGGGGAGCATTTGCTCAGAAAGCATCAAGCTGCGTTTGGGTGGACCGAAACATGCTACTACAAAACCACTCTGGCCGTGCATCTGCTGCAGAGCTGGGACCTTTATTCTCGGGGGGACCTTCCCCACACCCCCTCCACTGAGCGCCAGGCTGTCAGCTCCCAGGAAAACTCACAGCGGACAAGCCGATCCCCCTCGGAGTTCAGTTCAGCAGCTGAAGCTGAAGCTACAGGAACCCAGGGCTGCCACTGGAATGGGACCCCTCTCCCTCTTCTTGCTCTGTCCCCAACACCAACCCCTCCTCTTTCCTCAGTGCCTGCCACTGAAGCTTAAAGCGGACATGCATCCTAAACTTGGTTTTCCAAACGACGGCATCTTTGACACACGTGCGTAATCCCGACGAACTTTCTAGCAATTACTTGAACCCCAGTAAGTGCTCTGGATACTCAAGCTTTGTGCCCTTGAACCTCCTGACTTTGGTTCTTGCCTGCCTCCTCCTTGTTTTTGACCTTGTCTTTCAAACCCCTGCCTCAGGTCCCCACCTCCAAATCTATGACTTCTGCTTCTCTTTCCCTCATCGGGTAAAGAAGAAAACTTAATTGTGATCCATTCCCCAAACATAAACTTCCTTTTAATAGAACCACAAGACTTCAGCCCCCAACTGCTCAGCTGTTTATTCATTTTTGCACTTGTTGAAATCCCGGTAGAAGGCAAAAAATAAAACAAAACCCACAAGGAATTTGGACAAGTGAGGAAACATACTTTAAAATTTTGTCCAAGATCACGTTGCTTTAGCTCAACATTTTACACGTTTTGCTTCTCCTTTTTATTTATTTTAATTTTATTTTTTCAGTGTTCCAAGATTCATTGTTTATGCACCACACCCAGTGCTCCATTCAACAAGCGTCCTCCTTAATACCCACCACCAGGCTCACCCAACCCCCCATCCCCCTCCCCTCAAAACCCTCAGTTTGTTTCTCAGAGTCTACAGTCTCTCATGGTTCATCTCCCCCTCTGATTTCCCCCAATTCACTTATCCTTTCCTTCTCTTAATGTCCTTCTCACCTCTGGTCCTGCAACAAACAAACAAAAACAAAAAACCCACAAAACAAACAAACAAAACAAAACAAAAAACAAAAAAGCCCACTGACACTGAGTATAACATTCCAAAACTACTGAAAAATCCTAAAAGCCAAGGAAGTCGATCATGTCCTTGCAAGGCGCTTCCTCTGCTTGCTAAAGAACGAGCATTACGATGAGCGAGCTTCATCGGGGTAAATAACCATTCTCTGTCTAACACTGCAGGGAGCAGACTTCTGCTCCTACCACACCTCTGGGCATGGGACTCTGCAGAAACAGACTGCAGCATTCTTAGTTTTCATGAGTCCAAGGATCGATGCCACGTCTGGTGCTTAATTATTGCTGACTAAGTTTATTGGCCTCATTCCATGAGAAAGTAGAAACGATGAGGTGTCTTTTTAAAAATTAACTATCCTGAAAAATGTCATCTGTGGAACTGATCTGCGCATGACAGAGAACGTACCCCCTGCCTTCGCCACATAACACCAACTCCTCTGGGCTGAGAACCTACCTCACTCACTTCTCCTGAATATCACTCTCTCACAAAGACCGAGAGATCAGGGTGTGCGGGTGTAAGGCAGGACCCTAGAACGGCAGTCCTTCTCACCCTGGTGCACAAAGATCTAGGCTTTGCATCCACAGAGTCCTGGCATCTGCCTCCTCCATCTGTGTACCGTTTCCCTGCTCTGAAAAAGCTCCCTGGGTTTCACTGAGCGCTGGTAGGCATATCTGACAGCCCAGGGGTCCTCAGGGCGGCTCTGTATCCCCCACCCCGTGTCAGAGCTTTTTCATTTATCCCTACAGACCTCTTATACCTTCAAACCACCGCTAATGGTTCCTGCATCTCTCAGTTGGTCCAACGAGAAAAAGCAAAGCAGGTCATACAAAGGATTACAGCTTTTATTAATCTCTCTTCTTCATATATATTTTTTTTTCATTTTCCAATCTCTAGAACTTTTGATACAAGTCAAGTTCTAATGATTTTTATCTCCCAAACTACTTTTTGTTAACCTTTTATGAGTTGCCAAGTGCAATGGAAAACTTAAGGAAAAGGCTTACTGAAAAGTTATTGAAAACATCCTTGCAGTTGGCACAGTGGGCAAGAGCATGGAGACCATACTGAGTACAGAGAATGTGGGGCGCTGGGGCAGGAAAGTGGGTCGGCCGCATGCTAACCAAACCCAGCAGGAGTTCCACTCTCTTATTGGCCTGTGGCACCTACAGTCTACAGGACTTCTAGATGCTTCTTGAACACCTTGTAGTTACCTGCTATTGTTCATGCTTTCCCTAATGACCATTTATTCCTTATCATAACCTTGACAAGTAGAAATTAATAATTGCATTAGTAGATTATTATATATTCCTAATAATACCTTTGATCAAAAGAAGTTAACAGTGGCAACAGAACTGAATTTCAGAAAGTAAGCTTCTCAAAGTAGCATAACTCCAAACTCAAAGATTTTTCCTGCAATTCTTAAAGTTTCACGGAGAAATGACACAAATGTAGAACTGGAATAAACCCTAAAGCCCACATAATCTGGGGTTAGCAAGAGACCACTAGACATAGGAAACGTGACTGCCAGACATGCAAATAAGCAGACCCCACTTTCCTTTGTGTTCAGAGGTACTCGAGTAGTAGATATTAACACTGTACTTCAGAAACCCTTTACCAGTTGAGCCAAGTTAAGAGAGAGGGTGTTAATTTGCCATCCTAGGGCCAAATATAACTTTAACCCATAAGGCTGTTGGGGTGAGAGGCAAAGATACTGATAAGCATATCTGGGTCTGCTTCCCTCGGTAAGAATACCCCGTACCACTATACTGAGTAAATTCTTGCATATTGTCATTCCAGGAAGTATCATAATTTCTCCCCAACCAAAATATATCATGTATAACCTATCACTTCTGCTAGGATTTATACTATTAGAGCTCTACTCCAGAGGCTTGGAAATTAATAACTTATTAAATTATATACTCTGGAAAAGATGAAGACCTTCGATCTCTTGGCTGTTTTCAAGTGTCTACATGATTCTTCCCTGACAGTGCATTTGGACTGACTAGAAGAAAAACATTAAAGAAACTGCACATAGAAAGAGAAGAGACAAGTATTGGTTCACTTACGCCCTCCATCTCTGCAGATCCAAATCCTCACCAACCAACAAGGCCCACTGAAAAGAAGTCAGCCTTCTCCATGAAACAGTCCCTACACCCTGCACACAAGGCTTTTGCCACTTACCATATCCCATGGTTATTTAGGAACAGGCTTTGTCTCCTCTTCCAGCATTCGAGCCCTGGGCCCCTCACTGCCTCCCACATTCCTTTTATCCTGCACGTACAACATGACTTAGTTCATCTTTGTTGAATGGACACACTAACAGAATATAAAATGGGAGAGTAAAAGCAGGAAAGATGGGATACCCACCATGTCTTAGCACACTCCCACCCGGCTAGTTGTTTTCCAGCCTCTCAAAGGGGTGTTCAAAAGCTAAGGAAGGGGAGCTGCACTTGGCATGAGAGCTTTCCATGAAGCAGGAAGAAGGATGGGCTTGTGATGTACCTGAGAAGGGCGATCTTAGCATGCACACTGTGCCCAGATGCATGCATGTAAAATGTTTCCTTTTTATCCATTAGAGAAAATGAGCCCATACAGTGTTCATGTAGTCCTTGACATTGATTTACAAATTACACTTTTTCCAGCAAATGTGAATCATGCTTTACCATATATAGTGCTGTGAAAAAAAAAAAAAAGAAAAAAGAAAGAAAGAAAGAAGGAAAGACATGAATTGTAGCCTTGGTAATTTCAGTTAGTCCTCTAAGGTTGTATTTCCTATGAAACTAGCATTTTTGGACTCCATGTTTATGTTTACCTAAATGTCTCCAAGCATCAGTGGATGGGCCTTTGATTGAATCATTTATCGCAGAGAAGATCAATGGAGAGGACTCAGGCCAGCCCCAAAGGAAATTAACTGATCTGAATATGGATGCTAAAGCTTTCTCCCACTCCTTTTATTTTGGATTCTGATGTACTCAGCAGAATGCCATCTTTCTGCTCATAATCGCTTCAGTCAGCACTCTTTGCTACTCCAAGGTCAGGACTGCCTGCTGAGAACTCCTTGCAATTCAATTAGCAGCCATAAGGGCGGTGCACGAAATTAAATGCACCCAGATTCCTTTCTCTATATCTCCATGTAATAAGCACCCCATCTAAACAACTCACACACACACAACGTCTCTCAGAGGACCAGGAAGAAATAGCATTTATTTATTTTTAGCCTGAATTCTAAAGACTCATTAATAATAATAATAATAATATAGTTATATCATTGTGAATATTATTATGTTATTATTATTGATATAATAAATATTACTGTTATTGACAAATTATCTCAGTGATGTTCTCATCAATTTCCCAGGCAAATCCACTGAATGATGTACGTTTTCTGAAATGTAAGATAGCACACTAAAAGATACGGCAGTATTACATTTATTTGCTAGTATACACAGCTTATTGGTTTCATTTAGCTTTGCATTTCCCAAATTGACAAGAGTCCACTCGGAAACTGTGGAGCTCGATTAGTAGAATCATTTTAAAAATCACTTAAAATTTTTTTCAAATAATATCTAGGATTTTCCATGCATTTCCATGCAGTTTAAGATAGAAGATATAAGATATTGGAAATATTAGATATCGGAAAGTCTTGCAATTATAAGTGGATATGAATGATTCTGTCACAAACAGCACTATTAACGTATTAAAATTGTTACTAACAACAATCATTCCTTCTGAGAAATAAAGCATAACAAAGTATTACACCGGCCTTGTCTGGCTACAGATCTTGGTACTCATACTTATCATTACATTTGATAAAGACTAAATAAAAGTCTTCCAAATTAGGGGCGCCTGCGTGGCTCAGTGGGTTAAAGCCTCTGCCTTTGGCTCAGGTCATGATCCCAGGGTCCTGGGATCGAGCCCTGCATTGGGCTCACTGCTCAGCAGGGAGCCTGCTTCCTCCTCTCTCTCTCTGCCTGCCTCTCTGCCTACTTGTGATATCTCTCTCTGTCAAACAAATAAATAAAATCTTTAAAAAAAAAAAGTCTTCCAAATTAAAACTAAACACTGATTAATGTGCTGGTTGTTTCCCTGTGGTAGACACTACCTAGCCAAACTAGGCCTACCCAGGTACATGCACACACAAGATACATTATTATGTTTCTTGTATTTTATATTCTTTTTTCTTTCACAAAGAATTTGAATCAACCAACAATACACATGTACAGTCAGCAGAAAGGGTCTGAATAATGGATAATTTTGAACTAAATTTCCCTTCAACCACATAGTGTGGCCATTGATCAATTTTGGCTGCCATTTGTGTCTTGGATTTTGAATCATCAACCAATATTTATTGGGCTCCTACTGTATACCAACAACGATTTCAGACGCCTTGGATTCGAGGTTGAAAAAGGATGTCGCTGCTTTATGCTCCAGCTTGAGAGAAGGGAGTAGAAGGCTGCAGTACGTCTTTGACGCGTGAGGCAAAAAATCCCACACCACGGGCTGAAGGAGCTCCAAGCAAAAACACACTCAGAACTCGAACTGAGATTGTGCTCCAAAGGAGGATTCAGCCATAAAAAAATTGATATTTACATCATGTATTTAAAGAACAGGGCACCTGGGTGGCTCAGCTGGTTGGGCAACTGCCTTCGGCTCAGGTCATGATCCTGGAGTCCTGGAATCGAGTCCCACATTGGCTCCCTGTTTGGCACGGAGTCTGCTTCTCCCTCCGACCCTCTCCCCTCTCATACTCTCTCTCTCTCAAATAAGCAAATAAAATCTTTTGAAAAAAATAAAGAATATTTGTCTCTGAGTTTTTCCCACTACAGAATGGGAATTTTAAGCATCCTTTTGATTAATCAAAGTGACAAGCAGCATATGCACGTGTACCAGTTGATCGAGAGTCTGCTATACATTTTCTTGGTCAAAAAGAACATCATATTCCACATCCCCTCCTCGTTTCTGTTCTTCCAGGAGGAATTTTGCCGGCGTCCCATGGTTGCCGTAGGTGAAGCTTACTCATGACCACTCAACAGCATTCTGCCGTTGCTTATTCCACAGACTGTCTTGTCTAAAAACGAGCAAAAAGCCTGAAGTTCGAGCTCATTTTCAGAGTCTTTTCTTTGATCTGTACCAGAAATAGAACCCCTACTTTCCAATGTGGGAAGATGTAAAAGAAGACCTTTAATTTTTCATTTCGTTCTGCCTTCTTTCCCAGCTTGCTGTTGACAGTCCCGTCACCAAGGAACGTGTGGGTCCAGATAGGGGTAATCTTGCCTGTGGGCCAATGCAGTTGGCTTCCTAATCCATCTCTAAATCAGCAGTGCCCTTCTGCCAGACTTATCTTTGAGGTTTTGACAGGACCCGCTCTCTGCTTTGGTTCACTGAGCCTGTGACCAGCCTCCTGATGCCAACTCCCCAGTCGGGGCTTGCCATTTTGTTCCACCTGCCGGCTCTCACAAGACTTGGCTGTAAATCCGCGGGGCTTTTCTCCTTTGGTTGATTACACTTGCTACTCTTAGAAATTGTAATAGCTCACTATGAAAAAATGGACTTTTGACCCTAGCACTTTAAATTCTTCCTTTCCTTCCCTAGTCCCATTTTGTAGTAATTACCTTCTGCTTTCAAACCCGACTTCCCAAGTCAAGGGTATCTTATCTTTTAATTCAGTTAGAGACTAAATGAGAGAGTGAATGCATTCACAAATTATATCTGATGCATAGGTATGTGTATCTCATACCTATATATCAGCTCTTTCTGTAAATACATTTAAAGAAGATTAACACGTAACAGAATAATACTAAAATTTACTAGAAACTGGCTTCTAAAAGAAACTATTTGATGAGAGAAAGTTGTGCAGTGATTATTTTCCAAGATCCTTATTAATTATATTTAAGATGATTTATCAGAAGAAAGCATTTGTTTAAAAAAACATTTTTGCCCTGATGATTGGCTAAATTAGCCAACGTAGAAGACAGCTCCATGGTCCTAGAGCAAGCCTTGATTTGACCAGAGGTTATAGTCAATAGTTTATTTCTGAATGCTACTCTCCCCTGGGTCTCTCTTTTTGTATGCAAATGGAAGGACCCTGACTACATAAAATTAATTAATGCTTAAACTAATAATGGGTTTGGGCATGAACCATTTCTTCAGCACTCTCAGAATCTCAAAGAGGATTCTAAGGAATTAATTGGCATAAGCAATTTATGACAACAGTTCTAGAATACTTAATTCTAAAGAATAACTCTAACATCCCATTTTAAACAGTAGAATTTTCTTTCATCTTTTTATAAACTTCTTATTTTAGAATAGTTTTGGATTTATAGAAAAAGTGTTGATGATAGTAACAGAGATTCCCCATATACCTTGTGCCCAGTTCCCCCTGTTATTAACATCTTCAATTAGTATGGCAAATTTCTCACAGTAAACAGATCAAAATTGAAACATTTTATAACTGGTGTCCACATTTCATTCAGGTTTCCTTTGATAACTATCTGTTCCTGGATCCTACCTAGGGTGCCGTGTTACATTTAACATTGTGTCTTTTAAGGGGACTTCTTGGCCGTGACAGTTCTCCGAATTTTGTTTTTCATGACCTTGACAGTTCTGAGGAGTACTAGTCTTCACAGAATGCCCCTCTTTGGGATTTTTTTTTTTTAACAGCTTCACTGACATATAAATTACACACAGATATGCCCATCACCATAGTTTGAAGTTATTTTCATCAATTCCAGTGGAAACCCCATACCTTTTAGATATCTGTCCCTTATCCCCTCTTTGTGAATGCCCATCACCCCCACCTTCCACTTTAAGCCATAACTAATCTAGTTTCTGACTCTGTGGATTTCTCTGTTTGGGATACTTTTTAAGAATGGAGTCATATGTGAGGTGCCTGGGTAGTTCAATAGGTTAAGCGTCTGACTCCGGATTTTGGCTCAGGTCTTGATCTGAGGTTGTGAGATCGAGCCCTGTGTCAGGCTCAGCACTGAGCATGAGACTGCTTGGGGTTCTGTCCCTCTCTGTCCCCAACCCTCCCCCCCACCAAAAAAAAATGAATGGAGTTATATACTTATTTGGTGACTGGCTATGTTGTGGTCTTCTTTCGTGACTAGCTATTTTGGTTAGCATATTTTCAAACATTCATCCATGTTGTAACATGTATCAGTACTTAATGTCTTCATTTTTTCTTTTATAAAAACAGTGAAGGGAGCCCAGAATCTTGGGCTTCAGAAAACTGAGTCTCTGGTCTAACTCCTACATCCACACTGTGCCAACTGGGCACAGGGGGGCCAGGGAGTGTGACGAGGCTAGCTGAGCCAGTGTCAGCAGGGCACCAGGCACGAGGCTCAAGCTTCTCCAAGAAAGCCTCAAAGAAATGTACTCCTCTTTATGGCTCAATAATATTCTTTTGTATGGATGCACCATACTTGCTTATCCATTTACCCGCTGATGGCCTATTGTGTTGTTTCTACTTCTTGCCTATTATGAATAACAGTTCCTTGAACATCTGTTATGTAAGTCTGCATGTAGATACTTATTTTCATCTCTTTTGAAATGAAAGAGAAATGTCTATATACATAGAAGTCTATATACATAGAAGTGGCATTGCTGGGTCCATGGTAACGCCACATTTAACCATCTGGAGCTTTGCCAGACTGTTTTCCTAAACACTGCACCGTGTCACATTCCCACCAGAGGTTCATGAGGGTTCCAGTTTCTCCACCAATCACCAACACTTGTTATGAACTCACTTTTTTTTTTTTTTTTCTAAAATTCTAGCCATTCCAGGGGATGGGCAATAGCATCTCATTGTGGTTTGCATATGCATTCCCCTGATGACGGACAATGCCAAGAACTTTTTCATGTGCTTATTAGCCATTTGTGTATCTTCCTTGGAGAAGTGTTATCCTTTCCTTATTTTTAAATAAGATTATTTGTCTTTTTTTATTATTATTGAAAGGTCAAAATTCTTTCTATATTCTTTTATTTCCATGTTATTTCTTTTTAGTGTTCCAGAATTCATTGTTTATGCACACCCAGTGCTCCATGCAATATGTGCCCTCCATAATACCCACCACCAGACTCACCCAACCCCCACCCCCTCCCCTCCAAAACCCTCAGTTTGTTGCTCAGAGTCCACAATCTCTCACAGTTCATCTCCCACTTTGATTTCCCTCAACTCACTCTCCTCTCCATCTCCCAATGTCCCCCATGTTATTCGTTATGCTCCACAAATAAGTGAAACTATATAATAAATGACTGTCTCTGCTTGACTTATTTCACTCTGCATAATCTCCTCCAGTCCCATCCATGTTGATACAAAATTTGGGTATTCATCCTTTCTGATGGAGGCATAATACTGCATTATATATATGGACCACATCTTCTTTATCCATTCGTCCATTGAAGGGTATCTTGGTTCTTTCAAAGTTCGGTGACTGTGGTCATTGTTGTTATGAACATTGGGGTACAGATGGCCCTTCTTTTCACTACATCAGTATCTTTGCGGTAAATACCCAGTAGTGCAATTGCAGGGTCATAGGGAAGCTCTATTTTTAATTTCTTGAGGAATCTCCACACTGTTTTCCAAAGTGGCTGCACCAACTTGCATTCCCACCAACAGTGTAAGAGGGTTCCCTTTTCTCTACATCCTCTCCAACACATGGTGTTAACTGTCTTGTTAATTTTGGCCATTCTAACTGGTGTAAGGTGGTATCTCAGTGTGGTTTTTGATTTGGTACTGGCACAAAAACAGACACATAAACCAGTGGAACAGAGTAGAGGGCCCAGATAGGGACCCTCAACTCTATGGTCAAATAATCTTTGACATAGCAGTAAAAAATATACAGTGGAAAAAAGACAGTATCTTCAATAAATGCTGCTGGGAAAATTGGACAGCTACATGTAGAAGAATGAAACTTGACCATTCTCCTACACCGTACACAAAGATAAACTCGAAATGGATAAAAGACCTCAATGTGAGGCAGGAATCTATCAAAATCCTAGAGGAGAACATAGGCAGTAATCTCTTCGATATCAGCCACAGCAACTTCTTTCAAGATATGTCTCCAAAGGCAAAGGAAACAAAAGTGAAAATGAACTTCTAGGACTTCATCAAGATCAAAGCTTCTGCACAGCAAAAAACAGTCAACAAAACAAAGAGGCAACCCACAGAATGTGAGAAGATACTCACAAATGACACTACAGACAAAGGGCTGATATCCAAGATCTATAAAGAACTTCTCAAACTCAACACCCAAAAAACAGATAATCACATCAAAAAATTAGCAGAAGACATGAACAGACACTTCTCCAAAGAAGACATACAAGTGGCTATCAGACACATGAAAAAAATGCTCATCATCACTAGCCACCAGAGAGGTTCAAATCTTTCTATATTCTGAACACAAGTCCCTTATCAGCTATATAGTTTGCCAACATTTCCTCCCACTCTGTGGGTGGTCTTTGCATTTTCTTGATGGTGCTATTTGAAGCACAAATGTTTCTAGTTTTGTTGAAGTCTAATTTATTTATTTATTTATTGTTGCTTGGGGTTTTGGTACAAACACTTTTCCTTTTTCTCATAGAGTGTCCAAGGAGTTTACTCTCCCTTTAGTCAAATACCTATTGGTCACTTTCCTACATTTTCCAATTCCTGTGCCCCCATGCAGTTCCCTCATTCTCTCCCAAGAAGGCCTACCATCAAGGAACTTCTCTCACTATATGAAAAGTCTGCCATCTCTCTTCCTGATTCCTGTGTCTCAAACTCCTTTTTCTCTTTCATGACTCTTCCATGAGAACAACTGCCTTTACTTATGGACCCCTTCACCGACCACTTCCTCTATCCTAGGATGAATGATATCATTCCTAGAGGCAGTGGATGCAGTCAGCATTTCAGCTCAAATTCCATTCAACTCTAAACCCAGGTAATGGAACCAGCAATCATCTACATGACTAAGCAAGAATGGTGTTAAGACTAAAAAAGAGTTTTATCAAGATAATGAACTTTGAAATTCCCCTTTTAAATGTACAGTTACAAGTTTTCTAGCATATTTACAGAGACGGCAACCATCCCTATAACCCAGATTCAGAACATTTTCATCATCCTGAAAAGAAACTTTGTCTCCATCTGCTCTCAGTCCCCATTCTCCCTCTACCCTGCTCCCATGCCAAGTGACCAGTGATCTGGTTTTCCCCCTATAGATTTACTCTTGCCCTAGACATTTAATTTGTCACTGAGACCTAACTAGTATGCCTCTTCTATAGGTCTTAAATTTACTTAATTCCTTAGGTTGGATTTTCTTTTGTTGTTATTTTGTGCTACTGGAAGTTTCTCCAAACTGGTCACACTTCAAGTTTCCTTTTATGTCAATGTCCCATCAATCTATTGTTGTCAAAATAATTATTTGAATAGTAAATATATTTATGTCACTCACCAGCTTGAAATGTTTGAAATGTCCATCAATGTCTGCAGGATAAACATAAGTACCCTCTAACACAGAATGTCCTTCTTGGTCAGGCCCTACAGAGCTCCCCGTCTTGTTACTCCCCACATCCCTTATGATATCAAACTGCACCACCTTTCATCCTTTGCAATATCTTCAACCTAGCATCATCTCTCCTTTCTAAAAACCTTCACACTCCTGCTTGTCCTGCTGAAGAAAACTGGTGAGCCTACACAGGGATACTCAGCTTCTCCCTCAAACCTCAGCTCTGGTATTAACAGTTTCTTGAACTTGAATCACCATCAGCGGTTATAACCTGTGCGCCCAAAAATTAATGTTCCTGCAACTCTTATGACATGCATGCTGAATACTTATTTATCTCTGTCTTCTTTTGTTCTGAAATCTCCTTGACGGCAGAACCTTACCTCATTGGTATGGGCTAGAAAGACTCCTTACACTCGGCACGCATTTAATAAATTGATCAAATGCATGAATGGGCTTTAATAACAGAATCTAGCATTCATCCCTGAGATTTTTCCCTAGGCCATTTTACTACTTTTTGAGACCATAATATTTCATTGGGACTCTACATTGAGAAAGACATGGCATCAAATAGATAGTACATGTATAACCATGAATATACACATGTATTAAAGCTAAATGTAATGTTTGACATTTCAGGCTTTGTGCACTCAGTGGTTAATCCCAAACACAGCTTGATTCTGTTAGTACACTGCAAACATCCAGAAGCACGAGAAGGAAAGAATCAGAATTTGAGAAGCCGCACACAGAGAATTAGACAATCCTTTAGATATGACTTCACAATGAGTATGGGATTTGGTGTCTGGAGAGGAGAATGGAGAAAATGGCATCAGTCAATGTTACAAAGGAAAATGGAAACACTATTTTGCATTGTCAAGTGACATTTTATGAATAGAGGTAATGGAGAATTAAAATTTGTCCAAATTATATATTCACTCAAAATTCATGGCATTCTCAATCACATTCATCCTTCCATTTCTAATGTTTGAGTTTAATGAATTGGAGCATTAGCTTCAACAGACAGACTTCCCCAAATTCAGAGGGAGTGACATCTCTTTTGCATCTGTTTCCTCAATACTAACTTTTTTTTAAAGACACAACAATTCCAAGAAATTGCTTAGCTTGTTTTAAAAATGACATAAGTTAAGGAAAACTGGAAGATATGAATTTTGAATAAAATGTCTAAAATATGAAAATCCCTAGGATTTTTCCCCAAAATGTATTAAGGTATTATTGGATTCATAGCATGTCCCAGGAAGAGTTTTCAACTGGGGAAAAAACCAGAGAGAGGGGAGAGAGGGAGATAGAAGGAAACAACTTCCATCAGGGGAAGATAAAAACTAAACACAAAAAAATAAAATAAATATGGAGGACATAACGTATTTCTTGAGGAGAAAAATAAAGTAGGACTAGGACAATGGAGATACTGAAGAGACAAGATTGTGTTTTATTTTATTTAAAGATTTATTTATTTGAGAGAGTGAGCAGGGCACCAAGCAGGGGGAAGTAGCAGAGGGAGAGGGAGAAACAGACTCCCCACTGAACAGGAAGCCAGATGTGGGGCTCCATCCCAGGACCCCAAGTTCATGACCTAAGCAGAAAGCAGACACTTAACCAACTGAGCTACCCAGGTACCCTACAAGATGGCGTTTTAGTACAGGAAGTTCAGGGAAATCCTCTTGGCTAACATAGCTTCTAACTGGACCTGAGGGAAGTGGGGAGTGTCGGGATGAAGAAGCAGCAGGAATATGTAGGTGCTGGCAGTGGGGGTGGAGGGTGGTGTGCGTGGCCTAATAAGTCCCAGGAGCAAGAGGAGTCCTGCATGACTTCAGCTGGCCGGTAAGTGAGGTAGATAAGGATGAGGTCACAGAGGCACTCACTCCAGATTAGGAGGACTTTGGTGATCATTGTCAGAAATATAAGTATTACACTGAATGAGATGGGAAATTAACAGAGAGATTTGGGTGAAGGAATAACTTGATCTGACTAGTTCTAGTTCTTCCAAAGAATCACTGTAGCCATTAAGTCAATGACAAACTGTGTTCCAGGTAAAGGAGATGCCTTCGTTTCTTGGGGTTGCCATAACAAAATGCCACATACTAGGTTGTTCATAAACAAAAGAAATCATCCCTCACAGTTCTGGAAGCTAGGAATTGAAAACCATGCATAGATCTGGTGAGCACCCTCTTTGTTCATAAATGGCCATCTTCCCACTGTGTCCCCACATGGTAGAAGGGGTGAGGGAGCTCATGGTGGTCTCTTTTACACTAATCCCTGGTGATCTAGTCACTACCCAAAGACCTCACTTCCTAACACCATTACCTTGGAGATTAGGATTTCAACATACAACTTTTAGGGGAACACAAACATTTAGGACATACCCTGGGGTGTGTCGCAAAATCAAAGGGAAGAAGACAGGTTAAAAGGCTCTGGTGATAGCCAGTGTAAGATAATTGGAGTTTGAACCAGAAGTGTATTTAAGTGGCTAGATCATGGATATGTTTTTATGTGAGAACCAGTGGGATGAGACAAAGTTCAGAGCTGCAGTTTTAGAGAAAAGTAGATATCAAAAATGACTCCAAGTTTCCTGAATGAGACCCAGAACTGCCATTTACTGATGTGAGAAACAGCATGGGGGAGAAAGAGTTCAGGGAACATGTCTGCATAGAAATATCCACATGGTGGGTGATGGCATAGAGAAGGTGTCTGAAGCCGTATGACCAGGTAATGTAGACAGAGAGAGAAAAGCTCAAAGTGGAAGCTGTCCTGAGTCCAACTGCTGGCACTTAGGATGCTCAGGAGTCAGGAGGATGGAAAGGCTGAAGAAGGGCAGCAGAGGAGGACAGGTGACCAAGTGGTTGGGAGAAGTCTAGGGAGAAAAGAGTCTCAGAGTCAAGTCAGAACCTGGAAGGAGAGAAGTCCCATAGATTTCCCAGAGATCAAGTGCAAGGGACAGGGAAAGTGACCTTTGGGTGTGTGGATCTACAAGTCATTGGTGACCTGTGGTAGACATTATTTAGATTAATCGAAAGCTCAATTGGTTAAGATCACGAAACACGGAATCGTGAATTATGTGGTTTATGTAGATAATCAGCTACATGAATTGAGAAAGCCCTTACTTTCTCTTCACCGCAGGTTTTTAATCTCAAAATGGGGAGAAAAGTAACTCAAAGTTACATTGAGAAAAACAGAACAGTGCATGATCTATGACAAGTTCTCCATAAATGATAGCTATAATCAGATGACCACCAGAAGATCACCAGAGCCCTTGCCCAACATTAATATAAGTACAAGCTTTAAATAACCAGTTTTTATCCTCCCTCCCTGTGAGAATCAATGACGAGATCATGCATCCAAAGTCTACAGCATCAGCGCTGAAATCATATACATGGTCTATTAACATTCAGTTCACTGCTGAGTATTCTAGTAACAAGGGAAACTTGCTTCTCTTTTTACCTCATACCCTCCTTGCAAATTTTTGCAACAATCCTTCAGAGCCATTTCATGTTCTCACATAAACAACACTCCCCTTCACATGTCCACCTAGAGGTCTTGGCAGAATGTCCAGTTTGGATCCAAATGCATGCCTTTCTCAAATTAGATTTAGCAATATAAATGCCTTACTGTTCTTTGTGAAAAACTAGTGTTCAATTTAATAAATATGTATAACACAATTTAAGTACCTCTTAAGTGCATTATTTCATATATTTCCTTTCTTTGGAGTAATTTTGAATAGAATATGCAAATCCTTCAGGATAAAAAAAGAAATGGAATCCAAAAAGAAATCTTTCTTGATTTAAAATTGCCTTTCCAAAATCATGCAAATTAAAATGTTACTTTTCTCCATAAATGGATCCTAAAGTAAATGTCAAAGCATCATTCAAAAATGATTCATATTTGATTTTACATACCTATATTTGGCAATACTATTATGCTGTATATTAATAGTGGTTTTTTTTCTTGGGCAGCTTATCTCTTCTGTTTCCAGGTTACCTATAGAATGATGTAATCATGGAGTTCAATCTACACAATTATAAGTTAAAACTATATCTGGTTTATTTTCTTTTAATTGATCACTTGTTTGGGATTTTCCTGCAACACTGCAAAGGATAGCAGCGTTCACATAAAATGGGCTAACTTCCAAGTTGTTATTGAAGTATCCAAAACAACATATCTGCCATTTTGAGGCATACGCACATAAAATACGCACACAATTTGGAGTAACTATGACAAATTCAGAATATATTTAGAAAGTGAATTTAAAAACAAATAGTTACTTAAAAATTTACTTATCTTGCAACTGTTAAAAAAGTATTCCTTCCTTACTCCACTATCCATAAACTTTCTGAAATTGTTCCGTGTAATGGAGAGAAAGCATTTCTCAGAAAACCTAAGACACAGTTTAATTTATATTTGGTTTGTGCATATGTGATTTTTTATGCTTAGAGATAGCATCATGATTATGCTTTGCCAAAGTTAATAATAATGTTTATTTTAGATCATCATTACATGTATTCACTTTATTAATTTTAAATTTTTATCCAATGGACACCCACAAGCAGATATTAAGGGTTGTAATAACTTGGGTTAAATAAAAGTCTCTGTATAAGATAAAGTATCTGGTAATTTAAAAAAATTCAATGAATGATTCACATATGGATAATAAAGATTGTATTATTTTGATACAGAGGCTAAAACAATAATATTTGCATTCTTTGTGATGTTTCAGTTCCCATAACATTCCAAAGAGTTGCCTTATTCTACCCTTCTACACACACACACACACACACACACACACAAATGCACACATGCATACATTCTCACACTTGGTACAACTGTCATAGAACAAAGATGTTCTGCAAAGCATATTTAAGAATGGCTATATATATATATATATATATATACATAATTCTACATATTGTCATAAGTGAAAAATTCTACATGTATTTATAAATACATGTGTATTATAAAACTGTGGGTATGATTTTTTTAAAACATAGGCTATTTTAAAATAAAAATTTGCTTAATCCTTATTTTATTTCAATAATATCACCTTAAATGATTCTCACACAAAAAGATGAACCCATTATTTGGAAAATTAAACTAGGCACATCTGCACAAATCTCCTGATTTGGTGTTCTTAAGAAAATGATACATAGTGTCTCTGAATGAAGAGAACATCTCATTAAGAATCTTGTAGAGTACTTCAGTGAAACTAGCAACTTACACCAAAATCAGTCACTTCATAGGGTCTATGTCCATAATGTCGGAAGTAACCTGATGACTTTGAATAATGAATAAAGGACTTCAATCTTTCCCCACTAAGCAATCGCATCATGAGGTATTAGCAGACCATTTGTTAGAGAATGTTACTTATCCTGCCACATCATGGAAACAACCACACCCACAGCCACAGGTGGCTTTACAGTTTCCACGTTCACATGCATCTCCACACAATTAACTCCAATTATCTCCTTCTCTCTGAACTAGAAGGTAGGGGTCTTCCCTTCCATCCTGCTTGCTCGGATGCAAAGTCTGTGCAGACTCCCTCCACTGCAAAGAGAACAGCTCCAGCCTAACCCAAATTAGACCCTTATCTACAACTCCTCCGGATCTTCAAAGGGGCTCATCTGAACAACTATTCATTTTTATACCTTCCAGTGCATTTTTTTCCCACTTAATTTTAACTAAACTCAATGATGAGCTTGAAAGAAAAATCATTAGGAAGAGCTTTAATCTTCTCATGTAGATAATTTGAAAATTCTTTCAAAAAATTGTTTCTGTCAGTTTGTATTTACACAGGAAATCCTCAAGACACAATGTAACCGCAAAGCTCAATGGAACAGACCGGCATTATGTCATATGAAGTCCCTCAGGTTTTGACACCTTCATGGTCCTCTGCCTACGTGAGCCATCAATAACAGCCACGAGCAACCACCACTAACTCAAAGTGACTAGGAGTGTGTCACGTGAAACCTCAGAGTGGACGTGGGTTTAAGAGGTAGATGGCCATCATTTCACTTCAAATGAAAAGCTTTCCATAAAAATGCAATTTTCCAGGCTTTCAGGAAATTCCCATTAAATCCCTTTGCTTTCTTAGCTGATGTTCCCTACTGCAAATATCACATATATTTGGTAAGCTACTGAATTCTGTCAGGATTTGTTCCCAAGCTGACAGGAACCAAAGCGGACAGGCTCCTGTCTCTGAAGAGGACGTCCTGCGGGTATCACTCTTCTGATTGTTTTCTCTAAAGTAATACTGAGAGAAGAGTTGTATTCTTTTTCCTTTCCTTTTTTTTTTTTAAAAAAAGACCATCTATTTTCATATCACTTTCATCATAGACACTCTCAATCCCTAAAAGCTAAGTCCTGTTTGTTCTTTTTAAAATGAAGTAAATTAGAGGTCCAAAGAAGCTAAACTATTTGCTCAGACACACAACTTACACGTGGCTGAGTCAGAATTTAAAATGAAGATCCCTCTCCCACCAGCTCCCACGCTTTTTCCTTTACCCGATTTACAAAGAAATACTTCCACGTAAGATAAAAGCTTCAACATGAAACAGGACTTTCAAAGCCAACCTTCCAAACTAATTTCTGTTTAGTTATTGCAAACATAAGACAATGGATGAAAAGCAGAAGCCAGTACTCCAACAGTACAGAAACCTGACTTTTCTGTGATCTCATTATTGTCACCTTATTGTCAGTAGAGAACCTTCCATTTTGTGACCGTCTTATTCCTTAACATGGAATGTTCTGAACAGAACGTGGCTTTCAGGTATTGGGCTTATTACCAAGAATCAATTGTCTAAAAACCAGTTACCAAGTCGAAATGCAAAACCCTAAAACAAGTGTTTTCTGGATGGTTTATTTTGCAAAATATATCCAGAAAACACTGTTTTGCTTGGGATCTAAGAAAACAAAATGAGCCCTGTAATGACAACCGCACACATATCTTTTACTTTTATAGTTTATTTAACCCTTGTCGTAAGTGAAAATGTTTAGTGCCTCTTTCTAACCATTTGGCAAAGACGGAAGCATTTGGGGCGGTCAAGTATGTTGCACATGGGAACACTCCCTTCTCACCCATTTGCTTCTGCAAAGTGAATTGCCTCAGTGCTTGTGTCTTGTCATTGCAGAGCATTTGATTAATATTGTCCCTCTTTACACAGATGACCAGCACTTGATTACGCGGAAGGTATTACTCAGGGAAGAACTTAAATATATCCTCTGTAAATGAAGACATGCCAGCGAAGTACAGCTATTTATAGACAGCAATTATCAGAGGCCAACAAACTTGAGATCCAAGCCAAACTCTGATTTAAATTTCTTTATTTTTGCATAAGCAAATTGCAAGTGATAGTCCCACAGCAGCCATAATTTGGCTTTTTTTCATAGATGCTGTATTTTATACCACCTTGCACTTAACTTTATTACTTTGATATGCATGCCTGAATGTAGAAAAATGGGCTGAGGGAAGTAACATGTTGAAATGTTTGACTTCTGTGTAAGGGAATTCTCAGAGATAATGCCATATTAATGATCAAAGCACATTATTTCTGGGTTCCTTAAAGAGGAGTGCATTCCTGATTGCTATCAAAAATACATTGGTTGCAATGCACATGATAAGATTTAACTGTATATTCTCAGTATTTCATGTCATTATGACATTGCACACCAAATATGTTATTATGGACATTGAGTGGGATTCTTTAGCTAAGATCTTATTACTGACATGTGTATAGTTATACAAAGTCTTAGATATTTTATAGGAATTTTTTTACATCCCTTAAATTCAATTACAAAAACTGCTAAATGTGTAAACAGTTTGGCAAATCACAGATTCCTCATGGCTTGCATGTCTTGGTTCCAGGGAAGACAGCAATAAACAGGATCTTCTTACAAAGAACTAACTCAGTTTATCCATCCACAAAATGGGAGAAGGATGGGCTAATGGGAGAATTAAGTTAATATATGGCAATTGTTGCCATATATTGTTGCCATATATAATGTATCTCTACTGTGTACATCAGGTACTTGTATTAATTTAATACTAGTGTTAGTGTTAACATACCTTTCTTACTATTATTAAAAAGACTGTTAGCCTAAATTGAAGAATGATAATATCCAACAATCTACTTACTTTCAAGGTTAATTAATGATTCATACTAGGAATAAAAATACAATTAATAGTAGATCGTGTTGGTTGAAAATATTAGATGTAGTATCAGTCAGAACTAGATTTGAAACTAGTGATTGTCAAATATTAGCTTTATGAAACTTTGCAAAGTTGTAAAAAGCCTTGTTTGAAACGATCAATCTGTGTATCAGTTAGCTTTCCTGAAAAATAGAGATTGAAGCTATTATCAATCCTGGACAATTTTTGAGAGGGCTAAATGAGATAATATTTGCAAATTTTGACACAGAGCATTAACTCATATGTGCACAGTCATAGACAGATCTGTATAGTACAGGGATGTAGCTATATAAATACAGATCATCACTCACAGATACTAACTTATTCTTTTATTTTATTATGTTACTATATGTCATTTCTAAATGTTAAAATCTGCTTCTGGTTGAATTTTAAAGAGAAACAACTGTAACTATGTATTTTTATTCAAAATAAAAACATAAATATTACCAAATTTGTGACTCAGCATAAATATATATAATTAAAAGTAAAACAGTAGTAACTTTGATAAGCTACAGTTTTAGAACTGTATTTTCTCATAGACGTGTGAGTGTGTGTGTGTATACATTAACTTCACTGTGTTTCTCTAGTTTGACAGGAGCAAAAAAGCTTATCCAGGCTTATAGATAGTTTTCTCCTCTGCCAGTGTTCCATAGATTTTCACTACTCTGTAACATAACAGGTATTTGACCACATTTCACTTAACAAATGGAGTATGGGATAATCACTACATTTTAAATGAAAGCATATATCTGTGACCAGATTGTGTAATGCAAAGAATAATAAACCCAGGATAGCTGAATACAATGTATTTATTAACCTTATCTGATTTCACAACACTTACGAAAATTTCCAATTTTATGTGAAGTCCTGTAGTTTTAGTCCATGATCATCAGGAGGCAAAACAACACCAACACAGCATTCAGAATTTCCTCTTCTAATCATTTCGTTATGCTTACATGGATATTTAAGAAAATTAAGGGAGCATTTTCTCTTTTATTTTTACTGTTAAAATGTCTCCCACATTCTTTGGAGTAGAACAAAAACAAAACCAAAATTCTGTACTTATGCATCTGTTTATTTTTTGTCATATAGTGTAACTAGTCTAACTTGTCACATATTTTTTCTTTTCAATGAAATGAGTTTCAGGAATTGGATTTAGGAATTCTAAAGAATAAATATTAGTTAGTATTTTATAAGAATCTCAAATAGTCTTACAGTTGACTAACATGTTATTGAAAAATTAGAAAGAATGCATAGTATGTCTCAATTTCTAATGGCACCTATAAACTGTGTCTCCTGTGTGCTATAAGCACAGACTTTAAGAATTTCTCTAAACAAAAATAATATTCAGTATTTCTGGACCTGTATTTATTTATTTTTGGTTATTCAGATTATCCATGCTTACTGCAAGAACATTTAAATTTCACATAATTTTATAGTGAAAATTGCTGTGCTCCTTTTTAACCAAACAACCCAAGACTGAAAACTTTTTAACCCCAAACCCAAGAGCAGGTACCCCCTAGAACTTTTATTGTATATGCAAAAAAATGAAAAATAAAGATGCACATTCCACCTTACAAAACAAGGCCACATTTCTATGCACTTTTATGCACTTCGTTCAACAATACAAATTAGAAACTATTCAACAGAGACATACCACAATTTTCTCAAGGGATACAGCAGTATTCTATCATCTGGATGCACCAAAATGTCGATACCCAGTCTTTATACTGATAGACAGTTAGGATGCTTCTACTGTTTCACTGTCAGGTACAACCCAGCCCAGTTATTCCGAGTGCATGCGTCCTGTGTATGTGTCCCAGCTAAGCTTCTACAGAAAAATGAGCCTAGCTTTACACCAATGCTTTATTAGGAGGAAAAACCCCAGCTCATCAAGTGTGAGGGAAGAGAGAAATAGAGTGCAGAACACAGGAAGCCTGGACAAAGAGCTATGTGAAAATGCCAGCCATTGCTTCAAGCCAGCATTAACTAGGTGAGACCTCCAGGCAGGCTACACAGAACAGGCATCGGTACATCCCATGTGGGGAAGGAGAAAAGAACTGGACGGTTGGGTCCTCTCTGTCTCAAATGTATCAAAGTTTGTCCCATGTTAGCTGGCTGCGTCACCTGCTCCCTTTGGGCAGCAAAAGAAAGAGCCGGGTATCAAGCACTGCATGGAGGGAGTTTCATCTAAGTCCAAAGAGACGAGAAGAACCAGAGGCTCCATGGGATCGGGCGGGGTAGGATGTCAGAAGCTGCACCTCCCTGGGGAGCTTGGGAAGCCAAAGATGCTGGGAGGTGGGAGAAGGTAGCAGCAAGCGCTGGCAGACAGGGGAGGTGAAGGGAATATGAGAAGGCAAGTTAATAGTGTGGAACACAAAATGTGTTTTTCTCTAGGATTGAGTCCTAGGGAAGGAACTGCAGAGTCCAGAGATATGCACAGAGTTATTACAACAACTTTGTAAGTTTCACATTCTTGTTCCAGAAAATATGAAATTTTCATTCCAGTATACATGTTTTCCCTTGTAGGTTCAGATTTTCAGATGCTTCCAGCAGTGCATACGGGGATGAATGGCATCTCTGAAGCTCAACAGACATTATCAACCACAGTGATTTATCCAACACCACAGATCTGCATGGTGGTATTTCCAGCCCGGTCATGAATAAAACAACGTGTGTGAACAGAATTGAGTTGAACCAATTTCTGTGGATCTGTGAAGTGAAAGGTCTAGCGACCGTCCAACACTTCATGTGTGATTTTTATATTATTATTAACATTATTATTTTTTAAGACAAAGATCAGGTGACTCTCATGGGTAAGATACAAGCCATAGCATCAATCCAGATAGCAAACAACATTTCTTTAAAAATTAAATACTAAAATTAAATATGAATGAATATATCAATAATCCCAAACAGAGGTTTAATGCACAATTTGACTTTGTATTATTTTATAGTAGCTTATGTTTTCCTCTCTTGAGACTCTACTCTTAATTTGTATAGTTCTGGGAAACATTTTCATAATCGGGCGGGAAAGAGCTTTTGTGTTTGTAAATGGGCCTCCACTTGGTCATCCAACAAGAAGAAAACCATGAAACTTACCCTGTGATTAAACCATGCATGCTAAGAATATTTTTTACCTTTATAAGACAAGTTGAAACTTAACCACTTATTGTATATTTATAATGTTATTATTGAAAAACTTTTAGTATGGTATCTGAATAAAATCTCTATGATTTGCTGTAAAACAATGAGAAATGGGGAAAATGGATAGCCAATAGTTAATAATTTTAGTTTGGTGGTGGGTTTTCTGTATGGATTTGAAATTCACTCAAATCAAAAGGGATGCTTGGGTGGCTCAGTTGGTGAAATGCCTGTCTTTGGCTAAGGTCATGATCCCAAAGTCCTGGAACTGAGTACTGCACTGGACTCCTTGCTCAGCTGGGAGACTGCATCTCCCTCTGCCCGCCTCTCCCCCTGCTTGTGTTCTCTCACTTTCTCTCTCTCTGACAAATAAATAAATAAAATCTTTTTTTAAAAGTCCCCGAAATCCATTCCTTTATTCATCTTTTAGATCCATTCCAAAAAGTCATCTGTATGCCTGTGTGTGGTGTGTATAGATTCACACAAAATGCAAAAAATGAGGAGGAGTTATATGAGGACACTCAGCAGGACATCAACGAAAACTGTGGAACTGAACCCAGAGAATGTTTACTTCTTGAGAAAAATTTTGAGAGAAATTTTACTTCTTGAGGATGACCTTAGTGAGGCTGGAAATGATGAAATTTTTATGTATGTCTCAGCAGCAACTGGGAACATAGAATGTCTCACAGTTGCTGACAAGAAACAATTCCATTCCTTTCAAGGATAGAACTCTTATTAAGCAACCGATAAACACATACATTCATCCATCCATCTTTCCATCCGTCCATTCAGCAAACACTTATTGATGATACAGTAATGAACAATTCAAATCAAATCAATCTTTGAGTCCCTAACTTCAAGGACCTCACAATTTAGAGAAACATAGTTCACCTATTTTGTAGAAAGTTGTGCTGTGTTGGGAGCTTGGATCACCATGGAAGGGTGTTTCCTAATAAATGGGCTATTTTATTCCAAATGAGGGTGTTTAAATGAAGAATACTTTTAATTGCTATGCTTTTAGGAATGGCAAGGAGGGAGGGAGGGAGGGAGGAAGGGAAGAAAGTTGGGGGGTAAGAAACAATGAACAATGTAAAGGTATAGATATACAATTTCATGTGGAATAAATAAACACTTATGTGTGTTGTGATTTTAATATCTATCATCTTTCTTTCTCTTTCTCTCTTTCTATTTCTTTTTCTCTCTCTCTTTTTGCCATTCACGCATCCCTCTATCTATCTTATCTACCTATCATCTTTCTATCCCATCTATCTATCCCTACCTATCTACTTAGCTACTCATCTATGCATTCATCCATCTATCATCTATCTAGCTTCTTTTCTTTGTCTTAAAACTGATAAGGCCAGGCACTGGGAAAGACCTGGTTATCTAGTACTCCACAAATTCAGTTACTAACTGCGACGTATATAGTTTTCCAAGCAGTCTTATACCTACATTATACGGCATGAAACATGAGCATGTGTGATTTATAGCATTAAAAGACTCACATTTATTTGATCACGGTTTTGGTCAAATAATGTAATGTACTCTCTTCAATTTTTTTTTCAACAATCTTTTTATTTTGATTGTTTATCAACTGGCATATTATAAGTTTAAGCATTTTTTAAATACAAAATTTACAGAAAGGGATGGTGGGAAAGATTTGCTGCTAAATGGTTCATCCACCATGTAGACTCGCAAAAAGCTAGCTGTGACTTCACTTATTTTTGAATTACATCTGAATTCTTAATGCCATAACATACATAATTATAAGCCAAATAAGCATATGCAAAGTTAGATCCTGTGTAATTTGTAATTTTTCAGTAGCTTTCAGTGGGTATATCTTTTCATAAGGTTTAATTTGTTCTACTTCATCTCTTTTCTGTCTCATTCATTTCTCTTCTTCTCCAGTCTCTTCCCTGCCTCCCTTCCTTAAAAGGATCTGTGCTCAGATTAAGAATTCTCAGCAAGCACAGTTCCCCTGCTTCTTTCCATTGTATGAGCCAAAGTGTTCTGCCTGGAGATCCTAAAATTTTTCATTTCTTTCTCTACACAGAAGTGCTTTAACAACTCAAATTAGCATAAGCATAAGAATTACAAAAGAACAAATAATACAACCAAGTCATCTGACAATAAGCAAGCTCATCCAGTCTCACTTTGAAAATAAGGTTTGGTCTTGGAACATGTGACAGTCATTTAATATTTTGGAATTGAAAAGTGACCTGCTTTCCTCTACCAGAGCCATTATTTCACCAAAGTGAATTTATTAAACATAGGTTTTATTTTAAATGTGAATTAAAGTGCAAGGCAATTTATATCTGTTTTGATGCAAAAAATCTTATTTGAACAACTCCATGAGATGAAGCTTTGGCATTTGTCTAGTGCCATCTACTGGGCATGTCAAGCAGCAGCATGAATCTCATTCCCATAACTGGAAGTTGATGATAGTGCCCTACACTGAAGCTTCAGTGGTTAGCAACAACGTAAGATTGGAAAAAGGAGAAAAATTAGACAAAATAAAATTGGGAAAAGTTAAGTGGTGATAAATAAAAGATAAGATGAGAACCAAATATAAACACACATGCACAGAAGTACACTCAAATAAACAACTATAAACTTAGAGATTAGGAACCTCTAAGAAATAGTATTTTCTTATATGTAAGCATTCACACACACTCTCTCTCTCTCTCTCTCACACACACACACACACACACACACACACACACACAGAGTCTACATGATGAAAACCATTCAATCATCTGGTTATTCAAAGTACACTGTTTAAAATTCAAAGACAAATGTCCTTTATTAGCAGGACACCCTATTTTCATATCATTTTTTTCTGAGAATTTTTTTATTCTAACATAAAGTAAGGAGTTAGAATTTCAGTAAAAGGAAAAATAAAACTATCCACTCAAATACATTAGAAAAGTAGCACATAGTATAATGACAATAACAAAAAGTACAGTAAGTTCAGCTCGGTTTGAATAATGGCAAAATTAGGGAATACAAATGGCTGCAGGATCTATTCCCCTGCTGGGTAATAACATGAATTTAACTAAATATGTAGGCCACTTTTAGAACGCAGCCTCCAAGTCATCTATTACTATGATATAATTTTACCCTCCATGACAAGATAATTCATGTGCTGCAATCATTGCTTCTCTAAAAGGGAGTTGCATTCATGGGTAGCACAATTCACTTGGAATCTATAAAAAATGATGGTGCAAGAACATATACCTCTCTGAAATACAGAACAAATTGTCACAGAAATACAAGTAGCCTGTTTTTTGTCAAGATCTTTATTTCATACAGAATAAAAGACTTTTTAATAATTTTTGTGCTTGCTTTTTTCACCTAGCTTTCTTGGAACTAGACTATGTGTAAACATCTAAACAAATCAACATAATTCAATGCTATCTCAATTCTAACTGTACAAGGACACCGATTCATGTACCCCCCCACTTTAACTTACCAGACTAGTTGATAACTGGTTGTTCAGTAAAGCACAATGAAAACTCTCGTATTTCAAGTGTGTCAATATTTGTAAAGTCTTTTCCTCTGCTAATTTCCAAGAAAACAACTGTGAACCTTCTATCTCCTCTCTGCTGACAACACTAGTTTACATTGGAGTCATTCCTCACTTTTATGGGAGGCTTCTTTTTCTTTCTCATATCTAAATTAGTTCAAGTAATATAATTTAAAATAAGAAGCAATTAGCAGTATTGTAGGAAAATGTGATCAAAAAGTCAAAGAACAAATTTTAAGAGGGTTAGGTTTCTCCTCATTCACATGTAAAATAAAATGTTTACACATTATATAAACTCACAGCAAATAAAAGTAAGGAAAAGTAAAACAGGGAAAAAAAGATCAGAGTTTCACAGAAAATAAAATAAAAGCTATCTACTTCATTTGGAGATTAATTTTAACAATGGTTTCAGATGTACTTTAATTTGACTTCCTTCACAGAAGATTCTTTCTCCCTATCATCTTCTTGTGTATAACATAATACAACTCTCCAAGGTTTGGCTGCCAACAATAGCTCTTAAATAAGAGTGAAATGTAGCTGAATCGACTCTGGACTAAATCTACACAGATGAACACAAAAAGATACCAATTTGTAGCCAGAATGTTGACTAATATAAGGGCCATTGCATTTAAAAATCTGTATTAATGAAATCTCACATAAATCAAATACCTTTATATTTTTGTTTGTCATAGGAAACTATATAAAAACGGAGTACATGGAAAAATCTAGAACTACTTGAATATTGATCTTGAGAAGGACATTCACTGGTTATGTGTTTACACTTTAAAAGAGTGCAGTTGACCTCTGTGAAGCACAGAGCCAGAGATTTGGTGGCTCAGATTTTTTTGACTAACAGATCCATCTTCTTTAAGTGAAAATGTGTAAACAACTGAACTGTTCTCACTGACACAGCTTCATGAAGGAGGGAGATTCATCTTATTTAATTGGCAAAAGAGTCAATTTCATAAAGAGACACTAAAGTCCAGACACATACCCATGTATACTGCCATGCTTCTATTCAAAATTACTACCCGATAGAGGGAGGAAGCAAGATGGTGGAGAAGTAGGAAACTGCAATAGCATTAGGTCCCAGGAGATCAGCTAGATAGGTATCAAACCATTCTGAAAACCTACAAACTCAACAGGAGATAGAAGAGAAGAAGACCAGCCATTATGGGAACAGAAAATCAACCACTTTCTGGAAGGCAGGAGGTGTGGAGAAGTGAATCCAAAGCAACAGGAAGATAGACCGTGGTGGGGAGGGGCCAGATCCCGGCAAGCAGTGGAGTATCGGACCACAAAATCAGAACTTCTGGAAGTCTGCTCCATGGAGGGACATCACTCCAGAGGCTAAGCAGGGAGTGGAGACCTCAAAGAGACAGTGTGGTCTTAGGTCCCACGGGGTCACAGAAAGACCAAGGGCATCTGAGTGTGGCAGAGCTGCCAGGTATTGGAGCAGGGAAACTGGCATCAGAGACGGAGCCAAGGAGTGTCTCTCAACTCAGGCTTACCTTAAACCGTGATCTGTGACACAGTCGGGTCACTGCTCTTTGAGCATGGACACCACAAGGGGCAGATCTGAAACACCCCCCTCCATCCTCCTCTTGGAAGAGCAGCACAGGAACATGGCCAGAATCTGCAGGGTTTGGAGACTCCAAATGGGTCTGTACGCCAGAGATAGAAATGCTCAGTCACAGGCCAGTGAACTCTGAGTGCGGCTGGAGACCAAGGAGACAGGAGGAACTGACTGCTCATCTCTGAGGGTGCACTGAGGAGTGGGGCCCTGGCTCTCAGTTCCTCTGGGCCAGAGACTGGGAAGCAGTCGTTTTCATTCCTGTCCTCCAAAGCTCTACAGACAGCGTTCAGTGAAAAAAGCTCCAAAGAGCAAGCCCGAGCAGATTAATTAGCTGCTGGCAAGTGGTGCAATTCTGCCTCTGGCAAAAGTATTTGAGACTCACAGCAAAAGAGTGAAAAGGAGAAGATCAGCAAAACCATCCAACCAAGACCAAGTTCACCAATCAATGAGAACTGCAAAACTCAGGAGCTAGGGGAATACAACACCTATAATTCATAGCTTTTTTCCCATGAGCCATTAGTCTTGCAAAGTTAAATTTTTTCTTATTCTATTTTTTTAACTTTTCCTCTTTCCTCTTTTAACTTTTTAAAACTATTTTATATTATCAATATTCTTTTAAAAAATCTGTTTAAATTTTCATTGTTATAGTCATATTTTATCCCTTCATTATATTTAAACTTATATTTTGTATACATATAGGGTTTTTTTTCTTTAAAATTTTGGGATATAATTTCTTCTAAAGGATCAAAATATACCTTAATCTAGCTTCAGCCTGATCATATTCCCTTCTCTTTTTTTCTCTTTTCCAAACAACTTATCAAATTCTTTATAGAATCTTTTTACATTTTCATCTTTACAGTCATATTCCATCCCTTCATAGTTCTTACCCTTATTTTTGTATATATATAATTTTTTCTTTTTTTTTAAATTTTGGGAGGTAGTTTCTTTTAAGTACCAAAAAACATCCAAAATTAAGTGGGTGGCTCTATTCTATTTACTAGTCTAATAAATATATTTCTTAATTTTAATTTATTTTATAAATTTATATTTACTTATTTATTTATATATTCATTTATTTTCTTCTCCCCCCAGTTTCGGGTCTCTTCTGATTTAATAAGCATATATTTCTCTGGGGTCTTTACCACCCTTTTAGTATTTTATTCTCTTGTTCATATATACTTATTTACATAAAATGAAAAGGCAGAAAACTCACCACAAAAAAAAAAAAAAAGAACAAGAGGCAGTACTGATGGCAAAGACCTAATCAATACAGACAGAACTAGAGTTCAGAATGGTGATTTTCAAGGTGTTAGCTGGGCTCGAAAAAGGCATAGAAGATATTAGAGAATCCCTTTCTGGAGAAATAAAATCCCTTTCTGGAAATAAAAGAACTAAAATCTAATGAAGCTGAAATTAAAAAAAAAAAACTATTAATGAGGTTCAATAAAAAATTGAAGCTCTTACTGCTAGGATAAATGAGGCAGAAGAGAGAATTAATGATAGCAAACTCAACACCCAAAGAACAAATAATCCAATCAAGAAATGGGCAGAAGACATGAACAGACATTTCTGCAAAGAAGACATCCAGAAGGCCAACAGACACATGAAAAAGTGCTCCATATCACTCGGCATCAGGGAAATACAAATCAAAACCACAATGAGATACCACCTCACACCAGTCAGAGTGGCTAAAATTAACAAGTCAGGAAATGAGAGATGTTGGCGAGGATGCGGAGAAAGGGGAACCCTCCTACACTGTTGGTGGGAATGCAAGCTGGTGCAGCCACTCTGTAAAACAGCTTGGAGGTTCCTCAAAAAGTTGAAAATAGAGTTATCCTATGACCCAGCAATCACACTACTAGGTATTACACTAAAGATACAAATGTAGTGATCCAAAGGGGCACGTGCACCCAAATGTCTATAGCAGTAATGTCCACAATAACCAAACTTTGGAAAGAACGTAGATGTTCATCAACAGATGAATGGCTAAAGAAGATGTGATATGTGTCTATACACACACACACACACACACACACACACACACACACACTGGAATACTATGCAGCCATCAAAAGAAATGAAATCTTGCCATTTGCAATGCCGTAGATGGAGCTAGAGGGTTATTATGCTGAGCAAAATAAGTCAATCAGAGAAGGACACTTATCACATGATCGCTCCAATATGAGGAATTTGAGAGCCAGGATGGGGATTGTGGGGGATAGGGAAGGAAAAAAATTAAACAAAATGGGATTGGGAGGGAGACAAATCATAAGGGACTCTTAATCTCATGAAACTAAGTGAATATTGCTGGGATGTGGGGGTGTAGGGATAGGGTGGTTATGTTATGGACATTGGGGAGGGTATGGGCTATGGTGAGTGCTATGAAATGTGTAAGCCTGATGATTAACAAACCTGTACCCCTGAGGCAAATAATACATCATATGTTAATAAAAATAACTTAAATTTAAAAAAATACTACCTGATACTCTCCCATCACAGCACAAAGAATTTAATCTCTGTGAGTTAAAAACTCCTACAATATGCCAGGATTGTCTAAAAATATTGCCAGCTATTCTTACATGTTGTATAGGGTTTCCTCCAAAGTGAATTCTAGTAAATTATTTGAGAGTGAGTAGTTTATGTTAAAACTGATGCTAAGAAATGGTAGGAAGGAAGGGCAGGATGACACAGGGACAGAAAGAGAGGAAGAAGCACCTTTAGCATGCATTATTAAGCAACCTGACCCCCTGGGCACCCAGAGCTCAGTTTTAGTGGCCAGCTGGGGAAAGTACAGGTCTTATGACTCAGTACATTCCCCTGAGAGGAGTGTGAGACCACAGAGTGAAATGCATCTAACGCTTTCTAAAAAAGAATCAGAAATACATAAAAAGTGACCTTACAGGAAGAGTGGTAGAGGAAAAACGGTATCGAATCACTGTTTCTTGAAACTATGATTTTACTGACTTTTAGTATACATTTTGTTCTATACTTTCCAAAAAATTAATTAAATGATGGTGAGACAAATGATCCAACATACAAAAAAGACTACCATTTTCATCACAAGTTAGGGAATCTACTAGTGAAGTGTTGTTGTAAATACTTTTATTTGTGCAAGGTCTTCAACTCTGTGTTTTACATGATTCATATATTTCAGATAACACACAGCAGTGTCTTTCACATAGGAAATGCCCACAGAGAATGTAGCTTGAATTTATACCACCTGCATGAATCTGAAAGTTGTGACAGAGGAGGAATTTGTTGAAATTCTCAGAGACCCGAAAGATGAGAAATCATGACCCAGACACACAGAGTGTGAGGATGTTTCAAGCAGAGACATTAACAATTGTAGGGAGGGCTCATTAAGGCTTAAAGAGAAACAGAGTGGTGATGGGGTGTAGAGCACCTAAGAGCAAGCAGTGGGATCTCAGAATCTGAGAACAGATTTCAAGAGTTGAGGTGGTATAGCCTGATATTACAGACACCAAACAAGGTTTACAAACAAGAACATAATATAATAATTATATTCTGCATCAAAGATATATGGTAGCAGAATAGAAAATGTACCAAAGGAAGAAGAAAATGCAAGCAGGAAGAAATCAGCTAGCAGATGGCTGTAATAGTCCAGGAAAAGAGGTGAGGATCTCAGCTAGTAGAGTTAATGTGGGAAACAGAACAGAGGAGATATTTTCAAGAAATGTCCAGGAGATATAGTTGGTAAGATTTAGAAGGCAGTTTGAGTTGGAGAATGGGGAGGAGAAATTGGACTGAAAGATCTAGCTTGGGTCACAGCTGAAACTTCATTCTATTAAATGGTATCATGAAAAAATTGAGAGCAAATTTGGAACATACACCAGAAATTATAGGAGCTTCTGTGAAATTGGAAAATTGAGTTTGTAATGCATGGTGAATAGAAGAGGAGGAGATACACAACTGGAATGTTCTTACAAGGAAATGAATGTAACTTCCAGGGAGATCCTATAAAACAAGGAGAAAAAAAGGAAAGACTGAAGCTGGAAGAGTGAATCTTTAAAGGAGTAGCATGGGGAAATCTAGACCAACTGGTCAAGAAAAGCTAGGAAGAGAATTAGCACACAGTACAGTTTGAGTAAAATGAGTACTTGAAACAAGAGTTGGGGTTCTGTAATATCACAGGGCACAGATATCATAGGTGATAGAAGGATGGACGGATGTGTTTACCAGTTAGTAAACTCCCTTCTCAGTATTCTGGCTCTCATCTCATGAATTATCCAGATCAACACTTATTTTCTGTTGAGTCTCATTCCTTTTTGTGAAAACATGACATACTTGACTATGTCAACTAGTATGAAAACATGACTAAACCATTTACTGACTGATTTAAGGTTTAGAATTAACATTTTTACTTTTCTCTTGGACTTACATTTAGTAGTTGCAATCTTATTAATATGAGCTGAGAAACTCTGCTGCTTCCTGTTTGAATGTTGCAATAATTTTCCTAGGTTCATGGTTGGATTTCTTTTTAGGAAAATATTTAAGAGGAGAACACACCACATTCATTTTTCAGAGATCTCCATTCTGTGAAGTGTTTCTCGAAGGATGGGGGAAAGATGAGGTTAGCTTTGGGGATCGCATATAACACAATGATTTCATTGTGAATACATCAACTATATTGAAGATAGCCAAATTTACTTTGAAATTCGTGTGCCACTGAGCACATAAACCAGTTGTTTGCTTCAGAAAGAGCATTATAATATCATGACTTTTGAGTTGATGCTGTTGCTTGAAAGGAGACTTCCCATGATGTCCCTCATCCCATGAATTCTCTCATACAGAACGATTACTTTTAAATGCCACTTTTCTCCTCATTCTCATCCTCTAAAATCCTCTTTATTAAATATTCACAAACTCCTGTGTTCCCAAAGCTCACATTATCTGTATTGGATTCTGGATTTGCTGACTTCAAAGTGATCTATTACAACAGTTGGAACTGGAAGTTCAAAAGCTCTCCTCTGCTGTGCCCATGGTTGCCACTGTGTTATCAACAAATATCACAGATGTATAACTGGTTAAATAATTTGAAGCAAATATTTTCCGTTCAGTGTATTTATTTCTTGTGTGGTATTTCTCTTCTTTCAAGCAAAAGTAAGTTTTAATTTGTTTGAAATACTTGTCAAAATAAGGCATTCCTAATGTATTATCTTTGGACTCACTAAACACCCGTAATGAGCCAAGAATCCATGTTCCCACTATTCCTGAAACCAATAACAAAGTCCTTTCCACACTCCAAAATACTCCCATTTCACAAGGCTCAATTCCAGTGCTTTTTATAGAGGGTTTTGCTAGATACTCCAACCCACATTGATATACTCCTATTAATAGCACCACTAGAATTTAGAATCTAGATTTAATCATATTTTACTTTCAGTTTCTAGATTAAATGTTTTTTCTCTGTGCACAAATACTTGAGTACTGTTTAGTGAATTACCAATGTTTGTGTCTCTTTATGAATTCATCGCCAGACTGTTCACTCCATAAAGACAGTGACCATGTATTATTTTTGAAAGCACAGTGTCTGTAACTAATACATTATAGGCACTTGCAAACTACTTAGTGAGTAGGCAAATGGATACAGTTGAAAGAATGTATCTAGCATGTATCTTTACATCTCTGATGTATGTAAGCATGTGTCTATCTATCAATCATCTATCATCATTTATCATCTATCATATGTCTATCCTGTTTCCCTAAGTATACGAGGGTCTTCCCTGCAGTGTTAGGCTCTCTGAAATCAGAAACTAGATGTTACATTATTTTTTTTTATTTCATTTGTTCCTCAGCATGGTATATTAAAAGCTCAAACTCACTTAACAAACTCATGTTTAATTGCTTAATTATATTTACTACATAAAACAAATCTCTAGACAGAGATCTAAATAAATAAGGGGTCTTTTAAGTTCTATAACTTCATCCCATCCATTTACATTTTGGAGGAAAATGTATACAATAGTAGCTTATTTCCTAATTTCACAGAATAAGTTTATTTCAGGCCTATAATTAAAAGATAAATTACTGAAATTTGGACAACTTTTTGTTTTGCTATTTTTTGGTGACTTTTATAAGAGAAAAACTTTTTTTGGTGCTGGGTAAGTGTATTTTTTAAGGTGAGGGTCAACTTTATGTAAAAAAAAGGAATAGGGCCTTGGGGGTCAGATAGACCTAGAATCAAATCTTGGTTCTGCTAACCTTTCTCTGCCATCCTAGCAAGTAATCTCTCTGAACCTGGGTTTCCTCAATTAAAAAGTAGAAAATCACACTGAAAAGAAATTAAAAATAAATAAAATAAAAAGTAGAATATCCATTAAAAGGATAATTAACCATGATCAAGTGCGATTTATTCCTGGGATGCAAGGAGGGTTCAACATAGGCAAATCAATCAATGTGATATATCACAACAGTAGAATGAAAGGAAAGAATCATATGATCATCTCAATAAATGCACAAAAAATATTTGGCAAAATTCAACATTCTTTCATGACAAAAACATTTAACAAATTAGGCATAGAGAACATATCTCAACATAATGAAGACTAAATATGACAAGCCCACAGCTGACATCATACTCGATGAAAAGTTAAAATCTCTTTTTCTAACAGCAGGCACAGGACGAGGATGTCCACTCTCACCACTCCTAATAGTACTAAAAGTCCCAGCTCAAGAAATCAGGCAAGAAAAATAAAATGCAACAGAATTGGAAAGGAAGAAGTAAAATTGTCTCTATTGAGAGATGACTTGATTATATAAGAAAAAACTAAAAACTAAAGACTCAACCAAAAGATGTTAAAACTAATTGACAAACTTAATAAAGTCACAAAATACAAAATCAATATCCAAAGTCAGTAGTATTTCTATAAACACTGGCAACAAATATTCTGAAAAGAAATAAAGAAATTGATACTATTTACAATAGAAATACATTTACCAAAGGAGGTAAAAGATCTCTATTTTAAAAACTGCAAGAAGATGATGAAAGAAATTGAAGGAGACACAAATAAATGGAGAGGCACTCCATGTTCATGGATTGGAAGTGTTAATATTATTAAAATGTCAACTCTACCAAAAGCTATCTATAGTTTCACTGGAATCCCTATCAAAATTCCAATGACATTTTTTTTCTTAATAGAACAAATAGAAATAGAACAAATAGTCCTAGAATTTATGTGGAACCACAAAAGTTTCCAAATAGCCAAATAAATCCTAAGAAAAAAGAAAAAAGCAGGAGACATCACACTTTCTAAGTTCAAGATATCTTCAAAATCTATCATAATTAAAACAGCATGGTACCGGCATGTTAATAGACAAATGGGCCAAGAGACAGAATCCAAAGCTTGGAAATAAACCCAAGCATAAGCAATCAACTAATAATTTACAAGACACTCAAAAATATCTAATGGGGAAACAAAACAGTCTCCTCAATAAATGGCACTGGGAAAACTAGATATTCACTTGTAATCAGTGAAACCTGACCCTTTCACTTCTTAGAAAAATTAATTTAAAATAGGTGAAAACTTAAATGTTAGGCCTAAAACCCTGAAATTCCAAGAAGAAAACATAGGAAAACAGTTTCCTTGACATGAGTTTTGGAAATTTTTTTTTTTGTCTTGAAAATCACACATAACGCACAGGCAACAAAATCTAAAGTAAACAAGGGAAACACATCAAACCTAAAAAGCCCCTCACAGCAAGAGAACCCATCAAAGAAGTGAAAAGAACACTAATGGAATAGGGAAAAATAATTACAAACCATTTATTTTATAAGAGGTTAATATCCAAAATACATAATAAGGAACTCATGCAACTCAATAGCAAACAAACAAAAATTAATTAAAAATAAAATAATCCAATTGAAGGTGAGCAAAGGACTTGAAGAGACCATTTTTTTAAAGAAGATGTGCAAATGGTTAACAAGTGCATGAAGAGATACTCAACATCATTATTCATTAGGGAGAGGCAAATTAAAGCCACAATGAAATGTCACTTAATGCCTGTTAGAATGTCCATCACCAAAAAGAAAAGAGATAACAAATGCTGGCATGGATCTGGAGAAAAGGGAATTTTTGTGCACTGCTGATGAAAATATAAATTGGTACAACCACTATGAAAACCAGTATAGAAGTTTCTCAAAAAAGTAAAAATAGAACTAACAGCAATTCCAGGTCTGGGAATATATTTAAAGCAAACAAAACCACTAACTCAAAAAGATATCTGCACCCCATGTTTACTGCAGTATTATTTACAATCAGCAGGACATAGAAACAACCTAAACACCATCAACGAATGAATGGACAAGGGAGTTGTATGTGTCTCTACATAGATACATACACAATGGAACATTATTAAGCCATAGAAAATGAGAAAATCCTACGATTTGTGACAACACGGATGGACCTTGAAGCATTATGCTAAGTGAAATCAGTCAGAGAAAGGTAAGTCCTATATAATCTCATTCATATGTGGAATATGAAACAAATAACAAAAACAGAAACCCACCAAAATCAGAAAAATAGATGAGATTTGTGGTTACCTTAGGTGGGGGAATCAGGGAAGCTAAAAGCTTCAAGTTACAAGATAAGTACCAGAGATGCAATGTACAACATGATGACCATAGTTAATAATGTTATATGATGTCCCAGTAAGTTGTTAGGAGCGTAGAGCCAAAAGTTCTCATCAAAAGGAGAAATTGTTTTTCTTTTCTTTTAATTGTATCTATATGAGGTGATGGAAGTCAATTAAACCTACTATGGTGATCATCTTACAATATATGTAAACCAAACCTTCAGGCTCTACACCTTAAACTTACACAATAACATACCAGTTATTTCTCAATAAAACTTTTTAAAAAGTATAAATAATAAAAATACCCATCTGACTATATAACTTTGCAAATAAATTAGATTATTATGATAGATAACATGGACAGATGTTCTTGAACTTTTAGTCCCTTTGGGTGGTCATGTTTATTGCACAGTGGATTTCTAATGTTTTGTGCTCCCATCTATATGTCCATCAATGCTACATCCTTCTCCACCCACCTGAATAATCCAGGTGCAACGAATTCTGACTTCTACCTGCCACTCTGCTTTGACAATGGGGAGCACTAGCAGGAATTTGTAGAGATAGTGGGGAGTAAGTTGGGAGTTTTATTCTTCTCCTTTTCTTCTAGGAGAGAGGGATGTGAAAGGTTGACTCCTCCCTCAAAGGTAGTGACTTCTGTCAGGGCCTCCTCTTTTGAGATAAACCCATCTTCCCTTTGAACCTTCAGCCCCCGGGTACAGACAAGGATGTCATGTGCATACCACTATACCCCGTGTTTACCATGCCCTGAGACAACTTTATAAACCCTCTGCAAACCATCCAAGTAGAGTGTGCTGGCTCTTTTCTGAGGGAATCAGACAGAAACACCCTTATAATAGAATTATAATCATTGTTTTTATTTAGAATGCCCTAGACCAGAGCCTCCCTCCACTTTTTTTTTTTTTTTAAGAAGGAAGGAAAACTTTTTCCTTTCATTTGCCTTAAATATTCAAAATTAAATATTTGAAGGAAAGAAGAATAGGGAAGGGAGGAAGAGAGTCTGGTGGTAGATTCTGTGACTAGATTAAGTAAGGAGAGCTTGGAAGCCAGCAATCTTTGCTCACAAATAAACTTTTAAAAATGCTAGAAAAGAAGGGGGGAGTAATAATTCACTCAGAGTCCTTTTCCATAAGACAACAGCATTTTTTGTTAGAGTGCTATGAATTTCTTGGGAACACTATCATATAAAAACTTTATATTAAAGACATTACGGTAAAAAAGCAATCATATTTTAAAATTCAATATTATGTTTGTGCATTGTCATTTTTCCTTATGCAGAAATGTTTAGTTTTGTCTTGGAGAACACTTGTGGACTGTGGCACCTAGCAAGCAGCATGGTGGGTTTCTAACAATAATCAGATAGAAAGGAATAGTGACACCTGGGAAAGAGGGAGAGAGTTAGATGTTAACAGATACACATACTAACACTTCTGTTTCAGTATAATTAGATCTAATTTACATATAATAAAATCCACTGTTTTAATTGTATACTTCTATAGTTTTCAATATACTGAGATGCAGCCCATCACTACAATCTAATTTTGATTTTTCTCACCCCCAAAAGAAACCCCCATAATCCATTATCACTCAATGTCCTTCCTCCTCTCCAACCAGCCCTTGACAACCACTAACAGACTTTCTGTATCTACACATTTGCCAATTCTGGGCATTTTATATATGGGATCATGTAATACATGATATTCTATGAGCCATTTTCTTTGACTTTGCCAATGTTTTTAGGATTTATTCATGTTGTAGTATGTATAAGTATTTCATACCTTTTTGCAGAATAATAATCTATGGTAAGGATATGACACATTTTCATTATGCATTCATCATTTGATAGACAATTGGAATTTTCCCACTTTGGGCCATTATGAACAATGTTGTTGTGAATATTCATGTACTGGCTTTCGCATGGACAAATCTCTTTATCATTTCTTACGGATATATACTTAGGAGTGGAATTCCTGGATCATATGGTAACTTTATGTTTCATATTTTTTAAAAACTGCCAGGCTGTTTTTCAATGGCATTGCTACATTGTAAATTCCCATTCCCAATGTGAGAAGCTTCCAATTTCTTTAATCCTCTATAACTCTTGTTATTATCTGAATTTTTAATAATAGACATTATAGTGAATGTTAAGTGCTATCTCATTATGGTCTTAATTTGCATTTTCCTGATGGCTAATGACGTTAAATAGCTTCTCCGATGATTATTGGCTATTTGTATATATTAGTTAGAGCATTGTATATATAGATTCTTTGCCCATTTAAAAATCTGGTTGTCTTTTTATTGCTGAACTGTAAGAGTTCTTTACAGATTCTAGGTACAGGTCCCATATTTGATACATAACTTGTAAACAATTTCCCATCCTCTAAGTTGTCTTCTAACTTTCTTGGTGATGTCCTTTGATACACCAAAGTTTTTAGTTTTAATGAAGTCCAGTTTATATCTATATCATTTCTTTCTCCATGGTCATAAAGATTAACGCTTGTGTTTTCTTTGTAAGAGTCCTAGAGGTTTACCTTTTGCATTTAGGTCATTGATCCATTTTGCATTATTTTTGTATATTGGATTGGGTAGGGATCCAACTTCAATTTTTACAAGTGGTTATCTAGTTGTTCCAACACCATTTGTGAAAAGACTGTTATTTCCCCCACTGAATTGTCTTGGCAGGCTTATAAAAATCAATTGACCATAAATGCAAAGGTTTATTTTTAGACCCTGAGTTTTATTCCTTGGATCTGTATGTCTATCTTTATGTCAATACAATACCATGTTGATTACTACAGCTACGTAGTAGGTTTGGGAAACCTAGCACAATTCTACAACTTACATTTCCTTTTCTCCTTTCTCAAGACTATTTTGAGTATTGTGGGTCCCTTGAATTTTCATATTATTTTTCTAAATGATATTTTTTCAGTGTTCCAAGGTGTTTATGCACCATGCCCTTTAAAATCAGTTTGTTAATTTCCAAAAAGAAGCTAAGATTTTTATGAGTACTATATGGAAGATTTAGTTCCACTGAGAATATTGACTCTTAATGTTATGCTTTCTGCTCCAAGAACATGAGGTTTCATTCCTTTTACTTAGATCTTTTTTTTTTTGCTTATTTAATTTTTATTTAAAAAATAATTTGAAGGTTTCACAGTATAAATTATGACTTCTTTTGTTAAAAGCATTAGTGAATATCTCATTCTTATAGAAGCTGTTATAAATGGAATTGTATTCTTAATTTCATTCTCAGATTGTTCATTACAAATATATAATAACACCATATTCCTAAATTTTTATCTTGTACTCTGCAAGCTTGATAAGTGTTTTTGTTCTAATAGGCTTATTTGTTGGTTTTCTTAGAACTTTTCTTATACAAAATTATACATGTAATTTTCTCTGCAATTAGAGATAGTTCAACTTCTTTCTTTCCAACCTGGATGCCTTTTCTCTCATTTTCTTTCCTAGTACTTCTAGCTAAAACATCTAGGATGATATTGAAAAGATATAGGAGAGTAGATATCTTTGTCTTGTTCCTGATGTTAGGAGTAACCAACTGGTCTTTTAACCTTAAGTATAATGTTAGCCATGCATTTTTCTAGATGACCTTCATCAAACTGGGAAAAAAAAAAAAAGACCCTTCTATTCCTATTATGTGGAGTATTTTTATCATGAAAAGTGCCAGAATTTTGCAAATGATTTTTCAGTAACTTTTCAGTTAGTCATGTGGCTTTCATCCTTTTTCTTTTAATATGGTGTATTACATCAATTGATTTTGCTATATGAAGTCAATCTTGCTTCTACTTTTTGCATGATGTCTTATCCCTTTTGCATGTTGCTGGGTTTTATCTTTATAAGAGATATTGGTCTAAAGATTTCACTGTGATGTTCTCATATTCTGTTGGCCTACTAACTTCATATACTTATATGGAAGCTATACTAATTCTATAAAATGAAATCAGAGATATTCTTCCTCTTATATATTTTGGAATACTTTTGATAACTTCGTATAAACTCTTCTTTAAATATTTGGAAAAATTTACCAGTGAAGTTATTAGGCCTGGGCTCCCCATGTGGGTAAATATATTTATGACTAATCAAATCATATTATGTTGTGTAAGTCTGTTCAGATCTTTTGTTTCTTCTTAATTCATCTTTGGTATTTTGTGTCTTTCTAAGTTCTTTTTAAATAAATTTATTTCATGTAAATTATCAAATTTGTCAGCATGAAGTGGTTCAGTATTCCCTTAGATGTTTTCAATTTCTAAAAGATCAATAATACTGTCTTTTCTTTTTATCATTTCTGATTTATGTAATTTGGGTCTTCTAGCCACATTTATTGGAAAGTTTACTTAGTATTTTTTTTCAATTTTGTTGATCTCAAAGAACCAACTCTGGTCTTTGCTCATCTTCTACATTAGTTTTCTATTTTCTATTTGGTTAATTTCTGCTTTAATTTTATTATTTCCTTTCTCCTTAATTCATAAGTTTGCTTGCTCGTCTGATTCCAATGTCTTAAGTAGTGGAAGGTTGGAAGGTTGGATTATTGATTTGAGACCCTTCTTCTTTTACATGTATAGATATAGATATAGATATAGATATAGATATAGATATAGATATATTATATATATATATATATATATATATATATATATATATATATATATATAAAGTGTGTCTCCTGGATACAACAAATGGTTGAATCTTATTTTTTAAATCCAACCCAATAATCTTTTTTTTAAATTGGGTTATTTAATCTATTTCCATTTAACCCTATTTAAAGCCTAGTTTGATTTAAATCTGACATTTTATTGATTCCATACATTTCATTTTTGTTCCCTCATTAATACTTTACTGCTCTTTTTTGGATTAAGCTAATATTTTCTACTATAACTTTTTAATTCCTTTAATGATATTTCAATATATTCTTTGGAGTTATTTTCTTAGTGTTCTCTCTAGTACATACATGTTAACTTATCAAATTCTACTTCAGATTTATACTATCTTATTTAGAGTGAGATAAATAAGTGTTATTCTTATGCAGTTCTATTCCCTACTGCAATGCCATGTTACCATTTTTATATACATTATCCAACAATACATTATAATTACTTTATATAAACTTATAAAATTTTATACCTTCTTTTAAAGCTTATTTTAAAGAAGCCCAGAGGAAAAAATATATGTATTATAGAATTTGTTATACTAAGCTCCTTATTTAACATTTTTGGTTTTCTTCTCCTATTACTGTATGTTGACTTAGCATATGGTGTCATTTCCTTACTCCAACACAGTTATACCCAACCCACCTTCATTGTGCTGTTATTATCAAAATGTTACACTTTTTAAGTCTCCAATCCAAAAATACAATTTTTCACAAGTTGTTTCATAAAATTTAGTTTTAAACTCATCAGAAAAAAGCAGAAGAAATGTACATTTATGTTACCTTATATATTTGTTACTTTTACCAAGTTCTCTTTTTTTATTAGCATTTTAAGTATTACATGGAGTCATTTGCTTTCAGTCCAAAGAATTTCCTTTCATATTTACTTTAATAAATGTGTCTGAAAGTAACACATTCTTTTATTTTCAATTGATTTGTATGTCTTTATTTTCACTTTCAATTTTGAATGATAGTTGTGCTGGATATAAGATTCTTGGTTGACAGTATTGTTTACTTCAGCCCTATGAACATATTAATCTACTGCCTCTGACTTCTTATTTCTGAGAAATCAACTGTTTGTTTTAGTTTTGTTGCCTTTTATGTCTATCTTAACGTTTTCAAATCTGTTTCTTTGTCGTAGGTTTACATTTTTACTATGATGTATCTGGTTGTGGATTTCCTTGTGTTTTTCTACTTGAAACTCATTGAGTTTTTGGATGTGTGGATTAATGTTTTTCATCAAAGTGAGAACTTCTGCCATTATTTGAAAAGTGTATCCTGATCATTTCTTTTCTTTCCTTCTGGTACTCTAATTATAAGTGTGTTTGTGTGCCTGATAGCATCCTTCATATCTCTGAGAGTCTGATAATTTCTCTTTATCCTTTTTTTCTTTCTGTTCTTTGAAAATGAATAATCAAATGGATTCCCTCCACCATGGAGGTTGCTGTTGCTTTTGTTGGCTTGTTATTTGTCCACTGACTTGGCTATATTCATAATTGAAGAATATATACTCTTTGGAGTATGAAGCCTGTAATATTTCCCCTCAAAGGTGCAGCCTTGGGCAAGCACACTGTCATTCTGGTGGTTCAGGAAGAGAACTCTTTGACTGTTGTTGTTCCTGATCTGTTGGTATCACACCCATGGGTTAGGCTGACTAAATGCCAGCTAATTTCTCTGGAATTTTTGTTAATATTCTGGAGAATAGATTGTTCCATAAACTTATCCAATTAAATATGGTTCCTTTTGCAACAGTAATTTATGAGGGCAGTCCTCATATTTTTATTTTGGTTTTTGGTGTTATTCTCAGTATGCCTCTTCTTAACTGTCTCTTTCTCTCTGGTAAACTGTTTGCCCAACATTTTAGCCTATTGGTCTTATGAAGCCTGCATCTTAACTATTTCTAACAAACTTGCCATCATATATTACACCCTTATGCATGAACTTCTCTACACTCTATTTTAAATAAATTTAGTTAATCTGGGAAAAGTCTCTGCAGTTATGAACTACCTCTTTCCTAGGTAAAATCTCTGTGTCACTGTTCAAAAGCTGGTGGTAAAAACAGAGACCTACTTCTCTTGCAGGGACTGGACTCCCTGTTTTAAGAAGGGCATTGGGCAGTGAAAGTAGTATCACATACTCTCAGGTTGGCATGGAAACTCCACCCTATGTGCAAGTTAGGGTAAAAGTGCCCAGGGTCCCAGGATTCTTGGCTTCCCTTTTCTGGAGTAGATGCATCACTATATGAGTGAGAACTGGGTAAAGGTTAGAATCCCCTGATATATCAGCTACAATAACCAGAAATATGGCCTCTGCACCTCAGAGCTGGGGAGGATGAGAAATGTTTGAGCCTGTACTCCTGAGATATTATACAGCTTGACTGAGACCTAAGGACAGATGGAGACCATATTCTTCACCACACTCATATAGTGTGGAGCTGGAATTGGGGAGAGAGGTCGATTGTGGCTCAAGTGTCATGGACTTTTACTGTTCATGACATGGAGAAATCACTGAGTAAATATTTCTTCATGTGCTGTACACTTTTAGAGCGATTTCCAAAGACACCAAATGCTCTTTCTTTTGTTTTGCTAATTTTTATCACATAAGGTTGTTTCATTAGGGAGAGAATTCATGGAGCTCCTGAAACCCCATGACAAAAGTAGAACTCTTCTGGCAATAACCTTTTTGTTTCTTTTAAGTAGACTTTATTTTTATATCAGTTTTAGGTTTACAGCAAAACTGACATAAAGTACAGAAAGTTCCCATATACCCTCTGTTGCTCAGATCCTCTCTGCCCTCACGCATTACAGTCTCCCCCATTATCAACATCCCCACCAAATGGTACATTTGTTAGACTCAACAAACCTACAAATTGACACAGCATGATCACCCAAAGTTCTCAGTTTATACTAGGGTGCAGTGTTGATGTTTACATTCTATGGGTTTGGACAAATATATGATGACATATATCTACCATTATAGTGTCATCATAATGTTACTTCCCTAAAAATCCTCTGTGTTCTACTTATCTCTCCCTCCTTCTTAACCCCCAATAACCACTGAATATTTTACTGTCTCCATAATTTTGCCTTTTCTAGAATTTCATAGAGTTGAATTCATATAGTATGGGGTTTTTCAGATTGGCTTATGGATTTAAGTTTCCATTATGACTTTTATGACTTGATAACCCATTTCTTGTTAGTATACAATCATATTCCTGGATAAACCACAGTATTTATCCATTTATCATCTACCAAAGTCATCTCAGTTGCTCCAAATATTGGTAATTACTGATAAGGCTCTTATAAACATCCACGTGTAGGTTTTTATGTAGAAATGCTTTTAACTCCTTTAAGGAAATATTAAGGATTTCAATGACTAGATCATATGGTAAGAATATGTTTAGTTTTGTAAGAAACTGACAAACTTTATTCCAAAGTGGCCAGACCACTCTTCATTCCCATGAGCAATGAGTGAGAGTTCCTGTTGCTAAAAATCTTTTTCAGTGGATATGGTCAGTGTTTTGGGATTTTGGTCATTCTAATAGTTGTGTAGTAGTAAATTGAATTTTTTTAATGACATATGATAAAGAGCATCTTTCCATATGCTTATCATTTATATGTCTTCTTTGATGAAATGTTTTCTGTCCATTTCTTAATTAAGTTGTTCATTTTGTTGTTGACTGGGAACCATTTTTTAATATATAACTATATTTAAAGACAAATGATATGGTATTCGATGAGTATATACTCTATGGAAATTTTGGTATTTTATTAAATAAAACAAGTCAAAATGAGAAATTTAGAATTAAAAGTGATCTATTTTAAGTGTTGAAAAGGTTAGGTGCTTGAAAAAGATATACAAGTAATAGTATTGAAAACAATCCTGGCAATAAATATACGATTTTCCATTATTAGCTTAGGAGAGGAAATAAATTTTGAGAGCTGAGAAAACATTTATGTTTCACTTACATAACTCAGCATAGTTATATAAGTGACATAGAGTTATGTAAACATAACCCTAACAGTATTTTTTTTAAATCAACAGCTGTAGGACCAACAAGAAAAAAAGGAATATTAGGACATTCTAAACTTGTGAAGAAACTATCATATTTCTTCCAAAAGGAGAATTAATTTAAAATCCCTTTAAAATGGCTAAATTAAATTATCTTAAAAAACTACATGCACCGTTTTCTTCTGACCCATCCTTTTCACTTCTAGGAATTTACTGTGAAGATATTTTTCCAACAACACAAAAATGCATATGTATATTTTTATAATCATAAAATATTGTGTATTACCTGAGAAACATATTAAGAGAGTGTGTTAATAAGCTATGGTTCATTGGTACATCGACACTGAATCCACAAAACAGGGTATTATGCAATACATACATATGTACACACACAAATATTTGAAATATTTCTAGTAACTGATAGAGAGTAATTTTCAGGATGTATTGTTCAACAAAGACAGACATACACACATACACACATATTCATATATATAATGTTCCTATTAATATAAGAAAAATAGGAAATAAGAAAATATATATATTGTCTCATTTGTGAAAAAAAGAAACAGAAACATAATTAACTCATGACTAATGAGAATGGCTATCCCACAGGGGCTTGTTGGGAAAAGGTAAGGAAGAATGGATGAACAGGAATGGGAGGGAAGGAATGAACAGAAAGATACCCTTTTCTGAATATACTCTTTTGAATAGCTCTAACTTATAGGACAATAGTAATATTTCACATACATAAAAATAAGTAAGATCAATGACGATATGAAGAAAACCCAAATTAGAATTCAAAGTATAACAGACTTAATTTTATTACAAATGTAGAGCATGGCTACAATGGAAAGGATAGGAAAGGAAAAACAAAACAAAACAAAACTAACCATACTAATTAGAAACATCATTTTGACTACATATTGCAAGGCTAAAAGCAAAGACCTACACATAAACAGTATCTTCTAGTTAGTAAATTTGTTTTTCACAGGGGTATGGTTTAGCAATTCTTAAAGTATTTTATGTGTGTTCTTTTAGAAGGTCATATAATATATTTTGGATAATGAGAGTTATGTTTTTGAGTGATGGAGAAGGGAGGTACAAATAAGGAAAAATAAGAAAAAAATGAATCTGTGGTGCTGCATGATGTCCAGGTGTATCAGTATGAACTCAAGACTATAGATAGGCAGATAATGGATGGATAGATAGATGAATAAAAAGATAGAAAGAAACCAAATGGATAGAAATAGACAGATTAATAGATGAGAGAGAGAGAGAGAGAAAGTCAATGAGAGAGAGAGATAGAAGATACATATATGTATGTTAGTAGTTCTGTGGTTTATATACACCCATCACCTAACTGGCTCCTAAAGGAGTCTAAAAGCAATGACAAGCCAGTAACAATGAGCAAATTTAGCACCCAGACCTTGATTATAAATAGTACTCTCCAATAAAAGAAACCAGGGCTCCTTGAGGAATTGACTAACTCCAGGGCTGAAGCAGAAGTACAAGAAAAACCTGAGATATCTGTTAAGGACAAAATGGTAGAGAGTGATCAAAAATTATCAGGACATAGCTAAAGGACCAAAAAGCCAATATAAAGGGACTCCCAGTGGACAAGTAATGGACAATTTAAGCAACAAAATAATGATAGCAATGTAACCCATGTACTGAAACAAATATCTGTGAGTGTATATTCATATAAATAATAAATGGGGAGAAGGCAACACTGTTACTTACAGTAGAATTCCAATTGATACATGTCAAATAAGTTCTGGAAACAGAAAAATCACCCTTTGATAAACACTATAGTGCTAATTATTTCAAGCTAGAAACATCAGTGTAGTAAAGGAAATAGGAAGATGGTAGAGTAGGAAGATCCTGAGCTCACCTTGTCCCATAGATACACTGAGGCAACAACTACATTTGTGCAACTAACTCTGAAAATGACCTGGAAGACAGGCAGAACAGACCTTCCACAACTAATTTTAGAGAGAAGTCCATATGGAAAAGGGGAAGATGGGCATAGACACAGATGGGAACCAAACTCCCCGCATAATAACCACAAATGGGATACATAACAAGCACTGGAGAAGTGAGAGTATCAGACCTCACACCAGGTATTTCTGGTACTGGGGATTTGCACTAAGAAGATGAGTTCTCTTTATGTCTGACTTTGAAAATCAGCATGGCTTAAGTCCAGGAGCTTTAAGAAACAGTGGGTTTAACTCCAAGAGAGACAGTGGATGGATGATAGGAAACAGAGTTTCTGCCTTTAAAGAACCAGCATACTAAATAACTTAGTCTAAGGCACAGCACAAAAGCAGCTGTCTGAAAAGTGCCTAGGTTACACATGAAGATTTATTGACTAATTTTAGGATGTGTGCCAGATGGTCAAGGATCTGCAAGAAATTTCTTTAAGAACAAAAGTGCTGGTGTGCACCATTTTGCTTGCCCTCTTCCAGCCTCGATAGTAAGATGTTTGCAGGAGCCAGTTCTAACGCCCTCCATATTTCTTGCCAACACTATGTGCCTTGCCCCCAGTATTCTGCAGAACCCCCTCACCTAACCTACCTGCCTTAGCAGAAGCTCCTCCAAAGTGGCTTCTGACCCACTACATCTTTCAGGTAGCCCTAGCTGGGACCAGTGTTTTTCCCAAATGACTCCTGCCCTGGCTAGGAGAGAAAATAACCTCACATACCAGCAACCCTATGGTTCACAGCTGGTTCTCTTGCTGGTTGCAGAAAGAAAAAGCCATGTTTCTTGGTGCACCAACAACTGTTGCAGTAGTCAGTTTCAGGGAGCCAGGCTGGGGGCTGGCCCCACCCATCAGTGAGCCCCAGGTGGTTGCTGCCAGGCCTCTCAACAGTGCAGGGAACAAACCAAGCCCTGTGCGCGCACAGTAGGCAAAGCCAGTCATTGAGCCTACTGGGCTAAAGGCCATCTCCACCCACCATGCCCAAAGCAATTATGACTCAACCACAACAGGAAGTCATACCCAGTCCACACAGGCAACAGCCCTGGAATATCTGGTTATGATGACCAGGGTGGGATTGCACTATAGAATACCACAGGATCTCTTCTCCAGAATACCACTACTTTCAACACCAGGAAACATAGCTGACCTACCTAATACATAGAAACAAACACATCAAGTTAGACAAAGTGAAGAGACAGAGGAATATGTGCCAAAGGAAAGAATAAGACAGAATCACAGAAAAGGCTAAACAAAAAGGAGATAAGCGATAAGCCTGAGGAAGAATTCAAAGTAATGGTCATAAAGATACTCAACGGACTTCAGAGAAGAGTGGCTGAAATCAGTAAGAACTTCAACAAAGAGATTGAAAATATAAAAAATAATTAGTGTTGAGGAATACAATAACTCAAGTGAAAAATACACTAGAAAGAATCAACAGAAGATTAGAAGAGGCAGAACAGATCAGTAAGCTGTGCAACAAGGTAAGGGAAAGTGATGAAGTTGAACAACAAAAAGAAAAAAGAAAAATAAAAAATGAGAATAGGTTAAGGGACTTCTGAGACATCATCAAGCATAACATTTGCATTATAGGGATCCCAGAAGATGAAGAGAAAGAGAAGAGGACAGAAAACTTCTTTGAGGAAATACTAGCTCAGAACTCCATTAATTTGAGGAAAGAAACAGAAATCCAGATCCAGGATGCACAGAGAACTTCGATCTAGATGAACCCAAAGAGGCCCACATCAAGACATGCAATAATTAAAATGGCAATAATCAAACATAAAGAGAGAATCATAAAAGTACCAAAAGAAAAGTGAACAGTTACATACACAAGGAAACCCCAAAGACCATCAGTTGATTTTTCAGTGGAAACTTTGCAGGTCACTAGAAAGAGGTATGATATAGTCAAAGTGCTCAAAAGAATTTTTCTTTCTTTTCTTTTCTTTTCTTTTCTTTTTTTTTTTTTTTTAAGCCTACAATCAAGAGTAACTACCTGGCATCATGATCATTCAGAATGGAAAGGGAAAAAAAAAAAAAATCCCCAAACACTCCAAAGTTAAAGGAATTCATTACCACAAAATCAGCCTTACAAGAAATTTTAAAGGGAATTCTTTAATTAAAAATAAAAGGTCATAACTAGAAGCAAGAACATTACAAAAAAGAAAAAAATCACTGATAAAAGCAAACACAAAGACAGATTATAAAGTTAGTATGGAAGTTAAAACCCAAAAGTTGAAAAACCATTGTATCTACAGAAATCAGTAAAGGGATACACAAAATAAAAAGATGTAAAATATGACATCATATACATAAAAAGTGGATGGAAGGGTAAAATATAGGGTTTTTAGAATGTGTTTAAACTTAATTAATCATCAAATAATATAGACTGCTATACATGTGAAAACTTGAGTGTGGATCCCATAGCAATCACAAATAAAACATAGAATAAAAACCATATAATCATTTCAGTAGATGCAGAAGGGCATTTGACAAAATACAACACCGATTTATGATAAAAGTTCTCAACAAAGTGGGTTTAGAGGGAACATACCTCAACATAAGACAATATATGAAAAGCCCACAGCTAACCACATACTCAATGGTGAAAAATTGAAAGATTTTCTTCTAAGATCAGGAATAAGACAAGGATGTCTACTCTTGCCACTTTCATTCAACATAGTACTGAAGTCTTACCATTAGCAATCAGACAATAAAAAACAACACAAAGCATCCAGATTGGTAATAAAGAAGTAAAACTGTCACTATTTTCAGATGACATAATGCTATATAAACAAAACCATAAAGACTCCACCCAAAAAATTACTAGGCCTGATAAATGAATTCAGTAGAGTTGCAGGATACAAAATTAATATACAGAACTCTGTTGCATTTCTTTACCCTAATAATAAAGTAGCTGAAAGAGAAATTAAGAATAAAACCCCATTTACAATTGCACCAAAAACAATATCTAGGAATAAACTTAACCAAAGGGTTAAAATACCTATACTGTGAAAACTATAAAACACTGATGAGAGAAACTGAGGATGATACAAAGGGAAAGTTTCCATGCTCCTGGATTGGAAGAATTAATATTGACAAAATGTCTATACTACCCAAACAAATATTAAGATTTAATGCAATCCCTATCGAAAGATCAGCACATTTTTCACAGAACTAGAACAAAAAATACTAAAATTTGTATGGAACTATATAAGACCAAATAGAAAAAGCAATCTTGAGAAAATAAAATAAAACTGAAGGCAACCAATCCAAGTTTTCAAGTTATATCTCAAAGCTACAGTAATAAAAACAGTATGGTACTAGCACACAAATAGATGTGTAGACAAATAAAACATAGACCTGAAAAAAAACACAATTTTTTTAGTCAATTAATCTGTGACAAAGGAGTCAATGATATACAATGGGGAGAACACAGTCTCTTCAATGAATGATGTTGGGAAAACTGGACAGCTATATGCCAAATAATGGAATTGAGCTACTTTCTTACATAATACACAAAAGTAAACTAAAAGGGATTAAATACTTAAATATAAGCCTGGGAAACATAAAACTGCTAGAAGAAAACATAAGCAGTAATCTCCTAGTCATTGGCCTTAGTAACATATTTATGGATACATCTCCTGAGGCAAGAGAAACAAAAGCAAATATGATCTACTGGGACTACACCAGAATTAAGAGCTTTTGCGCAACAAAGACAACCACCAAAGAAACAAAAAGGTAACCTTACTTAATGGGAGAAAATATTGCAAAAGGTCTATCTAATAAGTGGTTAATATCTAAAATATATAAAAAACATATATAACTCAACACCAAAAAAGCAAAAAAATCCCACTAAAAAATGGGCAGAGAACTTGAATAGACTTTTGTCCAGAGAAGATACACAAATGGCCAACAGGTAACTAACCAAATAACATTAATAATCATCAGGGAAATGCAAATCAAAATTACACTGAGATATCAACTTACACCTATCTGAATGGCTAGTATCAAAAGGACAGAAATCACGAGTGTTGGTGAGGATGTAGAGAAAAGGGAATCCTCCCACACTGTTGGTAAGAATGTAAATTGGTACAGTCACTACAGAAAACAGTATGGGGGTTCCTCAAAAATTAAAAATAGAAATACCTTATGATCCAATAATTCCACTATTGGGCATTTAACCAAAGAAATGACAACATTAATCTGAAATATAGACATTTTCACTCCTCTGTTCATTGCAGTATTATTTATAATAGCCAAGCGATGGAAGCAACCTAAGTGTCCATCAACAGATGAATAGATAAAGAAGGTGTGGTATGAACAGAGAATGATTTATTACTCAGCAGCCATAAAAAGACCATCTGCAACAACATAGAGAGACCTAGAGGGTCTTATTTTAAGGGAAATGAGTGAGACAGAAAAAGACAAACGTGCAAAAACAGAAACAGAAACATTAATAAGAGAACAAACTGGTGGTTACCAGAGGACAGGTGGGTGGAAAGATGACAAAATATGGCCGGGGATTAAGAGGTACAAACTTCCAGTTAGAAAATAAATGATGGATAAAAAGTACAGCATAGAGAATATTATCAATGATATTTTAACTACCTTGTGTGGTGACAGATGATGACTATTCCTACCACGATGAGCACTGAGTAATGTATAGAATTACGGAATCACTATGATGTGCACCTGATGGTAATATAACATTGTACGCCAACAATGCTTCAATTTAAAAAAAATTCAAAACTAAAAGAAACATCAATGTATACCAAAGCTAGTGGATGAAACTTTGATGAAAAACAGGATATCCACAAAGACTTAAAGTATACCCACAATATGTACATTAATTACAAAGACAAAAATTAACTGTAGAGTAAACTGGCAGACACACCTTGGCTAAGTGATCAAAGTAACATCTCCCGTAATGACATCTTGGCATCATGTGCCCTGTTATATAAAACACTAAGGAATACACAGTATCAGTTATACTGTTGGCCTGAATTCAGAGCCTTAATTTAACCACGAGGAAATTATTAGGCAGAATAACACTGTGGGGCATTCTACAAAATACGTATTCTTCCAGTGTGTCAACTTCTTGAAAGGCAGAGGCAGACAGAGGCACTGTTCTGGATTAAGCAAGACACAAGAATCACATCAGCCAAACGCAACATGTGATCCTGGATTCTGTCCTCGCTCAGAAAATTTGGCAAAACCTGAATAAGCTTTGTAATTTATGTAATATTCATGTATGAATGTTATTTTTCTTATTTGAACATATTACTATGGTTAGAAAAGGTGTTGTCCTTAGGAACATTTGGATGAAAAATATACCAAAATTCTTTGTATTTTGCAAATGTCCAAAAGTCTAAAAAAAAAAAAAGAAGATAGAAAACTTCAAATGCCTTATGGCCACTGGTCCAAAAAAGGGGCTACAAATACAGGGTTTTATTTGAAACTGGGGAAAAAGATTAGAAGTGGTGGGAGGAAATTAGCCTTCATTAAGCCTTGGATGATTAGCCACACTTTATTTCATATACTGTCCTTTTCACCCTAATCAGGAATAAAGGAAGAATTTTCTGATGGATTATTGTGTAAACTGGATGTCAGAGCATTGTTAGTATTTACAGAGGATGAAACAATCACATGTGGAGGAATCTGTCCAGTTCTACAGATCCAGCTTGGGACTTTAGTCCTCTCTCCTGCCAGAATTTACAATCTGCAGCTATACCTTACAAACAAAGCAGAAATATACAAGTTTCAGTGTTTTAACCAATAACTGATATGTGATACGATTTCCCGGCATGAAAAGTAAAGGTGCTAACGTCGTTTTCAACTAGCTTATAAATCACAGACTAGTTCTGAAAAATGAAAATGTTCATTTTTGGATGATCTACAGAAAATATCATTTTTCCTTTAAATCTCTTTTAAAGACATCACTTCTAGTCATTTTAGTTAAAATTTCATAAACACACTGGGTCATGTTCACACTGAAATAAGACTGCCTTTGCCTCAGGTAGTTCATGATTTTGTAAGGATAAATGGAATAAATGTGGTGTGCCAAGAGAAATGTAAATACATACCAGGGAGGCTGAAAAGAAGGAGAGAAAACAGGTTCTGGTGGTTGGAGCAGGAAAGATGAACAGAGGAGGTGGTACTTGGAAACCAGTCATGGGGGTTCTGGGCATTGCAGAGGACACCAGGACCCCTACTGCCCCCAGCATCTCTCTTATATGTTAAATTTCCATTAATAAAATTTTTGACAACACTGGATATGTATTTGCTTTGGTAGCATATCACATGGAGCTGTTCAAAACACACGTGTGGCCAGTCGCACCCCCAACCCCAGTCTCAGCCCCAGTCACAAGGAGAGAACCCTGGGGGCACAGAGAGGGATTGCAAAAGCAGAGAATCAATGGGAAGGTCTCAGTGTTTTGTTTGGTTTCATATTAAGAAAGCATGTTTTCAATTAGGAAACCTCCAAATAAATAGATGCATGGAAATGACTCTATTCATTCAAGGCCCATATGAGCAGAATTAATATAATAAGAGGAAATTTTCCAGCTTGAGAACTAAGCAAAATCTTCTCCCAGGCCTGATTATGCCATTTGAGGCAGGCTGTCTCCAAGGCAGGGAGTTCTGAAAAACCCATCTGCAAACTAAACATGGGACAATTAGGTTTCATCATCAAGAGCTGGTTAAAAGGATAACTGTATGTCTATAGGAAAAGAAGAATAATCTTACAAGCTAAGACACTAAGCTAGCAATGTAAACTGACTTAAAAGACTGAGCTTTATTACAGCAAACTTTTTTTCTTTTTCTTTTTTTTTTTTAAGATTTTATTTATTGATTTGACAGAGAGAGATCACAAGTAGACAGAGAGGCAGGCAGAGAGAGAGAGAGGGAAGCAGGCTCCCCGCTGAGCAGAGAGCCCGATGCGGGACTCGATCCCAGGACCCTGAGATCATGACCTGAGCCGAAGGCAGCGGCTTAACCCACTGAGCCACCCAGGCGCCCTCTTTTTCTTTTTTTAATCGCACAGCATTTTATTCCTTGAGTAGCCTAACATTTGTTCCAGATTGTAGGTTGAGTTTTCAATATTCTTATGTATCCTACTGTGCATGAACGTAACTTAAGTTTATAATATATTTATAATTAAAATAAATAGAAAATAGTACATTACCAGTCTGCATTTCTCTATGCAGTTTGCTTTGAAAATCACAACATCGTGCATTTTAGGAAGTGATTTAACCACATAATCAGTTGTGTTGTTAAAAGATTTTGAATTTAAATTAAGATTATAAACATAGTATGTCTTTCTTTTAGGGTTTAGATCAACACACATGACCGCTTTAATAGTTTTCAAAGAAAGACCAAGTTCTCTAAAACTCTCCAGGTATTGGAGTCAAGAAATTAACTAGCAACCAGTGACATTTCAATTAGTTAAATGCATTTATTTCATTTGTGTAGATATGATCTTGTAGTATCCACTGACTGCAACAGTTGACATGCACTCTTTTATATTCTATTTTAGCAAATAAACAGATGCTAGGTTATCAGAGAGGGGGAAAGATGGCCTCAGAGACTTAAATTCCAAAAGAGATAAGACCAAAATAGACTTGAAACGCTGCAAGGAGAGCTCTGCTAACACCGCCATATGTAGAAAAAACATTCTCTGAGTCAGTAGAAGGTGCGGGAGGCATGAAGAAATAGAACATGCTGTTTTCTTCTTCCCTGTCCCATGTGATTTTGTTTTTCCTTTCTCACCTGCAATTTGAACAAAGTAGTTTCCTTTGGACATAACTGGAACAACTTTGCAAGATCCCTTTGAGGCATTGGAAGGCACTCTCAATAAAATATTGCTCCTTTAAACTCCTCATATGCGCATGTGGCCAGGTGTCCTTTTGTTTAAATGATAAGAAATCAGTCATGGACACACGGATGGTGATAAGTGTAACATTGTCTTTTTTCACTGATGTGATGAACCCATATCACGGTAAAGGAGAACGCTGTGAGGAGCAGTGGGTGGGCAGCCAGGAATCTGGGTTTAAAACCCAGCTGGGTCCACTACCGTAAATATAGGCTCCGTGAAGCCTATTAATAACTTTGAATCGCGTTTTCCTAACTGGGAAACATGATAAATATATGAAGGACAGTAGGACGCCCCTCAGCAGAACATAACTTCCTTCCTTCCTCTGGTAGAACATAACTCCAATTTTTAGTGGAAAGAACGAGCATTTTAAGTAGATGATTTTATTTATGGCAGCATGTAAAAGCTTTTTTACATAATACATAGATGTTATCTAATGGCAAAAAGAAGAGGGATATCTAAAGAAAAATGTAAAAGACTTTAATTATATTCTCTTCCACTACTAGCCTCATTTTCACCGCTTTCCCCAGAAAAGATTTAATTTTTTTAGATATATTTTTCCTATGCGTTTGCACACCTGTTGTACATGTATTGGTACATTGACTTACTGACTTAATATATTTACTCTCAGATTGGCATTATCTTCTTATCCTTTATAGTATCTGGTAATAGTGTATGGATGAGCTGATGTATTCTCGTTAGTTGAGCTGATGTATTCTATTTCCTTGATTATGATTGGGTTTATTACCTCAGTAAAGTAAGCGGGTAGATGTTTGTATTTTTTCTTTCCATTGCCCGGCTGTATTTATACAGATGTTTCTAATTAATGAGCTTTTTTCCCCTTGAACTGTAGAGTCTCCTTAGTGTTCTGTGTGATAATCCCTTTTTTACATATTCTTAAATATGTCTCTCTTGTAATTTATCAATTTTTTAAAATCATGTTTTCATTACTGGGGGTTTATCTTAATATTTTTATTGTCACACATGTAGTCAGACATTTTCCTCAGGGCTTCAGAGTTTATGTCTGTCTTTATACTGCCTCTCCAATTAAAGTTTTATAAAAACACACACATTGTATTTTCTCCAAATGTGTAGACAATTTTACGTGTTTGTTCTTTAACCCAAATGAGAATTAATTTGTAAATGTTGTGATATATTTATATAAAATACATTTTTCCCAATAGGAGATTCAAATCAACCAATATCTTTTATGAGTCAAACCATTTTTTTCTGTTTTTTTTCCCAAACTATTCTTTTTCTTTTTTTTTTTTAAGATTGTATTTATTTATTTGGCAGAGAGAGAGCATACAAATAGGCAGAGCAACAGACAGAGGGAGAGGGAGAAGCAGGCTCTCCACTGAGTAGAGTGCCTGATGAGGGACTCGATCCCAGAACCATAGGATTATGACCTGAGCAGAAGGGCTACGCTTAACCAACTGCGACCCAGGTGCCCCTCAAACTATTTCTTTTCTAACTGGCTTTAATTATGACCCATATCATATCATAGGCCAGATTCATACTGATGCAAGAATCTACTTCTGGACTACCTGTTCTGTTTCATTAATTTAATTTGTCTCTTTAATCTATTAATCTAATCTGTTAGCCAAACTTATTTAAAATATGTATAACTGTGTACGTACCTATGTGCAGGCATGTGTGGCTTCTTGGGGAGGCATTCTTCCTCACTGAATTTTTTAAAAGTTTTTTATTTTAATTCCAGTAGACTTAATATACAGTGTGATATTAGTTTCAGATTGAGTTTTTATTTTGTTCCATCATGGACTGTGAGCTTGATCTGCATTAATTTGCTTTTGAATTTTATTAAAATAATCTGAGTGACCTTACATATTCTTATTCTATGAATCCCTGATAAGAATACACAATTCCAAGGTGAAAGAATTTATAACACAAGGTTAGACAATAAAATGCTTGGGAATGAATCTTAACCTTCCATTTTCCAGTTCCATGATGGTTGGCAAGTGACTTACCCACTCTCTGCCTTGGTTTTCTCATTGATCTCTCTACTCCTGTGTGATGAACACATTATAAATTTGTGTCACTCTCAAGAACTATATACAAGATAATTTTTATGCAGGAATACACTGGATTTATATTCATCTTCTTTCAGAAAATAATGATGATCTTGAGAAGGTTAAACAGTAACAAACTAAGCTGCCTATGAACAAACTAAGACAAGCTGAACAACATTATCAGATCAGGATTTTAAAACACAGGGATTTACTAATCACCCAGCTCCAGGGTGTGCTTTGTGATCTAACTTCTCAGTTATAAGGATTAAACCAATCAATACAGGTAACCATGTAACATGCTCAGAATAGTACCTGGCATCAATTATTGAACATGCACTTAATAAATATGGCCTACCATCATCACCATCATCATCACCATCCCATCATCATCACCATCACCATCATCATCATCACTGTCCTCATCACCATCATCACCATTACCATCATCATCATCACCATCTCATCATCCTTATCATCACCATCATCATCATCATCACTGTCCTCATTACCATCATCATCATCCTCATCCTCATCATCACCATCATCATCATCACTGTCCTCATCACCATCATCACCATCACCATCATCATCATCACTRTCCTCATCACCATCATCACCATTACCATCAACATCATCATCACCACCATCATCATCCTCATCATCACCATCATCATCACTGTTCTTATCACCATCATCACCATCACCATATCATCATCACTATCCTCATCACCATCATCACCATTACCATGATCATCATCATCACCATCACCATTCTCATCACCATCAACACCTTCATCACCATTATCATCACCATCATCACCATTACCACCATCATCATCATCATCACTGTCCTCATCACCATCAATACCATCATCATTACCATCATTATCATCATCATGTTACTGTTATTTTTTCCAAATCTTTTCTATCTTATTTTGATTTTTTAACTGATATATAATAAACAGTGTTACATAAACCCAAGTGTACAACATGATGATTCAACAATTCTGGACATTCTCAGTGCTCATCATGATAAATGGATTCTTAATCCCCATCATCTACTTCATCCACTCCCTATCCACCTCCCCTCTAGAAACTACCAGTTTATCCTCTGTATTTAAGAGTCTGTTTTTTTTACTTGTTTTTTTTTTTTAACTCTGTTCATTTCTTGTTTGTTTTTTAAATCCCACATATGAATGAAATCATATGATATTTGTCCTTTTCTGGTTGACTTATTTCACTTAACAATACAAATTTTAGTATTATTTATTATAGTTCTGTTAAATATGTTGGTATTTTGATAGGAATTGCATTAAATCAGTAGGTTGCTATGGACAGTATGAACATTTTAATAAAATTAATCCTTCCAATCCATGAGCATGGAATATCTTTCCACTTGTTTATGTCAACTTCAATATCTTTCATCAGAATTTTCACAGTACAGGTTTTTCATCTCTTTGGTTAAGCTTATGCCTACATATTTAATTCTTTTTGGTACAATTGTAAATAGGGTTGTATTCTTAATTTCTCTTTCTGCTACTTCATCATTAGGGTAAAGAAATGCAAAAGCTACTCACTGTCTTCTCATTCTTCAAGTAACTACAATATAATTTTAAGACAAATATTAAAACTTTTCTAAACTAATGTTCAGAATTAATTGAAGTCTGGAACTATCCCCAAACAAGAATAGAATTTTACCATATTATTTTTCTTCCACTTCCAAAAGGCCTTATGTTGCTTCTCTATTACATGTATTTTAGATTTCAGTTTCAGATTGGTACTAACTCTCCTTAAAAACCACTCCTTAATATTTTTTTAGAGCTATAATACTTCATGCTTATTTTTCTTGCCATTTCCTCCCCAAACATGTCTCTGATTGAATTCTTTAGAATAATTCCTTGAATAATTCTTTCTTTGTATAGGGTCTGGTTTGCCAGATTTGGGAGACTTTGCATATTTGAAAAAAACCTTATTCTGGCTTCTGACTTGAATGCCGTTTTAATGGGTTATAGGCTTAAAATAATTTATCCCCAAACTTGAAGGAATTTCTCCTTTGACTTCTGTATTCACTGTGACTATTAAGAAGTGTTTTTTTATCTTTTAACTTTGTAGATCACCTTTATTCAGTCCTTCTTTATAAGCTTTTAGAATGCTTCTCTGTACTTGCTATTCTGAAATTTCACTAGTATATTCTTAAATTAGTCTTGGGTTTGCAAGCATTTATGCACTTCAATATTTCATTAATCCTTTAATCTAATGATCTGCATTTGTCTATAGATCAGGGAGTCTTTATTTTGTGTCTCTTTCCTTATTTACTCCCTTATGTTGTTTCTATTCTTTTTTTTATAGAACATCAATTAGGAAAATATTGAAACCTGTGAACTAGTACTGTATATCTCTGAATACAGATTTTATATTATAAATAGCTCTGTCCTTTGCCTTATGACTTTAGATACTCCCTTAACCTTGACTTACAGTGCACTATTTCAATATTCAGCCATGTCCATGAATTATTCCCTCTGAGTCCCAATGGGTGAAGAGAAACCACTCCACGTATTTAAACAGTGGGAATCTTTTTCGGGGAATTAACTACATAGGTGATAGAAGTTAGAAGCTGCCACACCTAGAATGGTGAACGACCCTTGTATTCTAAGCTCCAGTAAACTTAACCAAGGAAGTAGGTACTGGAGCCCAGAGGGCAGGTGGAGGACAATATCATACAGGGCTCTCCAGTGGGAACCAGACCCATCCATGGTGGCTTGCAGCAGCTGCTAGGGACACTGGTCAACACAGACAGGAGTAATAATCACTGGAGCTTCTTTATTCTTCCTGCCTACTTCTCTTGCCCAGGGGAAACTCTTGAAGAAGTTGGATGGCCTTGGAGCTTGGGAAACTAAGCATGCAACAGGAGATCAAGGAATGCTCTGCATTCACATTTCTAATGTCTCAGTGATCTTTCTAATTTCTTATACTCTGGCCTCTCCTTTCACAAGAAAGTTTTATCAATTTTGTTAAGAAAGAGAAGTAAAATTATGACTGGAAGTTACTGAGTGCCTGCAATTTCAGGATTGACTTTGGGTATTTAATATAAATATAGTTATGACCAGGACAGGAACATAGTGTCATCCTTATTGTGCAGATGAGGAAACTGTCTAGGGTCAGTGGAGGAAGAATAAAATTCACATTAGGTCTGTCTTGTTTCTACTGGGTCAATATCATTTGATATTGTCAATCAAACGTATGTGTTCATTTAAGAAAGGGAACATGAAAAGAACATGACATAAATAGAATTTTACCAAGTATGACAACATCCATTATTTCTATAAGCCAGGTTGAAAAGAGGTACTGATTGCACCCTCTTCAACAAGATAAAGTTACAGTAAATATGACACACTATGGGACTAAAAAAATAAGTAATTCTTCCTCACCTACTGATAGCAGTATCTTTAAAAATTTGTTGAAGATGTTGTAAACAGTGGTTTTAACCTCTTATATCATCTTTACATATTAAAATACATATCTGGTGATGTTTAATGGAATGAAATTTATTAGTCTTAAAAATCCATAGTCATAATTACATTTTAAATCTTATTTGCAATTAAGCTAGTGATGAATAATATGGCATTATCTGTATAGTATCTTCATTTAAAAAAAAAAGAACAAGAAATTGCCACTTGAGGCTTGTTACTACATTATGTTACTCAATCCACTTTGAGAATTTTAAATCATAGATAGGTGGATAGACAGATCAAACAGAGCCTTAAGTAAGTTTTTCTATAATATTGAGATTGAAAAAAGAATTTGAATTTTGTAGTCTCAATATATCAACTTAAAAGCTTTGCCTTGGGGTGCCTGGGTGTCTCAGTGGGTTAAAGCCTCTGCCTTCAGCTCGGGTCATGATCCCAGGGTCCTGGGATCGAGCCGCACATTGGGCTCTCTGCTCCGCGGGGAGCCTGCTTCCTCCTCTCTCTCTGCCTGCCTCTCTGCCTACTTGTGATCTCCCTCTGTCAAATAAATAAATAAAATCTTAAAAAAAAAAGCTTTGCCTTATTTTTTTAAGACTTCTGACTGACATCATCTTCAGTCCCTTGTAGAAGCAATGAAAAGGCATAATTTTTATTAAGTGAAGATATTATTTTTCTTGGCATAACTCTATTTTTGTGATATGCCTAGTTTTAATTTATCCCAGGCCATGTTCTTTTCACTTCATGCTGCAAATACAGATCCCAACTTACAAAACAAGAACAAAACTTAAGGGAAATGTAGTTTTCTTACTTGGGAATGTTTAGGCCATGGGTTATTCGTAAAACAAAATAAATAGACAAATAAATAAATAAATACTGTACATATATATGTGTTATCTTTTCCCTTCTAAAATTGGTGGTGGGGAGAACTCAACATGTATCTGAACATTGCAAACGGAAGGACTAAAACACATGCTTGAACAGAGAGGTCAGGGTATTTAGAATTTTTGCCATAAATTAAATGCTCTTACCGCATGTCATCAAGACATTCATCAACTATAGACAGTGTCCGTTATTTATATCATTGTTGTAACATGGCGGTCACACCGGATATTCTCTGTGTTCTAGCATAGTGGGCCAGGCCCCATAGTGAATGGGTGACCCATACAAAGCAATTGTGTGTGCAAAAACCGTCAGCGAGGTTTTTGCACACACAAACGCCAGTGTTTGCCTGTGTGGCTTCATCTCAGCCTGACAATAAAACATGTCTTTGTGCCCGTGTTCTGTTACATCCAAGGTTGAGCATAGCTCACAAATTACAGGCAGTGCTTTGAATGACTAATAAAGAGAGTCAGCTGAATGAAAATTTTAATGAAAAAAAATTTTATGAAAATTGCCAAATTATACAAGCAGGAAAGTTGGAGAAACAAAAAATAAGATAGTTATTATTTATAATAGGTCTTTAACGCCATTCTCCATGGAGTGTTAATTTAGATCATTGCTGGAAGAGAGGTGAGAGGTCACCAAATAAAAATAGAATAATAAATATTTATACTTTAGAGCAACATTAAAATCTTTGGCTAAGTAAGGATCAGACCTTGTTTTATCTAAGTTTTAACATAACTGATAAATATTACAGTTTGATGGAATTAGATTTAATGTATATCATTCTAAGAGCACAGTTATAAAATTATTATTGGATAGTCATTTCTACTTAAAGATAGGAGAGTGTGAGTTTTGCATAAAACACACAGCCTCACGTTGGAACAGCTTGATTATATAACATCTGGCCCCATCCTGTTGGAACAGCTTGATTATATAACATCTGGCCCCATCCTGCAAACTACTTACCATTTTTTCAATTTTAGTGAGGTATAATTGACACATAGATATTGTATATATTTAAGGAATATGGCTTGATATTTTGACAGTTGTATACATTTTGAAATTACTACCACAAGGAAGATAATTAGTATATGTCACCTAATACAGACATTACTTTCTTTGTCTCTTTCTTTTTGTATTTAGTGATGAGAACTTAAGATCTATCCTCTTGGCAAATTTCAGGTGTACAACATAATCAGTATTATTCACTACAGTTTGTGTTCTACATTAGATTTTCAGAACTCATTCATCTTATAACTAAAAGTTTGTACCCTTTAACCAATATATCCCCATTTCCCCCACCCCAGCCCCCTGGTAACCACCATTCTAATCTCTGTACTATAACTTTGAGTGTTTTAGCTTCCCCATATAAGTGAGATCGTGCAGTATCTGTCTTTACCTGTGTGGCTTAGTTCACTTAGAATTATACCCTCTAGGTCCATCCATGTTGTCACAAGTGACAAGATTCCCTTCTTTTTGAAGGATGACTAATACTCCACTACACATACACAAATACACCACACCTTCTTTATCCATTCATTGTCAGTTGTTTCCGCATCGTGGCTGTTGTGAATAATGCTGCAGTGAGCATGGGTGTGCAGACATCTCTTCAAGATGCTCATTCAGTTCCTTTGGAAACACACCCAGAAGTGGGATAGCCTGTGCTATATTGATTTAAATATAATTAGTCACTGTAAATCCAACATGGTAATTTGGTCATACACATAATAATGATAAGCAACACTTGACTAAAATCTTTCTCTTATTTGCAAATATTCATATGTTGGGGCATATGTGCCTTTGGAAGAAATAACATTTGAAGCAAATGCTTCATAGAAATTTTGGTTGGGATAGCAATATATTGCTTTTCATGCATAACTACCAAAACATGAATGGATCAATAACATAACTTTTCTTACTTCTAAAACTGAAGTGGCTTATACTAATAAAGGAGTATATCAGTCAAAACAAAATTTTTAAAATACTGAGAAAGTACTTAGAAGGATATGAAGATACTTATCCCAAGAAATATTTTATGTAACTGAGAATTAAATTTAGACAAGTATAACAATAGTCAAATAAAAGGAAAGAGCAATGACTTGCTAGATCTCATCATCTAATAGAAAAAAGTAAGGGAGCATATTGCAATCACCTTTTCCTATTGTGGTTGTCTAAGCCTAAGAGTCAATATATACTTTTTCTTACTTAAGTTCCCTGTTGTTATATAACAAAGAGATTCATTTGTAGTTTCACAGAAAATATGAGATAATCATGTCTTGAGTGGACTTTAATTAAAGTCAATAATTTTAAGATTTATAATCATATCAGAGAACCTTTCTCTTCTGAGGGGAAAAAAAAAAAAACAACCTTGCAGGTGTTGTTTCACCATCTATGGTATAAGAACAGGGCCTTGTGCAGCATGGTTAATAAGCACATCTTCTAGATGACTTTTCTCTGCATCGGACATGTTTGCCGACCAGCATTCTAGCCACTCTGTTCCTGATGCCCCTTCAATTACCAGGGTCCTATTCATAGCAGACCCTCAAAGAACAGTTGTGGAGCAAAGGGCCTTCCTTGTCCTCAGTGCAATATTTCTGTCTCCTGAAAATATTCCATCCCCTCCTTCTCAAAATACAGCTCATTCCTGGTTTTCCTCTCAGGGCAGCAACTTCCTCTGTGGGCACACCCTCCATACCTGGCCCCCTGTCTCCTTCACACCCAGCCTTCCTCACGGAGACCCCTCCCCATGTCTTAGCCTCTCACTGATCCCACCAGAAAAGCAACCAGATGACGCCTCTAGTGTCCACCTTCATGCAGAGTATATCCTGCCATTTGCTATCATCTGCCGCCATGCTTGGGCACGTCGCAATCACTGCGTGGCACTCATCCGCTTCCCACATCTATATCCCCATGAAGAGCATTACCGTTTATTAATATTCACGGCAGAAATGTTGGCTTCTTCCATAACCATGCCCCTCCCGCTCTCCTCCACATCATTGCCAGCGCCAGGTCCGTGGATGGTGTTCCCTAAATAACGTCTCGTTCATGTCCTCTCCCATCCCTATCTTCACCCCAGACCGGGCGCCATCATCCCCGGTCAGCCTGTCCCTAACCACTTTTCTGCACTCTGCACTGTGCCCCACATGCCTTATCCCATGCCACCTTCCTGACCTCATCTCACTCCCAGCAGCCCCAGCTCCGTGTTCCCGCCTCCTGGCTGTTCACTCGGTTCCTGTACTTGGTATGGCTCTCATTTACCAAAGGGCTTTGCAGAGTGTTGGGGGACAGTGGGGGCTCACAAAATATGATTGTCTCTTCTACCCACTGAGTTAACTCCTCTTTCCAACAGGAGCTCGGGAATCACTTTCTCTCAATAGAATTCACTGACTTTTCTTCTGAGGCCAAACTGTAACACATTACAATGTTTTTGCCTAGTTTATATTATGATTTGTTTATAAGAAGAAGCTCCTTAAGACCAGTGCAATGTCTTTACTTTTCCTGGTCCAATGCTGAGTGTCTAGTACAGAGCCTGCCGCATAGAAGTCCTCAATAAATATATGTAAATGAACGAATGGTTTACCGTATTATTGGAAAAGAATAAAGGATACTGATACATCACATAGAGAGCTAGTATAAACACAGGACCATGCACTGTGGGACCAATTCGATAATATTTTTGGCAGTAACATACATTCATCAGTATTCTATAGAAATTGCACTTTTCACTGTGTCACTTGAGTTAATGTTGTTCCAACCAAAAGATAATATAGATCATCTGCTTCATTTTGTAAGAAAAGTTGCATTACTAACTCTTCTTCAAGGTTATATTTTCCACCCCAGAAAACAAAACCTCTAAATTTTTGACACATTCCTTTACCCTCAGTTACGTACTCCAGACAGGAGGTTTCAACGGCAGTGGTTTCTAAACTCTCAACCACATTTCTAAAACTCAGAAATCTCTAGAAGGCTATGGTAGCATAGTTTTCTACACCTGAAATCAATTTGTTGGCTCTTCCATTATTAGTATTAATTCCATAGGATATAGTGGATAGTTAAGAATTATTTCTAAGTAATTCAATCATGTTCTTTTATCCTTGCTAGCTTAAAATGGTCCTCTGTAAGAATATGGTCTCCCCACAAAGGGGAAAAAAAGGAAAGAAACATCAGTTATTTCTGTCCCTTTCTTGATACTTTTATTAGCTCTTCCCCCATATTACACTTTTATTTTAAAACTGGCGTGATCTCAAAACTCTTTGTAGCTTTTTAAGATGCAACCAACGCTATCCAGGCTAGCGTTCATATCGCACAGAGACAGTGAGTACATGCTAGGCAGAGGCACTTTTTTCCTAAGTAAGCACAAGAGTGATTAGATATGCTCAGAGAGATCAGATGGGCGGGCCTTAAGTAGCATCGTATCTCTGAGATGCCTACTTCACCGGAGCCATAGAGACAACTTCCATTTTACCTAATGATATGAATTGTTGTTGTTTAAGATTTTATTTATTTATTTATTTGTTTGAGAGAAAGAGAGAGCACAAGCAGGGGGAGGGGCAGAGGAAGAAGCAGACTCCCCACTGTGCAGAGAGTGCGACGCAGGGCTCAATCCCAAGACCCTGATATCATGACATGAGCAAAAGTCAGACACTTTACCCACTGAGCCACCCACGTGCCCCTAAAAGAATTGTTGGTCAGGATTGATCTTTATAGCCGGAGATCATGTCGAAAGGCTTTTTGTCAACCAGGACATCATTTAAGAGGTATATGTAAGGAAATACCAATCTGATGATCTGATGCAATTGTATTATGGCTATGCGGACCCAGTATGGAATACATATAATGCACACTACATATCATATACATACACACATATATAATACATATATGTTTGTATAACACATATGTATATTATACATATACATATACACACACATATTTTATATACACGTTTGTATAACACATATGCACATATGTATACTATATACACACACACACACACACACACACACATACTTGTGATCCTCATTTTTTTCAAATAGAAATGTATGTATAAATGAAGTTTGTTGAAAAGGAATGTACTCTATTATCTTTTTGGGATTAAGTGAAAAGTTTAATGTAATTTCCAAAACAAATAATAGCTTCATGACATGTTTTATATGAAACCCTAAATCTCAACCCTTCCTGTGATGCAATACTGGCACGGCATGTCTGCTCGGTGATCACTCTATGCTTATGTCTCTATAACCTTTAAGATGTTTACCTAATTTCACCAAACCTACTCTCTTTTGAGAGAGGCAATATCTGGACGTGGAACGAAATCCAACGTCTACCCAAAAGACACAGTAAAAATTAAGTCCACCTCTGATCTCTGTAAGCCACCCAGCCTGGCAGGAGACGCAGTTGCTCGTTCAATGTGCAAACCTTCAGTGATCTGCACACATGCACACATTTTAGCTCTTACTTGTTCTGTATTGTCCCACATACAGATACACATCATACAGATATAATTTTACACAAGGAACAGACTTCCATTAACATATTTAGCATTACTTTTTTACATGCAACAATAAAACTCGTGGACTCTTCTAGGTCAGATAACATAGAGCTGCATAGTGTTCCACTGCACAAACACAGCTTTCCTCTACTGATGGACACATTTTGTTTTCAACTATTTGTTATTATACATACTTCGATAATTAGTACACACATGTAATTTGCATATTTTCAATCAAGAATTAGGATCGATTTTTTTAATGATTTTTATTTATTTATTTGGCAGAGAGAGATCACAAGTAGGCAGAGAGGCAGGCGGGGTGGAACAGGCTCTCCGCTGAGCAGAGAGCCCGATGAGGGGCTCAATCCCAAGACCCCGAGATCATGACCTGAGCTGAAGGCAGAGGCTTTAACCCACTGAGCCAGCCAGGCACCCCTAAGATAGATTTTTTGAAGTTACTGTTGGCCATTTAACAAAATATACAGGTAACTTCCTGCATGAGTACCAGTTCTATAAAAATACTGTAAATTTAATAGACTAGTATTCCTGCAAAATAGAGATAAAAAAAGAAGAGAATGAAAAAGAACATTTGGATTTCCCAGTAACTGGGGGTACTGGGTTAAGCCTCTACCTTCAGCTTGGGTCCCGTTCTCAGGGTCCTGGGATGGAGTCCTGCATCGGGCTCTCTGCTCAGCAGGGAGCCTGCTTCCCCCTCTCTCTCTGCCTGTCTCTCTGCCCACTTGTGATCTCTGTCAAATAAATAAATAAAATCTTTTTAAAAAAAATCTTTAAAAAAATTTTTAAAAATACAATTAAGCATCCTCCAGTGGCATGTAAGCATTTGTAGTGATCTTCCAAATAATTATTTTAAATGAGAAAGACTAAATTATGTTAACTAAACCTATTGTGGTCATTTGCAGTTTTGTGCACACATAGCAAGTCACTGTGCTATATACCTTAAATTAATATGCTGTTATGTCAGCTGTGTCTCAATAACACTATGAAAAAGTATAAACAAAGATTAGGTGATTGCTTAGGCTAAGCAAACAAAAAACCAAACAAAATCCCTCTCTTTGAGGAAAACATTAAATGACATTCAAATTTCAAAAACCATGTCATAACTGTACCCACTTTAAAAAAAAAAAAAGTCAGCAACCAACTCTTCCACCAAAAAATGCATTTCTCCTAAATCCAAGGCTAATCCAAGGTACAATACATACCATGATGTGTAACTGTGTTCGTATTATCACCAGAAATAAAGGCAATGAAGTTGGTTACATATGACTAGAGCCATCTCGATAGTATGATAGAAACTACAGGTATCTTTAAAAATAGAAAGCCAATCAACCATGCAATTTGAAACCAAAGAGTCAAACGTTTAAGTCCTCTTAAAAGGAAAATCATACCAAGAATCCTTTTCATCTCAACATTAACAACAGTCCCTGAGACACTGAGAGTGACAGTTTGCTTAAGAAAGAAACAAAACGATAAAAATGCAATCAAAGTACTATATAACATTTCCAGTCATTTATTGATGTTAATTAACTGCAGATAACTAAGGAAGCTATAAAAAGAAACTATAATGGATGCAAAACAGCAGCAAAGACAAAAAAAGGAAACTGTAGTTGCAGTAATTTCTGTCATTCATAACTTGCCATAATTATCTACTCGGTAAAAATGCGGCTGTAATTTGAATTGCCTCCCTCCCGATCATCAGCAGACTAATGTAATGACTTTACCAAGGACTAGGCATGTAGATCTTGCCATTATTTCTGATCTGCTTGGATTTTAATGCAATATTCCCTCAGGAAGACTCATGATTTAATTAAAAAACACTGTGGTTCTGTGACAAACCCGACCCCACAGCCTCACAGAGAGTGTGAATCCTGATTCCCCGGAGTGAATTGCAACTAACTGTTTTGATTTCCATTGAGCAATTACTTTATGGATAAAGTGACCATTTTTATATTTAGCTTTTAAATGTACATCTGTGGTTTCTATTCCTGATGTTTCATGACTTTAAAGCTACCTCCACGTGATTTTTTTTCTCCCTTAAGAATGATACTGTCTTAAAGTATGTGCAAATTGTGGAGATGTCCATCTTTGTGGATGAGGTATTTTGTCTAAAAATGTGAAAATACTCACGTTGAAGACCTGTTTAGTGGCTCACAGTCTATCCAGTGGCAATCAGAGATACTCATAAATATCAGCTGGTTATATATATTACATTTTACAATACATAATATCTTACATATTATATATTTTACATATAAATATATATTTTTAAATTTGTGATTAGAAATTTTGATCTTTTAAGCAAGTTACATAGCGCTAAATATTTGTGAGAAAAGGGACAAAGGCGGGGGGGGGGGCTCCTACAATTCTAAGGAACATTATAAGTAAAGGTGTTACAGTTCCAGAACAGAGAGCCTAAGGGGAGGAAGAACCAGCTTCTTCCCGGGAGCAGCATCTGGTCAAGTCGACCCTTAGCCTGAATGGTCAAGAAGCAGCCCCAGCTCTTCACAGAACCCCTAGTTGTCTGAAATGCCACAATAAGGATGCATTTTTTTTTTTTAGCTTTTTAATTTGCTATCTAAATTCAAATAAATATTCGCAGACAGAATAAAAGCACGTTGCTTCTCTTCCCAGTTTGTTTTGTACTAGTCCCTTGGAAGACTGACAGCATCTAAGATTAGACAGAGGCCCTGGCAGAAGAAAGAGCCATGGGGACAGCACCTAGTTCCATGCTGGGACATGCTGAAAAGTGTCAGAGCCGAGCTAAGAGAGAGATGGGGCGGGAGCCAGTCTCTCTGCAACTCTGAACTCTAGTCAAATCGCAACAATTAACAATTGAAATCAGGCATAACAACAAGCTTTCATATCTGACAGTTTTTAAACTGTTCATTTTTGAAACAATGCAAAATTTATTTCCTGTATAAAACGAAGGATAATTTCGAACATCCTGGGAGCCCTGCAGCATGCAAAGAGCTTTTGCTTTTAACTTTTGATCGCTCACCGCCCTCTGGCACAGCAGCTGTAAGCTGTGTCTCCCGGGTACCACAGCTGGTCATTTGAGGCCGTCTGTGGCACCCCTTCACACATCTGGGAAGCCTAGTTGTCCTTCCTGAGAGCCTGGCTTTTCAAGACACCTCGGTGCCTCTCTGTGGGCATGGGGGGACAGCGTGGAGGACAGGAGCACTGGGACCGGAGTCAGCACTAGGGACTCCGCCACATGACTCGCTCAGAAATTCAAGAAGGTTGTGGCTATTCCCTTGGTGGGTACCGGAAAGACCAGAAATGAAGTGGAACCAGCATGTGTAAGCCAGCCGAAGGAAAAATTTCTAGGAGAAATGTACATTTTGCACATACCTTCCACAGCTATTTCTGATGGCTCCAGTAACACATAACAGAGAGGCTGACGTAAAGATCCGTGCCAGTAATTGTTTCTAAATTGCCACCTCTGATTACTAGAGATAATCATTTTGCAACAGGAAAGAACATGCAAGAGATTTTCTCGAATACGGGCTGATGTCTCTTACGGCCACGGAGCTTTGCCACCCCATCAACCGACATAGTAGACTTTGCGAAGGTATTACTCACTCTAAGGTAGTGTTCGAGTAGAAATTAAAAATAGCAGGGACCTTTGAAGCTCTTGAACATTTTTTTCTGCCAGCATAGGATTGTTCCCTACAGTGTATTTTTAGTGCTCTATACACTCAGCTTTTAAATGTCATAAGCAATGAAATCCTGGGAGCACTGTTCGAACATATCTATGAAATAAAAGTTCTGTTTGATTTCTCGTCTGTGATTTTGATTCGGGCTTTATTTCGTCTCTAAGTTAACCCACTACCCAGACATTTTTGGTCATTTGCTGAAGTGCAGAGTTCCCAGAGTCTAACAGATGACCCTTTGCTGCTCCTCTCCATCAAGGGATACATAATTGAAAATGTCATTTCCCTAAATTGAAAAATCCCATAAGCTCTCTGGCCTCCCATTTCTTTAACTTAGTAAAGATGAGAGGCTAGCTGACCTGTAAAAATTTTTCAGAAATTTAAAAACAAAATCCTCATAAGGATTATAATCCCTCTTATTACACTTTCTATTATATATATGTATATATTCTAATTACACTATTGCCCAAATTCCCATATCAACGGAAAGGTTGTGGAACATAAAATAGAAGTTTAAATATATATATATATAAAACTCAATCATATATAAAATTCAAACATATATGGCAAAAATACATATCCACATAATTTAAATGCATATAATTGAATATATACATAATTTTATATAATATATAAATATATGGACATATTTATATATTATATATAAATAAATATAATGATATGCATTTATATTATAAATATATAACATGAATTACAAATGTCATTATATATCATATATTTTAATATATAAAGTATAATGAATTGCATATATATACGTATATGGTATATATAATAAATTATAGACAAATGTAGTCTAATATGACAGTATTATATATATTTATCCAATTACACAATTTATTTTGTATTCAGCTTGGGGAATGTGGCTATTTATTGATGTCTTAGTTGGAACCTCCCACAACAGTGAACAGCCCCAGATACTCCTCCATTGATAAAATGCTATCAAACTTTCTGTCAACGGGTTTTAGGATTTTCTCTGAAGTGGGTAGGAAACTGCCATCACCCTCTGTGATACCCTCACCGGAAATACTTCCCTTATCAGTTGAGAAAGCATATTCATCTCATTGACAAATGCAAATCAAAGGTCCTTGTTTTGCCTTAATTCTGTGCCGCTCCTAGGTGTCAAATGACCTCCATGACCTTGTCCTAACTGCTCCTTTGGTATGTGAGTCTGACCACCGGCTTCATCAGCGTGGTGCCACTAGTGTTTGAAATCACAGATCTGTAAGGTAATTCCCTTGGCCTCTGACAAAGCAGCTTCTCCAGGTCCCAGGAACACAGGCTGGCCGTGTTCTGTGCGGAAATGTGCAGGTCTGTGCCTCACTGGTATTAACACCTTTTCCTATTTTGCCTTCATGTGAAGTTGCTGCACCTCGTCCCTGCTGACATCTCTGCCTTCCCTCCTTCTGCACATGTTGGAACCTCCTGACAAACGCACTTTGATTTCCTATGAGGAGATATTTATATAATATACAGAACAAATGACTTGTTCGAAGTCTATCTCAATGGGCGGGAGAACAAGTTCCTATAACCACCTGAGACAGAATCCCCTCTGGAAAGGTGCCGGCAAACCATGTGAGGACTTTCTAAGCCCCTCGAGTAGAAGTCTCTGACCAAGCTTCTGCTATGTTGGAGTTTACTCATTAGACCTCAGGGTGTGTCCTCCACCCCTCAAGTACCTGTGAGCGCACCCCCTCTGGGGCTCACTGGCAATTCTGTTACGGAAATGGCACACTCAAGCACTATTGCGAGACTTTTAACTGCCCTACCTTAAGCCCCACCTAGAAAATCCATCTCCATGGGAGAAAATAATGACCCCTGTCATGCTCCCATGACCCATCCCGTGCACAGTGATCCAGAAGTTCCCAAACTTGTCACAGAGTCCTCAGTCATGGCATCAGGGAGTCCTGGCTGGGAGGGGAATCCCTCATAGCTCCTTGTTGGCTGAAAAGGTCACAGAGGTCCAGGGAAGTCAGGACCTACCCTGAAGTCAATCACAGCCCTGCATACTACCCACACCTTCTCACTCCCCGGTCACGTGTCTTCTGCCTGTGGCCCTCTGTCCTTACATACAGGTATAGCCCTATAATGCTTCTGCAATTTACAATGCATGAGAACTGACTTCAAGCTAACATTAAATTATAGCTTGTTTGGTTTTATCGTATCTATTCATATGCAGGTACAGGGCTTCAACTGAAAAGGAACAATGAACATAGATGAGACTTTTAAAAAATGCTGAACTAACTAGGAAGCCATAAATATACAATCTAAGATGTATATATGTGTGTGCTTGTACACATATCATATAAATATCAAAAAATAAACTTATTTTCCAGAAGTCATGGTTGTCTGATTATTTCTCCCCTCAGACAACACCAAAGTTAAAGCTATGTTTGAAAGCACTTGAGATTTCTTTTTTTTTTTTTTAAGATTTTATTTATTTATTTGACAAAGAGAGATCACAGGTAGGCAGAGAGAGAGAGGAGGAAATAGGCTCCCTGCGGAGCAGAGAGCCAGATGCAGGGCTCCATCCCAGGACCCTGGGATCATGACCTGAGCCGAAGGCAGAGGCTTTAACCCACTGAGCCACCCAGGTGCCCTGCACTTGAGATTTCTAAAATGATGTTTCTGCACTCTCCCAAATATCAATACACTTGTTATGCTTTCACGCTACTCGAATTTGAAGGAACAGGAGTCTTGTCGATAATTTATAGATTTTTGGTTTTTACCTTTTCTTTGTAAACACAATCAGGGCAGTGTTGTGAGCAGAGTGGAGACTTTGACATTCAATGGAAACTCATCAAATCTAGCTTGACCACTTGTTAGACATCTGATGACAACTCCAAACCACCATGATCCAGTCTTGGGAGGACTGTTGTGTGATCAAAACAATACTGTATTTGTAATAACAAACATGATATCAGACCTGCTACTCTTCCATTCATGGGAGATACTGCTACTTAGAATCCTCATACCAATGAGTCTCACGGATAGTATGATTCCATTGGATTTTAAGTCAGTCCGTTCCTAAAAAAATTGTTTTGCCTTGATTGTACAAGTGGTACCAAGGGAAGCAAACACTCCTTTGGCTGTATAACAAGAGAAGTGGAAGAAAGTAATAGTAAGTCAACCATAAGAATGAATATATTTATCACTTTTTGAATGCCTACAATGTGCCAGGTCTCTGTTGAGCATCCCATCTGAAATCTAATTCTCAGCCAGGATACAGAGTTATCTGTACTTTGTAAAGTTTAAATGGGGAAACTGAGGCCCAGAGAAATTTCTCAAACTTGCCAGAAATTACATGGTTAGTAAGAGAAAAAACCTGGATGCCAGTCTTTCTAATTTCAAAACCTGCACTTTTCTAGCATGCAACATCACTTTAAAGGAAGGGAAAAGAAAAAAGGAAAAACAAAAGCAAAACAATGTTTAAAACTAGGAAAGTGCTCTCAGTGAGCATAGTGGAGTCTGTTTTTAGACCCAAGAGTGACATTGGGAAGAACATGGACAGACAGTTGATTGTACCAAAACGATGCTGTGGGAATCATCGTCAAATAGAAGACGGAAGAATTCATTAAATTCATGAATATTTCCCCACTGTTTTTCTAAAAGATTTATTTATTTATTTTAGAGAGAGAGAGCATGTGCACAAGTGAGGGAAGGGGCAGAGGGAGAGAACATCTGGCAGGACACCTCCACCCCACTGTGCTAAGCATGGAACCTGATGCAGGACTTGATCCCATGACCCTGAGATCATGACCTGAACTAAAAATCAAGAGCCTGATGCTTAACTGATTGAGCCACCCAGGCTCCCCTCCCCGTATTTTTTCAGGAGCCAGCGTGGAGTCCGGAAGTCACTGCCTCAGTAGAGAAAATGGAAAGTAGGAAATAAATGGGAACAGAAGGAGAGCTCTGCAGCAAGGTCTTTCAGACGCAAGGAACTGGGTTGACACCTTCATACCCAGTGACTCGATCCCATGTGTGGTGGCTTTACCGTGGTGGTTTGGCAGCTACACTCTGCAGTGCTAGCCTTCCTATTTTATTCTTTCTTTGTTTCCTTGCTAAGCACCTCATATACTGAGGTCAGGTTCCAAAGAGTTTAGCACTGTCTTGTTGTTGCAGTTAGTGCTGGTTGCTGGTGGTGGTGGTGTTTAGTTTTGTTTGGTCCTTGAGAAATAGGATAATGACCACTGAATTTCAATTAGTTTAAAAGGCTTACAGGCCAAATGACGTAAAACACCAGCTGCGGGGCGCCTGGGTGGCTCAGTGGGTTAAAGCCTCTGCCTCCAGCTCAGGTCATGATCCCAGGGTCCTGGATCGAGGCCTGCATCAGGCTCTCTGCTCAGCAGGGAGCCTGCTTCCCTTCCCCTCTCTCTGTGACTGCTTCTCTGCCTACTTGTGATCTCTGCCTGTCAAATAAATAAACAAAATCTTTTTAAAAAATTTAAAAAACAAAACAACACCGTTGCTATTTTAAAACTTTAAAGGAAAGCACAGAAAGTCTTCCCGGACTTCTCGGTTCAGGTAAGACATGACTTTTGCACATGGTGTATCCTGGGGGAGCACTCCCAGCTCCACAGGGGATGTTGGCTGATACACTACCCTTAACCCCACAGAAGTCTGAGTTCTACTGTTGCCCTTGTTGCATCTTATTGTAATGACTGTCAATATTTGTTTACACCCTCACTTCTCTTCCTGGAAAAGCTTCTGGGGCTTGGGGCTTTTCTTTTCCTTGTTTTCCCATCGCCTAGTAGAGTGCCTCGGGAGATGGTCAACAAATACTTCTTACCGAATGCCATTAATGACTGGTTGTCCATCACCTCGAAATCAAGCGTAAAAGCTATCCCAGCAGCCTTACTTGCAACAAACGCCCCACCCTCCTAGAACTCGGTGAGGACCGTGATCACTCCTGCATCGGCACCGCCTTAACCAGCTTGCGGCATTTCTTGCTGGGCTGAGAGTGTTGGGCCCACCAGATATACCTTGCAGATTCGAATTCCAATTTCATGGTTCTCCTGATTGTAATTAATCTCAGGAAGACCCATTGACAAATCTGTGAGCGGGGGAGCAGCCTATGTGTTTCCAGAATTATGTACACGACTGCCAAATTGCACGCCAATCTTTCCACCATATTCTTTGGGGCTTCATAACGAGAAGAGATTCTCAAGCTGATGGCTGTAGGGATATTACAATTTGGAGAGGACCCAATTATTGTGCATCCTTCTAATTAACGCAATTATCAAAGGAATCTATTAAAAATAGGGCACTAATTAATTGTATCCAATTATGATTCTAAACTAGAAATTCAGCAATTATTATTTCCCATATTCTCTTTAAAACAGTTCCTGAAGAGACAACTGACTACAGGATACCCAAATCAGGCAGAGAGAAAGACTGTAAACTTATGGATGGTACTTGTGTCAATTTCCCGAAGAGTTTCCTCAATAAAGTTGAAGAAGGCACCCCAAGATAGTGAAGCCTCCCCCCAAATTTTTACATAATGAGACCCCCACATTGTTGTAGATCATATCATTTGGTTTTGGTTTAAAAATCTTTAGAGGGACACCTATGAATGTACGTGTTGGGAGAGGACAACAATTTCGTTTCAAAATATTGTGAAATATAGAGGAATAGTCTCCTTTCCTCCTGTAAGTTTTCTAGAAGATCCTCTGTTGGGACACAAATCTATCACAATGAACTCCAGGAAGGCCAGAAGTCATACAGATTAGGTGTTCTCACGTTCCAGAGCACAATACACTCACTTAGTTTATGAGGCTGCCTACGTAAGTTCACATCTTACAATAGGGTTTGAGAAGTTCCTTACAATGAACCTATGGACATTTTGTGGGTTTCACTCGTTACTATTTCATATAACCCTACTGGGATCCTAGGGAGGGCATGTAATACTCACAGTGCTCTGATCCCAAGTGAAAGAGAATATGACAAGAACATTTTATCCAAAGAAGAAAGTACCTTTTCTGCTTCCTGTCAAAGCTTCCAAGTTACAGCCATTGTATTTCATTCTGATAAATATTCTGAAGGCACATTCAGTTCCTCGTTTCTGGTGAGGTTATGCCAAGTCAGCTCTTAGAGATGTAATTGTGGAATAAAGGATACAAAATCTGCATGCTCATCATTATATATGTATAATGCGATTATCAAAAGATGAAAATCTAGCACAGACGTAATCCACCCGCTTCCCACCACACCCCCAAGAAAGAAGGTTTTCCTACATGAATTCACTGGAACGGTGAAAGGCTATCTGTTGCTAATTTGTACTCCAAATTTCTTAAAATAACCAACTCTCCCATATTTTACATATCAAGGTATTTATGTTGTCAGATATAGAGGAGAAACAACATGTCTTCCCTATAATCTTCCTTTCTTCATAACCAGCAAGTATTTCCTTTCTGGAGTTTCCAAGAAAGAGGGCATGTATGAAGGAGCAGAGCTCTGAGGATTTTCATGGACTTATGTCCCCGGGAGAGGGCAGGACGCAGAAACAGCTGGAGGACTACTGCATCCAATGTAACTCTGGGTTGTCGGTCCCCCAGACTTCCCGTCTAGACCTTTAAACAAGTGGGAGTTAATGCCTGGTGGCTGTGGGCTTGGGGAGAGCGTCATGACATACCCATCACGTCCAGGCCTGGAGACAGACATCCATTTGGATCATCCTGGCAGAGACCCAAACTTGCAGCAGAGACACTTGATGCACAGAACACTTGGCATCTTGGCCACGCTGAGACCCATCTGTCAGAGTGGCATCGTGCCTGCTCCAAGTTGGTTGGATCTTTTCCGTAAACCTTAGGTGCCAGGCAAGAGTGGGTCTTCTCGGGGAACATGTATAAAACGGCAAGTGTCATCTCTTCACCAGGAAGCCCTTCTTTTCTGCCAGTCCCCACTCCTGGCCCTGAGCCCTGCACTCACCACACCTGTTGACACTTGTTCATAGAAGAGACTCGATTTGCCCTGGAAAGGCAAAGCCAGTGCTTCAGATCAGGTCCTGATGCCAACAAGACAGGTGGTGATTCAGCGGGCGTCTGATGAAGTCAGGAAGATAACTCAGGGCATAAAAATGTTTTTATAAAAGAAAGTAGAGTATTCTCTGTGGGAGCACTTTGAGGCAGCTCCATAGACGACCAAAATCAAGAATCTAAAGAGAAGGATAGCTCATTAGCATTATAAGGACATGAGCTAATATCAAAAGAAGAACTTGTTTTTCACATCAGCAGATCCAGCAGAAGGTGTTTGGGTGAAATGAATAATATGGCCCAACCCTTCGAAAAAAGTATCAGTGATAGAATTAGTATGTCTTAAAACATGCAATGGGACATTTACTTACTTTAGGTCAACTCTTTGTCAATGACGATTGTTTTGTGATTTGTAAGGAATGTTTGCTTCCTTACTCATTGAGACATAAAGACTAAACACAGTGTCTAGAAAAAGAAAGTGTATGTGAGAATCAAATGCCACCTTACAAAATAAAACACCACGGGAAGATAAATAGCAAGAATTCTAAATATCAAGTTATCCTCTCTGGGAAACTTCACAGCCATAACCTCTAATGAAAGTAGTTTATGTCAGGAATCTACAAATTTTCTTTATAGACGGTTTCATTTAAGCAACCTTGTAAAGTAACACAGCCGTCATGACACTGTGACCAAAAACAGGGGGTTCCAAGGTTCATATGTCAGCAATGATACGGCGAGATGTTAAACTATTCCTGGCATTTTAACAGAGTGCTAGACTACTATTAAAAGTGGATAAGGCATGTAACAGTTTCCTTTTGAGGAAATTACTTAGCTATCCTCGGTAACATTACATTTTGACTGGTGGCTGCCTACAAAGCACTGACAGGATAGAAGACCCTTCACCAGGCATCTCCAGGTGTCTGGACTCAAGGAGAGCCAGAAGGATGCCATGTCTTCAGAAAACACAGGTCAGGTCTGCAATCCCTGATGGTGAAATCCAAAAATATGGAAAGTTCTGCAAGATAGGACCCAAGTGCAATGGTGACCCGCAAAGAGAAAAGAAGTCCTGAACATTGTAGCATTTGAGATGGACACTGACATGCCCATCTTGAGAACCTCCTCCTTTTAATGAAACTGTGCTTGAGTGCCTCGTGGCTCCTGCAGCAGAAGGTGGGTGACGAAGGAGACTGTGCCCCCAGGTCTGTGGGTGCACATGGCTTACTGCCCTCCCTCAGTGCCGCCATACCTGGGTGCCCGGCACAGACTTCTTTGGCATTTATGAGCTTTGCAAATCACATAGCTTACTGTCCTTTTGTTTTTGTTTGCCAGAAATCTCAGGGTCCAGTGAATGTCCTCTAGGCACATTACAATCTTTGGAGCTAGTTCTTACCTAATCTCTTCCTCCTGTCTTTCCCATACACCATGGCTTCCTTATTCGTTGTCCAATTCGCTGCATACTAGCTATCTCTACTCAAATCTGTCTTAAGATGAGGATATAATATAAAGAGCCATTTTGCAACAACTACGGGACCATGCAAAGTTGTGCTTTAAAAGATACCGAGGTGCAGGGCACCTGGGTGGCTCAGTGGTTTAGGCCTCTGCCTTCGGCTCAGGTCATGATCTCTGGGTTCTGGGATCGAGCCCCGCATCAGGCTCTCTGCTCAGCAGGGAGCCTGCTTCCCTTTCTCTCTCTGCCTGCCTCTCTGCCTACTTATGATCTCTCTCTCTGTCAAATAAATAAATTCTTAAAAAAAATAAAAAATAAAAAAAAATAAAAGATACCGAGGTGCAAGATAGCAGAATCAGGGGACCTCAAAATGATACATATGTCCTTTGTATACCCAATCTTATCATTTCAGTTAAATAAATTCATTATCTGATTATAAAATTTCCATAATTCAGCAAAAATGTGGCACTCATTAACCTGATGCCCATGTGCGTGCAAGTACCAATGTTTTTATGATGTCGGGACACACACGTATGTGTCTGCGTGTTAGTCTGCATGTTCTGAAGACCATCACACACAGACACACCTAACAAAAGAATACAGCTCTCTGTCACTCAACGGAAAGTGAGTTTTTGAAAATGGATTAAAAGCGACTAAATAAACCAGAGGTAATCAAATGAGATTCTGGTATTTGTGTGCATAGTAGGTTTGGGCTTTTTTGCTCATTCTGACTTAGCTCTATTGTTTCAGCACCAAAAGCATATGAATCAGAAACTGAGTCCTAGAGACACAGGAATGAATAGAACAAGGTACTAGTCTAATAGAGAAAATCATCATTTATGGTTTTAAGTAACATTTTATACCTCACTTACAAAAGGCTAACATAGAAGTGTATTTACTGATTTAAAGTCTCTGATGTAAAATTAAAACCTTGTAAACTTGAAATATACTTGAAATTTAAATACATGGTAACTTAGTCACAGCTATAATTCAGAAATAATCTTTGCTGGCTTAAGCTTTAGCAGATAGAAATATATTAGAACTTTTAGAACAGTAGAAATACGGCCAATGTTTTCAGTATTAAAAAAAAACTGAGTTCAACTTGTATTATCTCGAGACATTCTATGTAAATTTAAGCAGAATATTGTTTATTTTGTTAGAAACAGTAGAAGCCCATATTAGCTTCATGTCATTTATAAAACACTGTCACAATATGAAATGATTTGATATCCAATACTCTAATATTCTGTACCAATAACCTGAAAGGATTTAATATCAGTGCTCATACACATTGTATCAATAATGAACACGGTAAGGGGGAAAATTACAGGAAATCACAAAAGAAGGTAATATTGGTATAAATCAAAGTGGGTCATTAAGCAATTTCCCACCTCATAAGTGTGATATTTGTAATACTGGGACGATACCTTCCCTAAGACTGTGATACTAACTGAGCTTAACCCTTAGAGAGGTCAGAGTTTTTGTCCTTGGTGATGTTCAAGTTTCTTGTGAATAATATTGTTCTCATAATTGTCTGAATCAGTTGACTCATGTTACTGTTTGAGTCTGCACTGGGAAAAATTAGAAAATTAATAATAAAGTCTTTAAACAGAAAACACACTGGGAAGTCCTCTACGAAGAATCTAGAAAATCCAGTCATAACTTGGAAATCAAGTTTAATCAACTGAAAATTATATCTCTGCAACAAGATTATCTTTCTTAGTTCTCATGGATGAAGCTACGTAAAACCTCTTCTCAAAAACGGTCATTGTGATTTAAGGCTAGAAACAGCCCACTTTCAAGGTACTTCTTTTTTTATTTTTACTTTTTAAGATTTACTTAGTGATTTATTTGAAAGAGAGGGCAAGAGAGAGAACATGAGCTGGGGGGAGGGGAGGAAGGGAGCCCCAAGACACAGGCTCAATCCCAGGACCCTGAGACCATGACCTGAGCCAGACTCGTTTAACTGACTGAGCCACTCAGGTGCCCCTCGAGTCACTTCTCTCTCTCATACTCCATCTGGAAGCTTCTGCAAGCAACAGACACAACACCTACAGTTAGCCCTCTGAATGAGAGTGCTGAACACACATTCATAGGACTAGGGTACACCCAGAGTAATTGGATTCCAGTCTACGTTCTTTTTACTCTATGAAAGCCATTCCAGAAATCAGTATTGTTTTACACTAAATGTATGTGTAATGTGATTTTTATATTCTTCGAGTTCATTTTAACTAAGACTTTCTATACACTATCCCACACTGCACTTTCTAAATGCACAGGTGTGTATAGAGTTTGTGTTTGTGTATAAATATATATGCATATTTACTGTTTTATAATTATTAAAATAATTATTGAAATCACATCTTAATCATTATTAAAATGATTATTGAATGATATCTTAAACCATGAGCATAGAAATTGTGATGCATGTTAATGTATAATGTATAATTTTTTTAAAAGATTTTATTTATTTATTTGACAGAGAGATCACAGGTAGGCAGAGAGGCAGGCAGAGAGAGAGAGGAGGAAGCAGGCTCCCCACTGAGCAGAGAGCCCGATGCGGGGCTCGATCCCAGGACCCTGGGATCATGACCTGAGCCGAAGGCAGAGGCTTAACCCACTGAGCCACCCAGTCACCCCAAGATGTATAATTTTGAAAATACATTTTGTTTCACTCAGAGTAGAAGGCACACCAAGGAATATTAATCCCTCACAGAAGCGATGGTGTTTCCGTGCGTGTGTGTCTGAGTGTGTCTGCGTGCTTGTATGCGGGAATCTCTATGTAACAATTTCTCACCTTGAGAGGAAATTTATCATTGCTTCTCTAATTATTTGCTCTTTTCCACCGGCCATTGATTCTCATATTTTGGGTTCATGGATCAGGGGAAAGTGGGCTTTGTACAGGCCGGAGGATCTCTCCCGAAACGGAGAGAGAGCCCAGGAAGGACTGCACACGGCCAAAACGGAACATTTCACGCAAGAAGCAAACCTCTGGCGTTTTGGACATAATTTTGCAGCTGTCTGGAATAACTGTATGGCCCTCTCTCACGTAGCCAGCTCTGCCTCGGATCCAATCTTACAGTTTCCTTCTTATTGAAAGGCTTCTGAGAATCCCCAGTGTGAATAAATTGTCCTTCGGATGTAGACCCCGAACACACGCCTTTCTCAACCATAATCCCGAAAATCACTGCACTGTAATTGCCCGTTGGCATTTAAGTACCTCCCACTAGATAGCGTATTCTAGAAGGCCAGAGGCTGTGTGTGTGTGTGTGTGTGTGTGTGTGTGTGTGTGTTACCATACCCCCAGGTCTAACAGCCGAGTACGTGAGTGCAGGAACACATTCCCTATTCAGCCTTCTTGCGTCACTTATCCCTGCCCCATTGCACCCCATGCTTCTAATTGTCTGTAATTACACTGACCAAAATAGTTTGCAAAATGATGTTTTATAGGAGCAAATTTAGAAATTAAAGGTCATAGAGACATTCGGCAATAAGAACATTTAATCGTTTGATATTATGACATAGATCTTCTTCCGGTCTTAAAATTTGACTTGCTGTAAGTCACTGGCCAAGCCATTTGCAGTCTCGGTATTTAGGTGCACTTGCTGTGTTTATTTTCTGAAAAAGTAATGCATGGACTTCTGAAGAGAAGATACGCATATATACCTTGACAACATGTAAAATGGTATAATCTGGAAAACTCTCCTGTGGCAGCTATGGGTATTCAAACTAGGTCCTCCCATGACACATTATGTGTGTTCTGTGTTCTCATGTCCTACAGGATTATAGAGTCCTACAAGGGGCCACTGAAGGATCCCAAAGTACCCTAAGAAGTATTTCCCCTAAATAGGGCAGCAACTGTAGACTCCAATAGTTCCTTTATCAAGCCTTTCCTACAGCTGGAGTCCTAACTGAAGCCTTGTCCAAGTTCCAAAAGGGAATCACTTTCCTCCAGCTTCCTGTAATTCTGAGTACTGGTATATGTTCACACTGAGATCGTCCAAAATAGAAATGCACTCATGCATACAGTAACAAAGTCCTTAGCATTTACCTACACTAAATGGGGAGGTGCTATTTAAGCATCACAGTAAGACTTTTTAAACTGGGAAAACTACCTTAAATGGGATTTCAAATAAGGGAATTTCAGTTATAATAGCATGAAATTAGAATAACTAATTATAATACATAATACAGTGATTTTTTTTAAACTTTGCATGACCACTAAAGGTTTTTCTTTCCATAGTTATGTAACAATAGATGTTATATTTGTTAAATAGTCATTTGTTAAATAGCTTCTTTTTCATTCTGCCCCTTCATACTTGACTCCCTCCTGCCTCATCCTCAAAGACAATGTGAGTTAGTGGTTTTGCATTGCCTAGGAGGATGGGCTACTCTTTCTGGAAGTGCCATTAACTTGAGAAATTAGAAATATAAGAACGGAGTTCCCAGTTATGACCTCCTATCAAGTAGAACCTGGTACTCTCAACCTTCTCCATAATATATCTATATATACATATACGTATATGTATATATATGTGGGGGGGTGTATAATAATGTCTACCCTGATCCACTGTCTTTCACCGATCCAGGGATGGAGCTCAGGGAGATTATCAGTGCTCTGCAGTCAAGATTCCAGGAACTTGCCACACACCTTCACAAAGTCATTCTATGTTCCTATTTTGGAAGCAAAGCTGATAACTATAACATTAGGTTTTTTGTAATTATCAAATGAGATGGAGTAAAGGCAACTGGTCCATATGCTGTATGCCCTACACCAACTTTATTTCCTTGAATAGGTTTCTTTAGTTTGGTTTTTATAAGGAAAGGAAGTGGGTTAGCAAGTCATCCTCAACTTTGGAATCTGAGTCATCTTTTCATTGTTGTGCAAAGTGTTGGAATTAGAGTAGAATTCATTATGGTTCTCTGTTAGCTCTCAGCTCACAGGAAACCCCAACCCCTATGGGGAAAATGGTGAACACTTCATGCACCTTCCTTCATGATTCTGATAAAGCAATAAAACATCCAGGCACACAAACAAAACTCCATGGTCTCTTTCTACACTAGACAGGGAAAACAACCGTCCTGGTTCCAAACAAATGTATGATTGATTGAGTTCTAATTATCTCAGTTGTATTTACATGACCATGTAAGACTGTGACCATGCTAAGACTGTAGCAGACAGTTTCATATGATGTTTTTAAGAAAATTTTCACCAAAATAATTTAAGAATATTCATGTAAAATAAGACTTACTCTTAAGAATTCGAACTTTTTCTATTTTCATTGTACTGAGAACAAGCAAAATGGTTTTATTAACAATTAACAATAATCCTGGAAAAACTTACAATATTTATTTATTATAGAATTCACTTGTACTGATTTCTAAATCAACCACAGAAGTCACAAAACTCAATGATTTCTTGTCTTGTGTTCTTCCCATTGAACATGTGTATTCTTTCTGACATTTATTACGTATGACTGAACTCCTATATTTTCCAGAGATACAAAATATCTCTTTTATTTCCCTGTTCATTGAATGCATTCTCAGCCAGAGGTTTATGCTTTGTGTTCCTATTAGAGTTTCAGCAACTTATTTATAACAAACAAGTGCAAAAGGGACAGCTCACAAAGCCAAGATAAATGAATAAACAAACAGACAAATATTTTTAGATGGACATGTGCTTCGGAGTTTTTGAAACCTCGTGTTTTATTATATCGATGGTGATATTCATGAGGCTGCTATTTCATAAATCCAACAGACAAGCCAAACCTATCCAGTCTGAAATATTCAAATTGCAGGGTAAGGGAGGATGCCATGATTATATTTACTTTTTCTTGTGGAAAAAATGAATAAATGGACGTATCAGATATAAACACGGATATTTTTATGTTTCCGACTAAAGGAAGTAATAAAACATCTATCATCTTGTATAATATCCTATTCTGTGCCTCTGCCACGAGCCCTTTAGCTTTTCCCATATTTTCTCTATTTGTGAAAGCTACATATTTGACCATAATTTTCTCAAACTAACACCAGTAACTACTCCACAAAAAAACCTGAGGTCTCAAAACTGGATATAATTTTTCAATGTGAATATACAAACTTATGTTATCCTTTGTGTTTTTAAGAAACCCTTTATTTAGGTAAAAAATTTGGTCTAAGCTCAGGGGAAAAACCAAAGGCAAACAATAAAGATAATATAGAATTAAAATCAAGTGCATCGCCCCTTAGTCTCTGCACCAAACAGCTGTGCTGGACATTTTTCTGTTTCTGTTTTTATTTTCTTTTGTCCTGGTTAACACGGAGTTAACACCGCTTACAGGACTTTACAATCTATACTGCAACTTACTTCTTTATTATATCTATTAACATTCCCATGCTGCTTCTTGTCTTTATCCACACTTACAATACTATGATTTTGAATGCCTGAATGGTGTTCCTCTGTATATATGCTCCCAAATTCATTTAAATAGTTTACTATCAGCGGTCTTTAAGGTGTTTCCAGTTTTTTGGTATAGTAAACAAGGATACCTTCGTTTTTAGGGATCTTTTAAAATAGTCACTTGGCTCTAAGTTGAAAAACAAAAAGAACATTTGGTTATAGAAAAAGTTTTTTCCTCCTAGAAGATACAAAGTAGATGTCTTGTATCTAAAAGGCAGGATTTCTGATGCGTTTGAATGAAAGGGTAAAGGGAGTGATGCACCAGTAAGTGTGTAAGATCTACATCCAGGGCATATGTCCTGGGTCTTAACTGGCAGCACCAGGACCTCCACCCCCACCCCACTGCACCCCCGGGCAGGAGTCCATAGACCCTGCAGTCCAATCCAAGTCTAGCTTCAGTCTTAACAAGAACATTTATCTGGAAAACATCTACTGATCAACTAGTATCTTCCCCGGCACTGTATTATTTACTTCAAAAGCATCATTTAATGTAATCTGAATTTGAATCCTTGTCGGACAGCCTCAGTGATTGTCAGTGACGTGGAAGCAGGAAATTACTTGTGAGGTTCCAGAGAGAGTATCCTGGCTCCCGTGTCTGCTTTCCTTCCAGTCCCTTACCAGAGAGTGAGCGGATGGGAGCGGGTGGTTGCCACTGGTCACAGCCATGCTTTCGATCACCTGACCAGAGCTAGTGTCAGATGTGACAGATCTGATAGGTAAAATTAGCATGACTACTCAAATGCACATGTCCACTGGCTTAGACCGGAAACGCTGGATCCAAACATGACTGCTCACTTATTCAGACTCACCTACACATCCTGGAAACTCTCTCTTCCATAAACACATCCAGAATCTGACCGGGATTCACCAAAGAGCCCAACCTCGTCAAACGGGACCTCTCTCTCCACTGGAATTAAAACAGTTTTCCAAGCCTTCTGCACCCAAAGTCTCTAGGGATCCTTTCAAACACAGATCTACTCAAAACTCCCCCATCTCTTCCCAAGTCACTATGGTAAAAGTAAAAATCCTTCCCCCGATGCACCGCGCTCCCTAGCCCCGGCTCCCAGCACGTCTCTTGGCCTCTCTTCTGGGCTCGCTCATTAACTCACTCTCCTTTGCAACCCTGGTTTCTTGGCTCTTTCTCAAGCCTGCTGGGCACGCTCCTGCTCAGGACTTGCACTCGCCTGTGCCCTGCCTGGAATGATCTTCCTCAAGATGCCAGCCAGCGTGGGACATGCCCCCTGCTTCCCCTCAGGCTTCAGCTCAAACACCACCTTATCACAACACTCTTCCCTGACCACCTATAAACACACAATTGGCTTTTTTGTGCAGAGTACTTCTCACCATCCAATATGGAAGTATTTGGCTATTTATTACCTACTCTGATACCACGAGAGGCGGTGTGTGACCTGTTTTATTAGTGATATGTCTGCAGATTTGTAGAATAATTCCGGGTGCATGGTCGGGGTTCATAAGTATTTCAGGGCCTTTTGGTAAGTGAGATACATCAGATGGAGAAAGACAAACACTGTATGATCTCACTTGTATGTAGAATCTAAAAAAGCCAAATGTAGAAACAGAATGATGGTTATGGGGCGGGGGGTAAGCTGGAGAGATGTTGGTCAAAAAGCACAAACCTGCAATTATGAGATGAATTTGTTCTGAGAATGTAACGTACAACATTGTGACTTGGGTCAACAGTACGTACCATAAACTTGAAAGTTGTTAGGAGACAGTAGATCTTAAATGTTCTCGCCACAAAGAAGAAATAATTATGTCCCATGATGGAGGTGTTAACTAACACTACAAATGTAATCCTGGAACAATATATATGTGTATGAAATCAACACACGGTGCACCTTAAACTTACAAATGGTTTGTGTCAAATCCCTCTCAACAAAATAGCTTATTTTTAGATGGATTCATGGACTTGAGCAAGTTCCTAGCCCTTCTGAACTTCAGGTTCTTGTCTGGAAATGACAATTATACTACCTATTTTCTACGTTTGTGTCATCATGAGATGAGACTCCATGAAAACCCTCAAAAGTGCCTGGCACAGAGTAAGGGCTTGACAAGTGCCCATTATTGCTAATCCCCAGAACCTAGGAACATGACCGTATGTGAACATAAGGACAGGAGGGGATGGAGTTCAATTGAAATCATTAGGGCGAGGACCAGAGTCCAAAAGGATTCCTTCTAAGAAGTGTAAGGGACACTAGGGAGACATGAACACAGAGAAAAGACAATGTGGCAACACAGCGGGAAGACAGCTATCTGCAAGCCAAGAGAAGGGCCTAGGGAAAAAGCAGCCCTGTCAAGCACCTTGATCTCAGACTCCAGCCTCCAGAACACTGAGAGACAAACGTGTGCTGTGGGACCCAGCCTGTGGTGCTTTGTCATGGCGCCCCAGCAGACAAACACAGTGTCTGAAGGACTTCTGTGAAGTAATAGCTCCAAAAGAAACAAGCATTTCTAAATAGAGTTTTATTCACCAAGATATTTCTAAACTATGCACAGGTTTGCAAAATAAGATATTTTAGATGTTATAGGAAGAGCCTGTCTTGGTATTTCAGAAGTCCTGGCTAATGCCCACTTCAGTGTGGTTGAGGGAGAAGCTCGTCTCCATGTGTGTTCCACCCATTTGTCTACGAATGACTGACTCCCTTGTCGCATCTTTCCACTGGTTCACTTCATCAACGCCTCATTCTTCATCTCTCCCACAAAATCTCAGTGTCTGTTGTAATTTTCCTCTGAAGATTTGACTTCACAAATGAAGTCACCATGAGGAAGCCAAGGACACAAGGACACAAGGACACACACTGGTAGGTGCCAGCCATGTCCACAACCACATTCGCGAAGTGCCAAGAAGATGGCCATTGCCAGTCGTCATGGTAAGCACAGCCACTCTGTGACAGTGCGATCGTATAGTCCCTAGCTACTAAAAGGAAGGTCTTATTTCACAAGCTAATTTATCTCCTAACTACAGGGATAGCTTGCTGTGATGGGGGCAGTCAATGAACATTTTGTTAATGTGAAAAGCTAAGGAGCAGAATGAAGAAGGAACCCAAGAACATGGGGGCAGAGAGATGGCATTGGGGAAGTGAGAGGAGATGTCCCTGGTCCTATCTCCACCATACCTTTCTATGACCTTATATGCACACTGGTTGTCCTTCAGGTTCTAGACTCCCGTCGCGGAAAATGCAGAAACATGCAGAATGCTCCCACATTCTAGTATGCAGCCATGTCCCGTCACACAGGAGAACTCTTAGGCTAATTAATCATATACAGATTAAAACTGATCTTATGCAAAAAGCATCATGTGTAACTGATACATACACACATATTACATATGATACGACTTTGAGAAATAAGCTCTGAAAGAGAAATTTGACATTCTGCTAATTATTAGTTTACTCAGCACAGCTGTGCTGGAAGTTGTTAGCAACTAAAGCCGGTTTAGAGCTGAGTAAGCCAATCCCTCACTCCAGCATATTTTCTATCTAGTTTACGGGCCCCTGCTATGATTGGCAAAGATAAGAATACAATTACATTTATCACCTGTCTCTCCAAAGACTAGTTCCTGCCAAGTCCAGAAATATTAATGTTTCCTACCCCAGGTATCAATTTTTAGGTCATTTATATTGGGGATAATTCAAGCTAATTGTTAATTTTGGATATAGGAAGGTTGCCAGGTTCTAGACAGTGCAGACATATATGGAAAGAGGGGACATTCCACCTGCAAAATTTTCATTTCTCTGCCTTGCTACCGTCACTCAGCCAGGCTGCATCTTAACCTTAGTTATACTTTCCTAGAGTTTCCTGATTCTGGATCTGGTTCTTTTATGTAGCCCACCATCTAGTACAGGGCTTAGCATCATTCAGAATCCCAAATGTATAGACATTTATTGGACTTTAAGTTAAAAATAAAAACACATTAATATAACAAGTGTGTTATCAATAGGAGACATGAGAAAAGGAAATCGGCCACTAAAGAGGTCCAAAGAAATTGACTTGGGACTCCAGCAACTATACAACCATCTTCATTTTCCATCGGCCTATATACTTGATTTTATTATTTTTACCTTACTCTATGTCTTGTATGAAATAATTTGGGGCAGACCTGATAGATTAAAGTACAGGCTACTTCTTTCCATTGGAATGTCGGTTTTTCCTACAATGTTGGACATTTCTACCACAGACATTACTACAGGTCACAGATGAGTGATTCCTCCCTCCGTTTGATACCTAGTAGGTGGAAACTTGCCCATCCCCTTGATGGTAGGAATGGTTAAGCATAACTTGTTTTAGCCCATCCAATGCCTGGGACCAGTAGTCAGTGCTGCAGAGAGGCGTCTGGTTTGTGGTGTCCAGCACTCTCACCCGGTTCTCATTCTGCTCCAGGATCCCTGAAACACGCACCTTACAAACCATGGGCAATGCTGAGTCTTCACGTCGAGGGAGCTGCCACAGCCAAGAACACAGCCTCTAGCTGATTTCCCCAGAAAGGTCTGGATCATCTGTTGCCATCCCAAAAACTAGCTTTATCGTGCACTCATAAAATATCTATAATCTATCTCCTCTGTAAAAGGAATGACTTGCACGTTTTGTTTGAGACAACACAAAGTAAAGCAAACCATGCATTATTTTTTGAGTTGTTGCTTGTCTACTCTCCTTGTCTAAGATGTCCGTGGAGTCTGGACCCCCTGCAAAGGCATAAGGAAACTCGGAAAGCCATTTTGTAAATATTGAGCTGCTTAAACATTTTAAATTGCAGTACATTTTCCGGAACATTTTCAGGAGTCCTGAGGGTTCTGGTTGTTCTGGGGATACGTGTGTTTTACAGACACTCTTTAGGCCCTTGGGGTGATCACTTAACACATCCTTGTACTGTGTTCATTAGTTGTTCATGTCCAGAGTAAAAACTATAACTACGACTAATTTGGGGGATTATTTAATGCAGGTATTAATAAATAAAATGCATGTTGCTAATACTGGGTATTTTACATATTAAACATCAACTTGATTGCATTTACTAAAGCAATTTTTACTTGAAAATTTTGAACTTTCAATCACATTTCAGTGGCATCTAGATAGATTCATTAAATCAATAGAGAGAGCTCTGCTATAATTAAAAGTGTAAACTTCGAATTTCTTCCCTTCATTTCATTTTGGGAAGTCTTTTAAATATAACTTGTCTCCTGTTAGAAAAGTGACTTTTACATAAAATTATTTTAAAAAGTAACATTTGGTATCAAGCAACTACACACTTGACATATTTCTAGAAGAAAAAAATAAAACATCCAATGTCTGATTTCAGCAACTAGAATATCCGCATATGAGTCTCTTCCTTCTGTGAGCTAAAGATACAAAGTCTTCCAAAATCTCTGGCAGTTTGTCTTGAATAGAAATAATCTACTACCTCATTAAGCCTAGTTCAATTAGAATAAAATATAAATGAAAGCATTTAGCTAGAAGCTAATTGAAAATAAAACCTTCAGTTTGTCACGTATGGTCTTGTCTCAGAAACCTGACAGTCCGGCATTTGGGCAAATGGAAGCAGTAGTCTGTGGGCTGCTATGTCCGTGTGTGTTTTTAGAGGGAGTTGGTAGGGTCACAGGAGTGATTCTCAGACAGCAAATGCCCCAGTGCCCCAAGGGCTACACAGACACAAGCAGGTTTAGGTATTGTCCTTAAAATAACACTGAAGTTTAAATGGATGTAAATGTAAATCTTCATATATTTAATAAGGCTTCTTAATCCTCCCTCCCTGGTCAATAGTTCAAATCTTTAACTACAGGTCATTGTCTCCCCCACCGCTCCCTGAACATACTCGTTTTTGAGATGGCTCAAACCCGCCATCTCGTACTGAAGCACATTATTATAGGCATATTATGGGTACTGAGGCAAAATGCTGGGTATCAAGACAGAATTTTAAAAATACTATAAATATTTTCCTTTGCTGATGAGTTAAAAGGGCTTTTCTCCTTTGTCGCTCTAAGGAATCAAAGAACAGTGCTTTCTTTGGCTGCGTGAATTATTAATCTCTTTAATCCTTGCCTTGATTTCTCTCCACCCAGGATAGATTTTTCTTTCTTTGTTTCCATCTTTCTCTCCTTTTTTCCTTCCTTCCTCCCTTCCTTCCTATTTTCCTTCCTTCCTTTGGTCCTTCCTTCCCTGAGCCATGCTTTGCCACTAAGTGTTATGATAGCACTGGTGAGTTTCAGAAAAGCAACAGCAACATTCTGTTGGAGGAACACAATCTGTCCAGCTGTATAATCATGTATTAATATGCTGTTTAAATATAGTATCCCCCTTTTTGGTAAATTGCAACTTCTGCTGCCTCCTCACCGTCTGTTCTATGGGGAAAAAAGTCATATTTTGGGTCTTTGTGTCAAGATAAAGAAAATTAATTTCAAAGCCAACAAGGAGAGAGCTGTTAGTGCAGAAGGTGAGTAAATGCCAGCAGTTGCTCTGTGACTTCCAGAGAGAAAGAAAAAATACTTTTCAAAAATTGTGCTTTGATACAAATAATACAGGAGGATTTGCGGCGGGCAGAGGATTTCCACGGCACCTCGCCAGATGCCGGATCCATCAGATGCCCCCGGGGGTATGTTGGCACATGAGTGGATGGATGGATGGACAGTGATGGAAACGTGTAGTAACTCACAGCTCCTTACAGATGTTTCTCCTCTCTGGCTCCTAGTGGCACCTGCACGGGAGGGCCACACATTTATGCCAAGTAAAAACCGCCTCGTACAAACGTAGGTTTGATAAAGTATTCTACATAAACATAGACAAAATATTTGACATAAACGTTCCAAAAGATACAGTGGTGTACGATACGTCTCGAGATCTAACGGAAGGTGTACGACTATAGTTAATAACACAATATTGAACACTTGAAATCCGTTAAAAGTATAGATTTCAGGTGCTGTCTTCACATGAAAAAGAGCAGCAATATGAAGATAAGATGCTAATCAGTGTGCCTGTGGTCATTTTCCTGTGCTTGTGTATACGAAATCATCATGTGGTACACCTGGAAATATAACAGATTTTACCCAAAAAAATTATAAAAAAGGAAAAGGGACAGAGGAGCATTATTTCCATGAGGGGTTGTATTTGTTGGCTGTTTCAACTTCATCATGGCCAGAAACATGCAAAGTTCGTCTCTGCTCCCACACGGCAACCACCACATCAAAAGTCATTGATGTTTCTGCGATTGTGATTTCTGAAGTGAATAAGTGAGTAGAGGTACGGTGAGGGGAAAGGGTCATTCTCCGCACGGAGCAGCTCTGAGAGCAGCCGCACCAGGGACAAGGCAGAAACCATGGAACAGAAGTCAGCTGCTGAGAAGCCACAGTGGTGAGAAACGGAAGAGGCTGCCTTGTGCCCACAATCAGTGCTTCGCCCACATTTTCATCCAAATATTCCCTATGGTAGAGAAGGGCACGTGCTCCCTGACGGATGGTTTTGAACAGCCCAACACACAGTGGCCTGCATCAGTAGCAATGTTGTTCTTCAACTCTATGTTTTAATTTTACAATTATTTGTCTTCATGTGAAATATTATTTTTATGGTGCCATCAAGTAAAAGTGATAATCCAGGAAGCTATTCCATGCTTTTACTGTGTTTTTGAAAAACCCCAGCCCACGTTCACATAAACATTCCACTGTGATAACAAGTAAATCAGACAGAGTCCCGGGAGAGCTGGGAGGCGGGGCTTTGGGCTGACTGGAATCACTGTAGCCACCGTAGCAACAAGGTGGGGAGGCCGGCAGGACACAGAGGGAGCAAGTCTACATGCAGAGTGTATGCTTCCATCTGTCCGTCTCTCCATCTGTCTCTCCATCACCTCCTTATCATTTCTCTCTAGCTAGCTACCATTGTTTTCTGCGTCTCTCTTTAGGACTCTATCCATGTATCTACGTAGCTATCATCCATTTATCTCCATCTACCCACCTACCATCTAACCATCATCTATAACTTATTTATCATCTATCACATATCCATTAATCTTCTTTTATCTACCTATCATCTATCTATCCATCTATCTTCCCAACCATCATCTATCCATCTATCTTCTTATCATCTACCCATCTATCATCTATCTATCTACTACCCAATGATCCACTGTCTGTCTTTAGACCTATGCATCTATATCATCCATCATCTAGTTATCTACCCATCCATCTTCTATCCCTCTAGAACTTAGGGTTCTCAACACCCACATGTAGCAGTTACCCTATTCAGTCCTCATACCCTGACATGCCTTTATGACCACACTCCTGCCTTCACACCCAAGTTCATGTCTTACAGTTTCCCGCAGACACTATATGTAAGAGTCACATAGAAGGATTTAAAATTCCCTGAGTACACCACGCTCCCTCACACCTCTGCCTTCCCATATGTGTTTCGTGGACCTAGAGCGATTCTTGCCCCCACTTTTTTTCTTAGTCGGCTTTTGTCACATCATGATCATTTTCCGTGACTGAGCTCAGGCAGAACATTCCTTGGGAAGTTTCGCTGAACTCTGCAGTTGGAGACACGCTCTGTTTGCACCTGCCCTGAGCAGGAAGCTCTCGCCCCCACCACTCTGTGTTGTCACTCCTGGCCCATCTCAGATGCCTGAGTGGAGACTCTGAATGGCCAGACACAGAAACTATGTCTGTTAAGCCCGAGTCCACCAAGCTAAGCCAAATCGTCATCCAAATACGCGAGGGTTGGGTGAATCCAGGAATGCGAGCACACACAGGTACAAACTCTCTCCCGATTTCAATGTTTCCAGCAATAAGCCTTCTCCTGAGAAAGCTCTTCTCACCAACCCTGTTCCTCAAGCACAAGCCCTGGGGATTCAAGCTCTCTGGGCAGCATTGCCATCGCACTGAAAGAAGTGAGCTCCGCATGCTTTCATGTCTTGGTAACGTAAGACTGAGAAACGGACCCAGGGTAATTTGATGGAAAAGAAAAAAACCTATGTGTTTCTATGGTTAGAAATAAAGAAGAAGAACAGGAGAATCGGGACGGCACTGTGAGCGTGCTTGGTTTGGTGTTTACCGAATTCAGACTCGAATGTTGTCTAGTGGGAAGTATCACCTTCCACCACCTTCCGTTTCCCATAGGAGGCTCCTGGATGTCCCACTGTCTCCTAGAACAGTGAGTACTTGTACTACCTTTTCAGCAGTTTCACAGAAGAATCAGCAAAACAGGCAAGAATAATAAGAATCCGAAACGCAGTGCATTAGGGAGTGAGGACTTCCTCAAAGAAACAGCAACAGGAAATTGAAATAATCACAGGCAGGCAGCTCAGGTAATTACAGCTACAGAAAAGGTTTTTGTCCTCTGCCAGACAACCTTCCTTCCTGCATCAGGATCCTGAAAAATCATGCAAAGTTGGAAGGTGGGTATCTGTTGAATCTCTGTACAATAAAGCCTGGCTAAAGTACACCCACACATATCATAGCATCAGAGAACATGTTTTATCTTTGGGACTTTAATTTCCAAAATGTGCACATGGGATTATGAATAAATGAATACAGACAGAGGAACATTGAAATAATAAATCAGCCTGTTCGAGGTTTTAAGAGTGGGCAGAAATACCATCTTTAAAAACTGAAGAAACACTTAAGTGGCTAAATAAAAAAAAAAAAAAAAAAGAAAAATACAAAGGAAAAGGAATTTGGTCCAGAGTACATGCCCATTACAGTTTAAGTTTTGTTCACCTCTCTCAGTTACGCTTCTTGTTTATAGACTGTAACTTCCCAAATAAATGTTTGAAGGCAGAGTATCTTACGCACTTTCAGTAGAACTAACTACGGAACACCTCATTAATACACACCAACACTTTACCCACTTGCCACATAAATGGATCTTAATCCAAGTGTAGGTTACTGACATTACTAAACATCACCTGTAACTATTAAAGCTTTCCCTGGGATTCTGTAGACACCAGTGTGAAGAGATGGAACTAGATAAAAGTCGTGTTATGATCCCCTCTGTGTATGGCCCCCGAAAGCACACTAAAAGAAATTAGGTTAAAATAGTCGCTAGCTAAATCACAAAATCACATAAAGATTCAATACAAATTTTTCTGCTGCTTTTTGTGCCTCAATTATGGATCTCTTGTGTTTTATTAACAACATCAAAAAAAAAGATTTAGTTTAAATAGAAGGTAAGAGCAGGTAGTCTCGTGCTTTCTTCCCTATGAGATGTGCCCATGACCTCACTCTGTTTCTGTCATCACCGAAAGAACACGGGTCGGTTTTGATGCAGTGAATTCTTAACAGGCACTTCTACAGGCTGGAAGGTTCAGAGTCAAGTTTTCTTTTTTCCTATGATGAGTAACACTGAGGAAAGATAGGAACTGATGTGTTGGATGAAAAAGAGATTTACAAAGCACACGATGTGACCAAAATGATGGTTCATAACCTACTGCACCAAATCCCTCCTCTGTCAGCATGATAAAGAACAAAGAGGAGGAAAGTGCTCTAAACACCTCAGCAGTGTCGGAGCATCTGAAGGAAACATAAAATAAAAGCACATGAATTATTTCATCCCATTTAAAATAGAACAGGGCTTTCTCTCAGTGCATGAGTGATGTCTTGACATTTTTTTTTTTTTTTTTTTGCCCGGGTAGAGTAAGATGAGTGCGGTGTGACCTGGAGGCAGGACACATAGCCTCTACATACACGTACACACACACATTACAAAATATAAGAATGTGAATAACAGAGCAAATCCACACCGACAGTAGGAAGAAAATAGTAATGCTGCAGCTGCCACTTTACCCAGCTTCTCTCTCTAATATCAGCTCTTGACTTCTCTAAATTTCGTTTTCATTTATCGTGCTTGGCATTGGTGAGTCATCTTCCCCAAAGTAATCTTTGTTTAAAAAAAATAAATACTTAGAATTGGGGCGCCCGTGTGGCTCGGTCAATTAAGCATCAACTCTTTATTTGGGTTCAAGTCATGATCTCAGGGTGGCAGACTGGGCCCCCCATGGGGTTCTGCGCTGGGCATGGAGCCTGCGTAGCCCCCACTCATGGTTTCCTGGTCTTGCTCTTGCTCTCTCTCTCTCTCTCTCTCTTACACTCTCTAAAAAACAAAGAATAACAGATCAAAAAGCATGAATTTTCAAATGCTTAAACTTCTCCCACTTTTAGTGGCAAAAAAAAAAAAATTTCAGGTTAATCACAAAACGGTGTAAGTTAATACATTAGAAATTTCAAAAAACTCCAAATGTTTCCCAACACAATTGTCCTATAATTATCATAAATCCTACAATATACCATGCCTGACTCTCATACTCAAGTGACATATTTTCTTCCAATAATAGAGATGAACATTTTCTCATGTTTTTTTCAGGAAATTAATTCACTGCCCAGATACTTGGTGAGCACCCCAGGTGCTGTGTGGAAAAAGCTGGGGATGCCTCCTGCCCTCATTCTCATGGGGAACACACGTGTTTACATGCACACTTGTATAGACTTTCCCTGTGTGAACACACAGCTGTAAATCATGCTCTGCAACGGAGCAGAGGAGACCCCAGGATGGCGCGTGAGGATGAGTGGGGGAAGAGCACAGAGGACATGCTCACTGGGTACTCAAGCTGAAATTTAAGTGTGCATAAGGTGGTATGAACAACGTGAGTGTCAAGAAGAGGGGGAAACTAGGAAAACTTTCAGAGTAGGTGTGTGGGGAAGGCAAGTGTGGGAAAACTGAAAGCCCCATGTAGCCGAAGCTTAGTGAGGACTGGGAAGGGGATAAGAAACGAATCAGAGGAACCACACAGAAACCACAGCATGCAAACTCTGATGGGACACCACAGAAGATGGGGATCCCACTGGGGAGCACAACAGGGGGCACAGGAGCCTTTTAATCAAGATAGTGACTGATCAATTTCCACTTTACAAACTTATTTTGTCCAGTTATTCAGAGTGTCTTTGTGGAAGATAAGAATAGACATGGATTGAGTACTTAAGGGGCCACTGTGTAGAAAAGTGCAGAACAAAGTGATGTCTCTTAGTCTGAATTACTAAGGTTTGTCTCTGGCTGTTTCTTTCGATTAATTAGTCCTATAATCTGTTAACTCCGTTAAATAGAAACAAATGTATTTACTGAAAAACACTATTAAGCTGTTGTGCTGTTTCAACAGGTTCTTTGAATGAAACATACACTGTTCTTGGAAAGCAGAGGATTCAAAATAAATGGGTTTACTTTCTGAGTACTAAGATACGGTGTTCAAAACAAACACACTTCCTGGTGATGGTCGGAGATATTTCTTCTCTTCTACACTAATGATGCTCGCACAGCAAACCATGACGGACAACAAATTTCTCACAAACACAAAAGGCCAAAGTTTCTTTAAAACTCGGTTGTGTTAATATATGAGTTACTTTTCTAAAGACTTTGTTAACGTTCTTGTTTTTATTCTGTTAATGTAAATCATCAGAAACCTGATGACACTAAGTCTGAAAACCAGAGAGACCAAGATCTACTTTGCGTGCGTGCATGCGTGTGTGTGTGTGTGTTACATTTTTTTTTTAATTTATTTATTTGACAGACAGAGGTCACAAGTAGACAGAGAGTCAGGCAGAGAGAGGAAGAAGCAGGCTCCCTGCCGAGCAGAGAGCCCAATGCGGGGCTCGATCCCAGGACCCTGAGATCATGACCTGAGCCATCCCAGGAGCCTGGGACCATGACCTGAGCCGAAGGCAGAAGCTTTAACCCACTGAGCCACCCAGGTGCCCCTGTGTGTTACATTTTTAAATGACCAATAAAACAGGATTCAAACCATTTTCTCCTTCAACATTATTCTGAGTAAATAGGATTGTGCTGCTTATTTACTTTAAAAATCTTTCTTTACTTTTTTTTTCAATTAATACTCCAAACCTCCCAAAAATTTTATTCTGAGCAAGCTATAATATAACCCCTACTTTTCAAGTTACTTCTCCTCATCTGACATACACACATAAAACCTTGTTCTTTTTTTCCCCTTTTTTCTGGAATCACTTCTTCCTTCCTCTACCTGGAGACACCTGCTAGTGGCTCAGTATCACTTCTCTGAATGTGTGCTTGACTCAGACAGACAGAATGACTCACTACCTTCTCTGTGCCTTCATCGTTCAGTGCTTATTTGCTAGTGTTATTCTTACCACGGTATACTAGATTAATTATTATGTATCTATACCGTCCCCATCAGATGGGCAGGACAAACACAGTGTTCATTAAATTCTGATATTTTAATTTGTATTGGTTAATTCACTGTTTAAAAATATATTCCCAGGGCGCCTGGGTGGCTCAGTTGGTTGGGCGATTGCCTTCGGCTCAGATCATGATCCTGGAGTCCCGGGATCGAGTCCCACATTGGGCTTCTCCCTCTGACCTCTCTCCTCTCATGCTCTCTCTCTCTCTCTAATAAATAAATAAAATCTTAAAAAAAAAATATGTTCCATTGAGGACACCTGAGTGGCTCAGTTGATTGAGCGTTCACTTTTGATTTTGGCTCAAATCATGATCTCAGGGTTATGGGACTGAGCCCTGTGTCTAGGCTTGGTGGGGCTCCTTGGTCAGTGGGGAGTCTGCTCTCTCCTCACTCTCCCTCTGCCCCTCCCCACTCATACACATATGCATGCTCTCTCTCCTTAATGAACAAAAAAATCTTTAAAATTTTTTAAAAAATCTTTTCCCCTGATTATTAAAGTAATGCATGGATTAGCAATTTTCACGTATTTAAAACTGTGACTCCCCTCTAATGAATAAGCCATTGAGAACTAATATTTCAAAATGCATTTTGCTGCCATCGTCTACCCATGAAATACGCACATTTGAAGCACTACATATCACACTGGGATAGGTGACACAGCAGACACAAAGCTCGCAGAGACTGCATTATTGACCTTATTAAACACAGCGAAGGAGAAATGGCATACGTGGATGTTGTAGCGAGGGGATTATTAACCAAGAACATAAATAAAAATGTGATAATATGTGCTAAAGAATTCCAAGAGAGTGAAAATGTGTTTGCAAGCCATTCTATGAAAGCTCATTGGAAAGGTCTGAATACTGAAGTGATGCAGATGGTGGGTACCCATTCAGGATGAGGATAAGTTGATTAAAACAGTTCCAGAGAAAGCAAGCACTCTCAGGACCGCATAAGGAGTGTGGCTTTCCCAGAGCTGGACCAAGTCAAGAACTTATAAGATATGAGAGCAGCTGTTTAGAATAAAGTGTACCTTTGTTTGACTCTAGATTTCATGATGTGAAGGGATACTAACTCCATTTCTATGCAGTTAGCAAGCTCTTCATGAGGTTTATATATTCTAAGACCACTTAGCCCTTTGTTTGAAAATCATCACTTTTCTGCAACTAATTGCTTGCAAAAACACCTCAAATAATCACAAATGTATATTCAATATATCAGGTAAAAATGGACTCTGTGATTTCTCCAGCATTATCCAAGGGTCCCCTCTAGAACTCTGGAAACTATTCCTCATATCCGTTCCACAGGTCACCCCTTGAAATATGTGAAAAATCTATCTTGATATGATAGACAAAAAAGGACGTTTGCAAGTTGCTCTTCAAGAAAATGACATGATAAAAACCAAGTCTTAGCAAGAAAGGTTTGGTTGCAGCAGTATTTGGGACAAATCAAAGGCAAGATAGCACCAAAAATAGATGAAATAACTAGAGATTCTTAAAGGCACCGAGAATTGAGATTACGGAGGACTGCACTAGGATACGGATCATGGACATAGAGAAATGCCTCAAGGAAAGAGCAGTGGTGAGAGTGGCTGGCTATTTTACCTGGCAAGCACAGAAGAATAAGGAGTCAAAAATAAGGTCAAAAGCCTGGAGCAATCTAAGTGCAGTTTGGACAGGCATGAGGAGCTTTGGAAAAAAAGGATAAATACTTTCCAGTCTTAATTCTACTGTGTTTGAGGCATCTGAATTGCTGGGAAATCTCATGAGAGAGACACATCCAGGAACTCAGATTCAGAAATCCTTACAACAGACGGTAGTTAAAGATGGAGCTATTATAGAAAGGAGAAGGGGCATAACAGACCTTTGAAGCTTCAGCAGTTTAAGCATTTTAAGGTAAAACAAAATTTTCAGAGTAGATCCAGAGGTGCCTAGTTGGAGATAATATAACAGTCATCAAAAAGTGCCCCAAACCCATGTCTATAGATAGCTACAGAAATTCTTTTACTCAATACAATTTTCATAATTCCCAACATCCCCTGAATACCTCACAGAGCTTATGAAAACCGAAGAATACATCAGAGATTCTGAATTAGAGGCTGTTCCTGGTAGGTATTTGCAATGTACCCAAGGACATGGAACTAACATATAAGAAATACATGGAAGGATCAATTCAACAATTTCTGTGATGCCGCCCAGCAAGCATAGGAAAAGATGCTCAACACCATTAATCATTAGGGAAATGCCAATTAAAACCACATGTCTCTTCACACCCATTAGAAGGGCTACTATGGAAATAAATAGGAAATAATACATGTTGGTGAGGATGTGGAGAAATTAGAACATTCACGCACTGTTGGCAGGAATGGAAAATGGGGCAGCTGCTATGGAAAATAGTGTGGCAGTTCCTCAAAAAGTTAAAAATGTAATTACTATAAGATCCAGGAATTCCACTTAGGGCTCTATACCCATAAGAATCAGAAGCAGAACCTCAAAGAGATATTTGTATGCCCTTGTCCATGGAAGCATTATTCACAGTAGCCAAGAGGTGAAAGGAACCCAAGTGTCCCTCAGCAGATGGATAAGCCAAATGTGGCAAATACATACAATGGGATACAGGGAATGCCATTCATCGTTAAAAGGGAAGGAAATTCTGACACCTGCTACAACACAAATAAACCCTGACAACATTATGCTAAGTGAAATAAGCCAGTCACAAAAAAACAAATGCCATATGATTCTCCTTATAGAAAGTAGCTACACTTGTCAAAGTCATAGAAACACCAAATAGCATGGCGGCTGGCAGGGGCTGGGGGAGAGAAAATGCAGTATCGCTTTACAACACGTATAGAGCTTCCATTTTTCAAGAATGAAAATGTTCTGGCGATTATGGTGGTGATGGTTGTAAAATAGTGAAAATGTACTTGATGCTACAGGACAGCATATAAAAATGGCTAAGATGGTAAATTGTATGTTAGGTGCATTTTACCAAAACTAAGGAAAAAGAAAAATGCCAGTGTCATAAAAAAAAAAAAAAAGGCAAAATAAGAGGCAAATGGAAATTGAGGGGGGAAAAATTATATAATATTGAGTAAAAGTACAAATAATAAATGAAAACTAGATTAACATGGAAAACCTTCCAGAGGAGAAATTCTCTGTGATGAATGTAAACTGGCAACATTTGAATATTTGAATGAGTTAGAGGAAAGGAGGTTTTTTTTTTTCAAGGTAAATCGGCATTAACGAAGACACCGAGAGGAAAGTGATTAGAGCCTGTGGAGGGTGAGATGAGGGGACGATACTACACGGAGTAAAAGATGGATGTCAGAGAGCAAAGAAGGATGGGGTTAAACAGGCAGCAGAGTCCGATTTTGAAGATTCTAAGATCAGACCCTGAAACTCACAAGTGAAGTGCTATCTAGTGGAGAACGCCACAGGAGCCTGAATAATAGGAAGCTCCAAAAGAATACGAGTTCTAGGAAAACCTGCTAGAAGACGGTGAAGACAACAGGAGAGAAGAAGGAGCAGAGACTTGGGATAAGCCCATGCCTGTTCCTGTGGAAATCAGGCTTGTCGCCTCTGCAGCAGGCAGATCCAGCTTTCTCAAGGCGGCTTCGAGTCAAACTAGGTTAAAGACTGGACTTGACCTTCTCTAGCTGAAAACATTCTACTCAGAGGCACGTGGGTGGCTCAGTCAGTTACGTGTCTGACTCTTGGTTTCAGCTCAGGTCCTGATCTCAGGGTGGTGAGATCAATTCCTGCATCAGGCTCTGTGCCCAGCAGAGAGTCAGCCTATGATTCTCTCTCTATCCCTTGCTCTGCCTCCCCCACCACCATCCTCACCCCGAATCACCCATGTTCGCTCTCTTTATGTAAAAAATAAACATTTAAAAGGAAAAAAAAAAAAAAACTTTGCTACTCAGCCTTGAACACCCCTTTCTGTTGGTTTTGCTCAACATGTCCCATTCATGGATCTAATCCCATCTCGGGGAGTTTTCAGGGACTGCTGCTTCTGAGCCCATGACATTGTCAGCTAAAGAAAGATTTTCCCCAAACAACAAGCCTCATTTAGAAAGTATAACTTGCTAGAATCTTTGAATAGGTTTTGAACATGCTGTAGTCACAGTTTTCAAATATCTCCACCATGACAAATGCAAAAAACCATCAGACAGTGTTCTGATAGATTTGGCCAGTGTGCAGCATCTGACAGGTTGGACTTCTGCCCAGTCCAGACGCAACATGGCAGCCATGCTCTGAGCTTTCCTGTGTGGGGAATCCAGTCTATCCTCATGAAGAATTATTAAATCTGTGTAATTGGATATAATGCTCAATTTTATACCAATATCTGAGGAATGATGTTCAAATTTTACCCCATACTTAGATGCTAATTCCCAAATTAAAACCAAAGCAATGAGGTAGGAAAGCAGTCACATTTTCCACTCACTCTACCCAAAAGTGAAATGTGTTTAGGTGGATTACAAGTTGACATCAGTATGCTCAGTAATTTTCATACCAATGTTATTGTATCAAAGGTATGGCTATTAATTACATGACGATCCTATTTAAATAAAATATGCCTCCAATCATACGTTTATATTGACCTAACATTGTGAACTGAAGCCATGACTTATTTAATAATTAGGGAATATAATCATTTCTTTAAGGAAAAGAGAACCTGTATACATGCATATCTTAATATTTTATTTTCTTCAAAAATATACATATATTTTATTTTCTTCACCCACAATATGTTGACAAGCTAATTAATTCCTTTGTCATCTAGCTCCTAATAAATCAGCCCATAAAATAAGAGGTTTGATTTACCAATAGTATTTTTGTGAATACTATAAAATTTGTTTTCCAAATAGTTTTCCAAGTGGCTGTGCCAATTCCTACTTCTGTCAGCAGGATGTAAGTTTCCCCACTGAACAACATATTTTCTGACACTTGCTACTGGTCCAGGTGGTAGGATTTGCCAATCTACTAGGTATCAAGCAGTACCTAAGGTTTTAATTTTTACTATTCTGATCACTAATAAGCCTGATATTTTAGAAACAGTAATTAACTATGTTTGGTTTCCTCTTTTATCGTGCACTAATTTACACTATATGCACATATTTCCATCGAGTTTTCTGTTGTTTTTCTTGGAATCATTGTTCATGCATTCTGTATGAATCATCTGTCCGTTACATGCTTTGAGAATATCTACTTCTGGTTTGTTCTGGTTTTATGTTTCTTTATTATCTTTTGAGGACAAGAACTTCTTAGCTGTAATTTATTAGTTGTGTGTTGCTGTTACAGTTAGTGGCCCTGGTGACTTGACTTAAGAAGTTGTTATTCTAGGGGCACCTGGGTGGCTCAGTGGGTTAAAGCCTCTGCCTTCGGCTCAGGTCATGATCCCAGGGTCATGGGATTGAGCCCCGCAGCGGGTTCTCTGCTCAGTGGGGAGTCTGCTTCCTCCTCTCTCTCTGCCTGCCTCTCTGCCTACTTGTGATCTGTCAAATAAATAATAATAAAAAAAGAAGTTATTATTCTATGAAAATATTTGTTTTATTCTAAAAGTTTTCAAAATTTGCTTTTCATCTAGAATTATAATTTGTGAATTGTTTGAAAGGGGGATCTAATTTTTTTTATTTGAATAACTAGTTTTCCCAATACCTTTTATTGGAGGATCCCTCCTCTTTTCATTAATCCATGAAGCTATGCAGGTAGCGACCCTCTATTTCCCATTGCTCTGCCTTTCCATGACTTAAAAATGTGATCTTTTAATCATTATAACTCTATAATAAATGTTTGTCTATAAATCTTATTGTTTTGTTTTCCCATGCTGTTCTTCCTTGGATGTTGCTAACACATTATTTTTCTTTTTCTACAATTTTATATATACATAGATAGATACAGATATATAATATATACATACACACACATATTTAAGATTTATATATATACATATATAAATATTTATTCATATATATGTACATATTTAATAAAATCTTAAATATATATTTAAGATTTTATTTATTTATCTGACACAGAGAGAGAGAGAAATGGTGAGGGAGAAAGAGCACAAGCAGGGGGAGCTTCAGGCAGAGGGAGAGGGAGAAGCAGGCTCTCCACTGAGCAGTGAGCCTGATGAGGGACTCGATCCCAGGACCCCTGGATCATGACCTGAGCTGAAGGCAGATGCTTAACCTACTGAGTCACCCAGGCACCCCCTAATAATTTTTTTTTAATCAGCTTCTCATGGTCTAATAAAAACTCCTATTGGTATCTTGGCTGGAATGGCATTGGAAGTTATAGATAGGGGGCAGGAGGGGGGAATATATATATTTTTTATTCTGAGTATTTACATACAAGACTACCAGCAATGCCTCTGTTAACTTAGATTTTTAATGACTTTCATTAAAATATTATAATATTTTGTATACTAGTCTTGTAAACCTATTATAATTATGATTTATTCCTAATAATTCATGTTTCATTGCCATTGCAAAAGGTGCCTTTTAAAATTATATTTTTATATTTATTTTATAGCTGAAGTACAGAATTGCAATTACATATTTGTTGTTAGGCTGCTGAACTCTTTTCTAATAATTAGTGCAAAGCTAATGCATTTTCTATGTAGACAATTAAATCACTTAAGAATAGTAATCATCTGATTTTTTTCTATGTAGTTCTGAAACTTTCAACGTGTTTTTATATAACCTTATTGTCCTAGAATAGAGTTCCAGTATAAGGTTTAGAAAAGATGACTGTGATCTTCTTTTTTTAATTGATTTTTAAAAATATATGTTTTTCCATTAAGAGTAATGTTTCCTGCAGATTTCTGGTAGATATACTTTTAGATATGCTTTATATAGCATGTCTGATATCATTTATCACTTTTAGGATGCTTCTTTCTGTTCCTACTTTGCTGATGATGAACTGTCTTCATCATAAATGACTGTAAAATTTTATCAGATATCTTTACTGTTTCTATTGGAATAATCATGACCTTGGTGTGCTACTATAATCCATATATGTAGTAAATGGTAACAATTTTCTTTTTTTTTTTTTAAGATTTTATTTATTTATTTGACAGAGAGAGATCACAAGCAGATGGAGAGGCAGGCAGAGAGAGAGAGAGAGAGGGAAGCAGGCTCCTTGCTGAGCAGAGAGCCCGATGCGGGACTCAATCCCAGGACCCTGAGATCATGACCCGAGCCGAAGGCAGCAGATCAACCCATTGAGCCACCCAGGCGCCCTGGTAACAATTTTCTAACGTTAAACCTCTCTTGCATTTTGAGGATAAACTCAATTTTGTCCTATCATCTTACATCCCACTGCATTGGGTGTGTATGTAACTTTGCTCATGGTTTTGGTACCTACCTTCATGAATGGTAATGATCTGAGATTTTTTCCTTTCACAAACTAAGCATATCTGTTTTGCTATCAAAGTTGTTTTGGCCACATAAATTGACATTTCTCTTTGCCAATTCTTTGGAATTGTTGTTATAAAATTGCAGTCCTGTATACCTTCAACATTTGCTGGAATACCTGGAAAACTGCTTGGTTGTGGCATTTTCTCCATGAGAAAATGTTTAACTGCCTCCTTTCAGTGTTTTTTGATGTGGGGCAATTTTGGTTCTCAGGGGACATGTTGCAACATCTGGAAACATTTATAGCTGTCACAGGTCACAGCTGCTATCTAGTGACACTGCTGAGGATTAAAATGCCTTGTCAGTCGCCTCCAACCCACCAACCATGACAGTGTCAACAGTGCCAAAGTTGGAAAATCCTACTAATCACAAATCCTACTAATCTATATTAGAATATTTTTATTGAGTTACTTTGGTAAGTTAAAGTTTTATGGAAATTTGCCCATTTTATCTAGATTTTCAAATAAATTGACAAAGTTTTTTCATGATGTTCTCTAAATTTGTATTTTAAATAATACTGAGCAAAACTTGAGAAATGATACATATAAAAAGCACCTGAGTAGCTCAGTTATGTGTCTGCCTTCAGCTCAGTCACAATCCCAGGGTCTTGAGATGGACCACCACATCACCAGGGCTCCCACCTCAGTATGGAGTCTAATTCATGCTCTCTCCCTGCCCCTCCTACTGCTTGTGGTCTCTCTCACTCTTACTCTCTCTCTCTCTCTCACAAATAAAATAAAATCTTATAAAAAGAAGCTAGATCTGTGTTTCCATCTATCTCTTCATCCATCCACTCTATATCTCCACACATATCCTATCATATCGTTACAGTAATTTAAACTAAAATATTTTATTTAATTCATTTTGAAGATTTTTTTTTTTTTTATGATCAAGGCAAAACAGCCTGAAGAACAGACTAATGATTAAGGGTCACAATTTAACACTATTAAAATATTATGTATGTCGATGTCCTAGAGCATAACTGAATTTTAGATAGAATTGTGGCATCATGATCTTTCATACATATGTATTCTTCAAAGCATTTGACGATTTTGAGTCAACCAAAAATGCAAAGTTGATAGTTTACACCAAATGTTTCCATTGTTTTATTGTTAATTCTGACAGCCTCCATCTATTAAACACACCTTACTTGTATTATTATTGTATTATTTTTAGCAAACTTCTATTACTATAAAACACATCACTTGATTTAAGGGAAAGAATTAAGTCCTTTTGTGGTAATTTTATCCTTTTTTTTTTAAACTGCTAAGAATTTCAGGAAAGAGAATATACGGATTACTTTGACCATAGTGATGGTGTAGCATGCCCTTGCAAACAACATGGTATCAATTCCAGGGGCAGCATGCTCTGCTGGGACAGTATCCAGTGTATCTATTTTAAATGCCTCTCTTGATACATAGTTGCAGTGTTTATGGTAATAGTAAATAAAACAAGAGCATTAATAGATAATGGGCCATGGGCCTAGGTATAGTTTAACAATAACAACAAAAAAAATGGCTCCAACAAATACAAATGAGAAATGAAGAATGTAACTACTGGGGATGATTTTTTAGTGGACACTGTCTCTTCCTCTAAGGTACTGGTAACTTACTTAGCCAGAGGTGTCAGAAAAAATGTCTTTCTTTTCTTTTTTTTTTTTTTAAGATTTTATTTATTTGTTTGACAGACAGAGATCACAAGTAGGCAGAGAGGCAGAGAGAGGGAGAGGGGGAAGCAGGCTCCCTGCTGAGCAGAGAGCCCGATGTGGGGCTCGATCCCAGGACCCTGAGATCATGACCTGAGCCATCCCAGGGTCCTGGGATCATGACCTGAGCCAAAGGCAGAGGCTTTAACCCACTGAGCCACCCAGGCGCCCCGAATGTCTATCTTTCTAATATGACTCCTCCTTCATGGTTTCCTTATTTCCACACGCCTCTCTGTCTTAAGTCTTGGTTCATAGTAGTCTATGATATTCCACAGTGGCCCACATTAATCCAGGATGAGGTCCCCTCTGTCTTATGTCATTACTGATAATGACCTTCAATCTCTGTCCAAAATTGTTCCAAGTTCAGTGTTGGAAGAGCACCGGGGCTATTTCTGCACTTAATTGCTAATTGCTCCAGCAGGGTAGTGCTGGAGGTGTGACTCTCCTTCAACGTGGTCTGAAAAAAAAAAAAAAAAAGAAAGAAATCCAAAAAAACAAAACGTGCTGAAAAATGCCTGTAAATACTTGTGAAAGACTTCTGGGGTTGTGAAGTGTTTTATGTGTTTTTCTTACTTTCAGTGGAAAATGAGCAATCAGTCAAGTGTTGCCTGAAAGATTTTCCCCATATTATTAATAAGGTTTAAGGTCCCTTCCTCCTTCCCCAGTCATGTCTTACAAACTTGTACAGGGGATTTTAGAACTTTCTCCTGCTCATGGGCTGTTTATAATGACCAATGGAGTTAATAAACTCTTTGCAGGAGTCTGGAAATACAATATGCTGTAAAATACTAGTATCCTTTTTATTTATAGATCTAGAAAAAAGTCTCCCCCCGACCACCAGACCTGAAATTGGCAGCTCCTTGAGAGCCAAGCAACTCCAAAACATTGTATATTTGGAGATTTTAATTGTATACAATGTATAGAAAAAAATATATATATATATATTTTATACAATATCATAGGCAAATAGACTGCTGTGATATTAACATATCCCAAATAGATCTGGATAGTCTTAATTTCATTATTATCTTGCTGAAACTAGTATCTTGTGATTAGCATACCTACCTTTGGTATATTGGAAAACAACTTAATCAAAATGTAAAAATGTATTAATTCTGCGGAGTTTTAGAGTTTTTTCCTAAGATAAAATTAAGTTATTATAGATAATAAAATGGATTTAAGTTATAACAAATAGTCATAGGGAGGCTACAATCACTTATTTTTCAAGCAAGTTAATTAGGGAGTGAAAGTAAACCCATTTACTGAAACCTGAGGATTGAATAATTGAATAACACATTGATTCAAGTATCCATGTTTCTGCATTTAATTATTATAAAACAGAATGATGTATATCAGTGGGTCAGATAAACTGGGTTTCAATTACATGTATCTAAATTATTTTAAAGGACACCAAATAAGTTTACTCCTTCCTGAGTTATTGAAATTTTACTTTCTTCAATATTTTCTTTAATAGAAATGTGAGATCTTCATTTTAAAATATTTGGCAATATGGGGGTGCCTAGGTGGCTCAGTGGGTTAAGTATCTGACTCTCAATTTGGACTCAGGTCATGATTTCAATGTCCTGGGATTCCCCAGGCCTGGCCCCCACATTCAGTAGGGAGTGGGCTTCTCTCCCTCTCCTTCTGCCCCTCCCCCTGCATGTGCACAAGTGTATTTCCTCTCACTCTCTCTCACCAAAATAAAGCCTAAAAAAATAAAATAATTGGCAATATACTTTTGTATTCAACTTATATTTAAACATAGTTGATATGGGCATTCCAGAAGAACATCAAATATGAATTTTAAAATCTATCATAAGTTTGGCCCCTTGGTGGCTCAGTTGGTTAAGTATCTGCCTTTGGCTTAGGTCATGATATCAGGGTCGTGGGATTGAGCCCCACTCCAGCCCCACAACCAGCCCTGCTGATGAGCAGGTCAGGCTCCTAGCTGGCAGGGAAGTCTGCTTCTCCTTCTCCCTCTGTTTCTGCCCCTAGTCATCCTCATTCATGTTTTCTCTCAAGTAAATGAAATAAATAAAATCTTTAATCAATCTATCAGAAGTAAAACCAGGTAGAATAAGTTCAAATGAACATTCATTATGTGAATATCAAATATGAAGAGATTCCAATATTTCTTTTTTAAATTTAATTTAAATGTATATATATCTTATATGCTAAAGAAACTATAAAATAATTACACAGTAAGCAATGCTTTAAAAAACTGTGAGCATCAGTCGGTTAACCATCTGCCTGTGTCTCAGGTCATGGCTCAGGTCAATCTCCTGGTCCCGGCATTGAGCCCCACGTTGGGCTTCCTGCTCAACAGGGAGTCTGCTTCTCTCTCTCTCTCTCTCCCTCTGTCCCTCCCCACTGCTCACTCTCTCTTTCAAATAAATAATACCTTTAAAAAATAAAAAATAAAATAAAATAAAAACCGAGCATAGACAGTTGGGCTTGTCTGATGCAGGTGTGATGCAGTAATGAAGAAAAGTCTTAACAGTGAAAGGTGTATGGCGCCTTGACCCACTGGTCTATGTACCATCGGACTTTATAATCTCTAATGCAAGAACAGATGTCTTTTTTTTTTTATTCTACACTCATACATTCATATTTATTTTTAAGATTTCCCACAAGTAATAAAAGACTGACCATTAGTATATGGGCAACTGTTAAGGCTAAAAAAATTATGGTCTCCAAAAGAAACATCTATTCAAACAAAATGGACAAAGAATATCAGCCCAAATTAAATTGATGGGATTCAGTTCTCAAGGTACAAATATTCCCCAGGTATAAGGGAGTGGGGCTGAGGGTATCTTTTATCTCCTAATGAGTTTTGTTGAAGAATCTCCAGTCCTATTTTCAAACATACATTTTTAAATGGCCTGACTAAATCAGTCTTTCTGACAGAGTCAGAAATAATGCCTATTCAAAACTGAACGTGTTCTAAGTAGCCATTCACAAACAGTCATGAAGCACCTTTTCTGGAAGAGTGCCTGTGTCCTCCACATGACTGACAAATGAAAGTCTTATGATTAATGCTACTACGTGAAATACAAAAAGAATGTCTTACGACGAGCAGTGTATTGGTGACCCCAACACAGTTAGCATGCTAAGTTATGTAACTTGAAGTGTGTGTCTTATGGGGCTTTATCTCCATTTGTTGGTGACTAATGACAAATAATCATTAACTGGTCATACAATATAATCAAGAAAAAGTGGTAATACTCATAGAAATGCACTGAAGTAATCAGAATTAACTGTTAATGTCCTTACGAGAATGAATTATCAATGTGCTATTTTTGCATGATGTTAATTTGCCTACAGCTCTATCCCAGTCTGGAGACCAATACCTGTTTGTCTGCTAGTTTGTCACTTGACCTGCAATAATTTTCCTAAAGTGTGGCTTATGAACTACCTGAAGCAGGAAGAATTATCTGGAGTTCTTGTTAAAAATCAAACTCTAGAAACCAACTTCGAACTTAGTGAAGCAGTTTGCAAAGGGGCCTGAGTCCAGGATTTTGATATTTAAAAAGCTTCCCTACAGAGGCACTGGCTGGCTCAGCTGGTAGACTGTGCCACTCTTGATCCTGGGGTTGAAAGTTGGGTGTAGAGACTACTTAAAAATTAAACCTCAAAAAAAAATGTGTCCCCTGCCGAATCGAATACATACTCAAGTTAAGAATAACTACCAAGACCAAGAGAAACAGAGCATAAATGAAGATCTGATCCTTCCTACTTCCCAGCCAAAAAGAACTGAGGCATTGGAGTTTTTTGTGTCTTTCTCCAGTTCCACAACCTGATTTCTTGCATGTATCCCTGCATGTGCCAATCCAAACAAACACCAGGTAAAAACCTGCTATTTGGCAATAGAAAATAAAATAAACAGAAACACATTATAGGTTCCCTAACCTGAAGGAGCTCATGGTTTAAGGAATTATTTTTAAACAACAATTACCGATTACAATATGGTGTGATAAGTGTTATAATAGAAGCGCCAACAACAGGTTTTAAATAAAGGAAGCTTGTTATTTTAAAAAGGTGATATTTCCATTTGTAACTCTAAAGTTACAACTGCTTTTTTCCCCCCTGACTGATGGAAGCTGTTGGCTTCTGGACTAACACCCCATGCACTGTATACAATTTGGGTAGCTGACATCATTTGGTGATTTGAATGCCTGAATTCAATCACCTCTTGTAACAAAATAAATTATAAAGCAACCCTCAGTTCATCAAGGGTTGATTTTACTTTTTTGTAAAGTATTTTTAAATGATAAACACATTCAATTTAGAATTTTTATGCATTTTAAAATGATACACAATAGGACAAAATCCTGCCAAGTGTGAATGCTTAATTTGTACTCAAATTAATTAATGTATATTTGCATTCTTCATAAGCTATAACACACTATGCAAACATTATGGAAATATGAAGAGAACCAAGAGGGTAATAGCAATATTAATAGCAATTACTGGTTGACATAATTCTGGTTTTCCATATTCGAGTTCAGGAAGAAAACTTCTTATTTTCCCCTATTTTTCCTCTTGATATTGACAAGTTTGTACAAGCTAACCAGTCCCTTTAAAAATTCAGAGAAACTTTATTTTTAAATACATGATTTGGGGTTGCCTGGGTGGCTCATTCGATTAAGTGTCTGCTCTCAGCCCAGGTCATGATTCCAGGGTCCTGGGATCCAGTCCCTGCTCAGCAGGGAGCCTGCTTCTCCCTCTCCCTCTGTGACCCCTCTCACTCCATCTCTCTCAAATAAATAAACTCATTTAAAAAATACAGGGTTTGAATGATCTAGGAAATACCAATCCCTCGTGTCTGTAACAATTGTATCTTTTAGAATGGTCCTGTCTAGTTGTCCTGGATTTTCCTTGTCCTTTTTCAGAAGAGAAAACCTTTTTGTTTTTTTTCTGGCATTTGGTTGTCTGTAGTTGTCAAAATTTAAGCCTGGGACGAGCAGGACAAGCATCACCAGCGAAATGGTTAGAAATGGAAATCTCTGGCACCGCCCCAAATTCAGGATCTCAGAGAACCTGTGGTGGAGGGTGACCCAGTGGTGTGCGCAAGTGGTGAGAAGAGAAGAATTCAGAGATGGTGCAAGTCATGTATGAACATAGTAGTCCTCAAAGAGTAAGTTCTATAAAACTATAAACACATTTTATTAAACAAAGGTAACAGTCAAAAGTTTTCACTTCTTATTAATTTTATAATGTTTTACTCTTACTTGTGTTGTTCACAGAGTCGAGGTTTGTGTGTGCCCACAAATGTGTGGCAGACACCTGCGATGCTGGGGTACACACCTGTCCACCACACTCCCTGCTCCGTGTGCACAGCGGCAGCCCGGACCTGGCCATCATCACAGGATTTACACCACAGATATCGGCAAACACGGCAAATCAGGGCCACTTTCCCCCAGAAAGCAGCTGTTAAACATTTCTCAGAACTCCACAGGCCAAGAACATACATTTAAAAAGCCCTCCAGGTAATTCTGATGAATGTCCAAGTTAGAGAAATACGACTGTGTTTGACCTGTTTTTAGAACACAAACGGTTCCAGACCATCACTGTCAGACCCAACAGGCTATGTTTTTAGGGACAGCTTGCTCTGTAATTTCTCCTGGGGCAATGGAAAACCAGGAAAGTGTAGCCTGGTTGCCAGCCCAAATAAAGTACAATACATCCTCGTACAAAACAAATAACTCATTTCCCTAAGTTATTTTTATATTAGGTTGTCCAACACTTCTAGAACCCTCAGGAATCTGTAACTTAAAAGGACAGACCCATATAGAGCCCATAATAAAAAATCTAAATGTAATTATCTTTTTTTGAAGATTTAATTATTTGACAGAGAGAGAGATCACAAGCAGGGGGAGTAGCAGAGGGAGAGGGAGAAGCAGGCTCCCCGCTGAGCAGGGAGCTAGACGCGGGACTCGATCCCAGGACCCCGGGATCATGACCTGAGCTGAAGGCAGATGTTTCACTGACTGAGCCACCCAGTCACCCCTAAATGTAATTATCTTTAAATATAAAAGTAAGCTTGTAGATCATAAAATATGATGATATAAAGTATGTCTATACTCACTAGGGTACAGGACAAAATGCAGTCAAGTGTGGCAGTGAACGGAGACTTGAACAAAGGAAACCATTTGTGTGAACACTCAGTTACGGAAAGCATGAGGAACCATCCCCATAGGGATCATGTCAACACTGAGTGACTATTCCAGGGAGTGGATATTTGACAAGGATTCCCATTTGTCACCTCCACCAATATGGTTCTCTATCCCACTCCACGCCTTCTGCACACAATCATGCGGAAGTCAGCAGGAACGAATGGTGTTCTCTCCACCAGCATGGCTGTCTCTACCACAAACCTCCATGGGCATCCACACCCACTTGTATTTTACGCAAGGGACGGAACCAACCACCTGGAGAGCCTCAGCCTGCTCCTCATTCCACCTCGGTCATGGCAGAGGAATGAGAGTGGAAGAAATGCAGTGGAGAAATTTGCTTAATTCAGAGGAAAAGAAGCAGAATTGGGGACTCTTGCCAGATATGATAGAAATAAGAATCTGAGAATGGAAAACTCATGAGGAACCATGACAGATAAATGAAATCTGGTGATGACATGAAAATGTCCTTCATGACCACTGGAAAATACGGATCCACAGACATCAAGCTTAGCTAGGTGTTCTGCCCACCACGTCAAATATTATGATGTTGCCATCAGTAATCCTGGAGTCAGGCTTGAAATTCTCACTTCGAACCAAGTTCAAAGGTGCTAATAATTTTTAAATAAGGAAGAAAGGATTTGGCATCAAAGAGTAAATTTGGGAGTTCATTAAAAATTGATGTTTTCCAGCAATTACACACAATGGTCAGAAATCTCATAGAACAGACACCTCTGCTTTTTTTTTTTCCCCTGAACTTCAGTAATTTAAGGAAGGAAAAACATCTCAGAGTGGAGAAAACTACTTTTTCTCAACTTTTCTAGTGTTTTATATGAGAAAATGGTTGTGACATTGGTACCTTGATAGATTAAAAAGGGCAATTTTGTAAAAGATCCTCGTGTGAAAGAAAAAAAAAATGCAGTGAAGAGGTGAATTAATGTTGAGCCTTCTAAAGGTAAAATGAACCAAAAACATAGGGAGAGCAATTGCTATATTGGGATATTTTTTCTTTATTTCTCCTGCCTCCTTTCCCCTTCACCTTCCTGGAATGGGCTCATGATGTTTAATTTACAACTTAAAAAGCCAACTGAAGAGGACAACTATGCACTAAGTGAATGGAGAGTACAACTGGAAAGTGTAGGCACACAACTCTACCAGCCCTTGAAACATGGAAGTGTACATTGATAAAGCCGGTGTCTATGAGGAGAAGTATTTTAGTCATTTACTTGAAGTACTCCTTCTGCTTCTCTCTCCTTAGTAAGATGTTATTTTTCCATAATTGTGTGATGTCAACAGATGGTACGAGTCACGAAGTTGAAGAGAAAGCATCTTTAGCATTCATTTGATATTATGAAGCTGTGAGTACTTGATATTTCTTAATCCATAAAATGGATCTCTGGATTTCTATAAGGTTCTTTGCAAACTTAGAATCCATGTTCTTAAAAAACAAAATTGAGTTTGATCAACTATGCTTAACATACTGTTTCCATGTTATGCACTTGACAATACTCCATGGACAGTCAACATATTCAATATGAGACCAGAAAACAGGGTTCAACAAAATTCCCCAAATTGGACATGTCAATACTAATATTTTTATTTTCTGAAACATTTCCAATTGTTAAAATCAATTGCAAAGTTAACATGGTTGGTCCTTATCTGCCTATGTTAAGCCACAATTAATGGATTTTGTGACCAGTGGACTTTTTCTTAAAGATGTGAATCTACAGTAAAGGTATATGAAGGTTAAAAGTCTTAAGGAAAAAATGCAATAGATACTGAAGATACCATGGCTTTTAGAATGAAGCACACCATAGCCAGAAATATTCCCATAGTTAATTTATAAACTCTTGAAATGAATAGAAATTCTGACAGCTTCTTAAGCAAGGCAGTGCTCTGAGTTCTGTTGCAATAATAATAAGGTATTCAACTATGGAATCTATGTGAATCAGTCTTTCTGGTTTTGTGAGTTACCATGGAGTTTTTAAGAATAATAGACCTAATTAGATTTAGTGACTCAATAAATAAATGAAACTTTTTTTCATAAGCCATCAGTAATTTCCCCTTTTTTAAACTAGAAGTGAAAAAACCAGAGCTTTCATGCAGAAAATATATCCTATGCTCTTGACAAGTGTCTGAAAAATGCATGTCCTTTAGTCAAAGAAAGTAGATAATTTATTGACTTCTTGTTCATTCAATAAAGAGAAAAGAATATTTTTAGAGGAAAAAAAAAAAACATAAAATCTGCCCTTTGCTTCCTTAGGTCTTATGAGAATTCTAAAATTAAAAATAAGAAAGGTGTGAAATCTAAATTGCATTTTTCAGCTGAGACTATCAAGCGATGCTATATAGCACATATCACATCAAAGGGAATACAATTTTCTCTGAAAGAGAAGAGTTCAGAATATGCTTAGTTTTACAAATGGTCTTGGTTTCTATGACAGCGTTTCTAAATATGTTCCGTGCACCATTAGTACCACAAAATAATGCTTGCCATATATTTTTAAAAACGATTCTAAGGTCAATGTGTAGTAAAGCTAAGTGAAATGGAATGGTTTATTTATTGCAGGACTTCTCAGGGCCTTGTATTTGACTTTTACAAGGATGCAATGCCCAGGATATTCCCTGTTTGCTCTAGCTTCAAACACATCCAGAATCTAACCAATTTTTACCTTCTCCACCATGACTACCTTGGTCCAAGCCTTTATTATCACTCACCTGTTTAACCACATCCTGCTTCCTGCTGGCTTTCTTGCTTCTACCCTGTCTCCCCAGATTATAATTTTCAACACAGCAGACATCTTGTCTACCTTTGTTCAACGCCCTCTAATGGCTTCTTGGTGCCATAAACATCAAAATCCTACCCCCGGCGTGCAACGGACACCTGCACGCTGTCTTTGTTCTAGCTGTTCCTTTTACCTAGAATGTTCTTTTCCAAAATATCCAAATAGCCTAATATCTAACATTTTAAAAATATTTGTCAAACATTAATTTCTGAGTGGGATGATCTCCATTATTAACATATCCATAACATCCCCTTTATACCACTCTATATTTTCCTTTTTAAAATAATACTTATTTTCCTCTAAAAAAACTAAAATAAACTCATGTATCATGTGCTATGTTGATGGTTTATTTCTTCCATCTCCCCAGCAGAATACAAGCTTAAGAAGGCAGATGTATCCATCCTCATTATCCAGAATCGTGCCTAACCACAGTGGGGACTCTAAAAATATTTGTCAAAAGGTGGTTTTGGAGAGATGTATTATATTCAGTATTTATGAAGTTCATTAGGCCCCTAAAACTCTTCTTCAACTTTTTGTCTAAATATCGTTGTCTCACTTAGGCAAGTTTCATCTAGTTCACTCCAAGGATGGAGCATAAACAGTCTGTGCCTGAAGGGCCCCAAAAGGATAGATAAGCTGAAATTTCACATTTATTGGATTTTGTAATGTCTGTAACATATAGATATCTGTTTAATATTCTGGCGTCTTCATTAGAATAGAACAAAGAGATCTCACCGTGAAAACATAAATTGGAAGGAGCTGACAAGCTTTCTAACTCACGTTTACTTTCCCACGGTTGCAAATGACTTCCAGTGAGTATATACAAGAGTCACAAAGGAAAAGTGCCAATCTAAGCTGAACTTCTAGGAACAAGAATAAAGTATAGTTAAGTATTTATATACTGCAGAACACCCTGCTATCTTCATACAGAATAAATAGAAAAGTGGAAATGTAAACATATGCACATAAATTATTGATTGGTTGAGTCCATGAGTTTCCTAAAAATAAAATGTTTATCTCAATGTATATAAGCTTTTCAAATAGAAGCAGGACTGAGGATCATGCATTGTAAAATGTCAAAAATATTTTCTCAATTGAATGTAGCAACTTATAAGTTACATAATATTAAAAGCTTACCTTAAAAGACACCTCAAATCCCGAAATACAACTACTTATAATTCATTTAGCTATTTCTTCTCATTTAACAATAGATTTTTCAATAATGTTCTCAGACAACATTACATATTGACCCCTAACATGATAGCCAGACATTTAACGATCTTACAGAAGTTTTTCTCTCTTCTTATCCTCTAAAATAGTAACCATACTTTTTGGTAAAATTAAAATTTAGTGTTTACCTTTTATAAAACCAAGGAGTTCACAATAATTAAATTATTACCTTTTACCAACTTTTGAATATATGTCCTGCTTTTTGAGTGTATACTCTTCTGTGTGCCTAGTGATCATTTTTCCTAATACTTCTGCAGCTCTGTAAAATCTTCAAAATATTACTTTCAATGTCATCAAATGCCTCCAATAACAGATTTGTTCCATGTTTCCACTCAAGACATCACTCTTAGCATCTCCTGAAAATCTTTGCCAACCTTGAATGATTAGTCCCTTGGAATTCTGTGCAATGTGCAAGGGTACCTCACTCCTCTCAAAGGTTCTTCCATTTCTTGCAATGTCCTCTTCTGTTTTTTTTTCTCCTTAATACATTGAACATTGAATAATTTTATTCAACCCTAATATGTGGAAGTTGGTTTGGCTAGTCTGAAAATCATTTCCTCAGAGAATCTGAAGGCATTGTTCATTGCCATGTAGTGTTTCCAGCCTTGCTCTAAGAAATCTGGGGCTCCTAGGAGTCTCAAACTCTTCTATCTGCCCTTTTTTCCCCCAAAACCATATATAATATCTTTCTCTTGTTTTTGTTTTGTAAGTTTATAATAGTGTGGTTTTACTTGGCTGGGACTTCTTTTTCTTAATTTAGGTAACATTTCTAATCTGGTTATTTATGTCACTTAGTTCTGAAATTTTTCTTTTGTATTATATATTTGAATAATATGACTAATCTGCTAATTTCTTATGGTTTCCTGTTGTCCATCTCTTGGTTTCACTTCAAATTTCCACTGTGTATACACCATCTGGGAAGTTTCTTTGACTTTCTCTTCTAATCTATTGATTGTCTTACACAGCAACAGCATCTGTAGTTGTCATTAGCTTTCTCGTATCTGTGACCATTCGTTTTTATTGCATTTAGCTTTTGCTGCATGAATACAAGAATTCTCTTTGCTCCCGGGATTAATGATCATTTTGGAAGGTTTTCTTCAGTTTACTCCATTATATTTGTTGTCTTCTGTTTTATTTGTTATGTTTGTTTTAGTGTGTGTGTGTGTGTGTGTGTGTGTGTGTGTGTGTTGGGAGTCTTGCACAAATATCCAGTGAAACACAGGACAATATAAATGTTCCTGCTTTTTCAGCTCGCCTCAAGTAGAGACTGATTTCTGGTGAGTCTACTGTAGGATTCTGGCACACCCAGATGGGTTTTTGATAAAGCACCCTCAAATGTCAGTATTTGTAAGTCATTTTGCTGCCATCATTCCAATTTATTGAGAGAAGAACCCTCCAATCTCCTATCCTGAGTGGCTGGACAGAGGTATGGGGGAGGTGGGGAAAATGATACGGGGTAAATAATGGTGGGAGATAGAAATGGGGGCTGCCAATGTTTGAGAAATAGCACAGAGAAAAAGGACTAAGGATTCCACTATTTGTTATGAACGATTTCACCTGATCTTCGCAATTCTTAGTCCTCCACTGTTTTTAATGTCCCCAAATCCAGAGGCACTGCCATATAATCCCTCCGGAAAATCAACCTCCACTTTCTTGGGATGAAGGGCAGGATGAGGGTTGCCAGATAGAACATGTCTTGTGTTCTTGCATGGAAGAGGAACAGGAGAGGATCTAAGAATCTAGCCACTCTGGATACAAATTTTTAACCAAGCTCCTACCTGCCCCCTGCATTCCACAACACCCGGGCCCCCAGCTAAGGAGGGACTTCTCTTGAAGGCTCTTCATCACCTTCTATATGTTTTGCTAAATGAGCCACAGTTCCTCCACTCTCTACATTCCACAAACATATCTACCACACTTATTTGTTGTTTGAACTGTCTTACTCTATTTGTTTTTATAAGTTTTGTACATTTAATTTTATTCCTGTCATTTATACACTATAATTAAGGGGTCTTGGGTGGAATCTGACACATCTAGTGTGTGTTCACATTGAATCTGCCTTGTGCAGCCAGAAGTATCTAAAAGCAATTCTTTGACCTTGTAATATTAACACTCAGCTAAACGTAACTTTCATGGCAATCTCCAAATAATAAGCAACAGAATTATTGAATTATTGAATTATTGAATTTGCCACTAATTATGACCATTGCCACCCACAGGAACATACTTATCGGAAGGTTAAAGAAGTATCTCCACTTTCCAATTCCTATGAAAGACCCTATATGCTAAACTTTCTGGAATTAAAAGAGTGAGTGAGTTCTCTATAATTTATAGACTGCCAAATCCTAGTGACATATATGAAGAACATAAATGTATTATTATCTTGATGGGTAAGGAGATCTGACAACCCTTTTCCTGGTTTCTGGGTTGGTTTGGTTTGTTTTGCTCTTTATTTTCTCAAGTGGCCCTCTTGTCTCTGAATCTTCTCATCCCTTCCAAAGATTTAGGGGCCAAGATGCAGATTTGAGAAAAGGAAAACACAAATACAGAGCAAAATGAATCAATAGGTAGCAAATGGCACAGCATGAAGAATCATCACTAACTAATTAATTGTTCTAAGGCTTGTAGGACTTTCCAAAGACATCTTTCTGACATTGTTTAAAATATTCCAAAACCTCCATTCTCCAGGTCCTAGAAATTCCACTGTGGCCCCTAATCCAAGGTGAAAGATGAAAATTTCTCTGTCTTTTGATCTCACAAACATTTGTTTAGTGAAGGAAATGTTCTTTCCTCCACCTGTTACGCACCCACCACTAGCGTTAGTTTAACATCCCATCCAGCTGCTCCAACTATGTTTTATTCTTCTGGAGTAGAATTTGGGGACCAGGGACTCCAAGCACATTAGCCCTTGACAAATTAATCTCAGTACTTCTTAGCGTTCTGCCGTTTGTTGTCTACGGATTCGTTTTGCTTTGGATGATTTCTTCACCTCATAATCTGTCTTCTGCAATACGCATCTTGCTTTACTTTAAAAAAGAAATCAATTATATTCCAATGCCCTCAAAAACATCCACTGTAGGCAAATAAATAAGAATGTGAGTATGCATTCCTGCAAATATTTTTTATATAACAGACAGAAAATCATGAGCTATGAATCCAACTTAGAAAAAAGCATAGGAACAGTGTCTGAAATAAGGATTTCAAAAATATTTCAAGTTAAATGAAGCTACCATTGACAATAATTAGCTATGATTTACCGAATGCATAGTGGGTGCCAGGCATAGTTAGTTATAAGCACTTCGCACAAATCATTTCAACCAAAGTCGAATCTATTTGAAGCAGTCCAGAAAGGACCTACCTCTCTAACCTCCGTTATTCACCCAGTAGGTTTATTTTGGCAATCATATAGGTGACTTGTTTGAGAGAAGCTGAGCATTCAGCCAAAGAGTGGCTGGCCCTCCTTCACCACACTTGTGTCCTTGTCAAGGCCTTTAACTTCTCTGAACTCTATTGCTTTGTCTTGTTTCTTTTCATTTACAAATGAGAGAATTGGGTGTTCCCCTGGAGTCTACTGAATTTCACTGCCTGCTGTGTAAATGGAATGCAAACACATGATCCAAGTTCTGCTAGAAGTTTGTTGGGACGCTCAAACAACAGAATAGAAGAGGATACATTTTTAAATTTTTCTAGTGAAATACGAATCATTATTCAGGAAAGAAAAATGCCTGCATTTAAATCTGCTTTAATGAGCTTTCACAGATACTAAGGACAAAATGTATACATTCACCCATTTACTATAGTACAAACACATCAAAGAGGGAGGACATACATGTTTACAGGTATAAAGAGAATTTGAAGCAGGAACTACGTGCAATTTGAGAACGATCCTTAAGTGCTTGTGCACATAACTCACCATGGTTATTTTGTCTGGAATGTAAATCATTGGACACTTTGTTACAATTCAAATCTTTCTAACTGAATATCAGTGACCATTACCAAAATCAGAATTCAAGAGTTCCAAACTATTTTCTGGTATTTGGACCATGTTAACTTGTTAAGTTAAAAAAAAATTAACTCCCATTTCTAGACCCCAGTGGGACATACCCCAAGGCTCCCACAGGGACTGTGGACACACAAAACCATGACCACCAGCGCCCATCCTAGGGAAGTTGGTAAGCGCATGCCACCCAGATATGTTAAATATTTTTGCAACTGACAGAACTTGATACATGTGCACTCTGTAGAAACATAAGGATTGAAGAAAAGCAAAAATATTCTTAGCAAAAAATTATCATTAAGTTCCCAGAAATCATCCTTCTAATAATTTTTATTTGGGGCGGGGGAGAAAGGAAAAGGAACTATAGAATTTGAATTTAACATGTGTCTTGATTAAAAATAACTCAGTTATACTTAAGCTGTAAAAATCCAAGGAATTTATGGTACACTGTCAACATACCCTTCAAGTTACTGAATTTATTATATAAAAGCATCTTTCTCTTATTCACAAGCACGGTTAAAAATACCATCTCAAGTGACGGAAGCATTGGCAATCTAACACTGCAAATTCCTTTGAGAATTTTTGCCTTTTACAAATTGCTATTTTACTTTATGTCATTTTGTACTTCTGATGCTATTGCATGGAGAAAAATTGACCAGACATCACCATTTTCTCCAGAGGGTAATGGCTAGTTCAATTAGTCATTGATTGGGAATAATTGAGCAGATAAATGTGTCTTCAAAAAAATTTCAGGAATCAATCGAAGAAAGAGACTCTTCATATTCAGAGAATAATTTTAAAGACTGAGAGTTGTTACTTCTAATTTGTTTGCAGAGACAGCACAGCAGTAAGGAAAAAAAACCAAGGCTGAAACATACTTGAATTGAGTTTATATCAATTCTTCTGTTTCCTTAAGCCTTTTCAATCATCCTTACATTTTCCTCCACTGAACAATTAGTCATAAGATTGTTCAGCTATTCTGAGAGCAAAATAATAATCTTCATCATGATCAAGTCATTGTGCCTACAACACATATTGACAACAAATAAGTCCTACTAAAACGTTATTATTTTATGCCTAATAGTATGCCTAAATCATGCCAGGGAATACACTAGATACTTTATATCTTTATATACACTCTCTCATGAAATTGTCCCACTATTATATCTAAGTCTTAAGACTGTTTTTTTCCCATAGCAATTTGAAATTCCCTACTAAATATTCCTAATTTTGACAGAGCTTGATATATAATGGTATCTCTACTTCAGATCTATACTCAGACCTGAAATGATTTCATTCTCTAGTTTCAAGGAGCATGAAGCCTGGATACCCAAATGTTAACAAATGTTAATGAGGCTGCGCACATTTCCCTGATGTTGCCTTAGTGCATCAGGCTTCTCCTGTGACACTGCCCTGTCCCTAAGGCAGTGCTGCATGAGATACGGTGGTCAGGCTAAGAGTATAAAAGGAAGGTCTAAGTAGGGAAATAACAGTTATCACATCTCAAAAGACGTGCATATGCCTATGGTAAGTAGTGGAGCACTTTCCAAAATAATTGAAAATGGTGATTTTTTTTTGTTTTTTTTTTTACATAAAGACGATAGGGAGACAGATATAACACGGCCAGAGCTTCAAAATGGCATCGTTTTGTGTAATTGAATCTGACAAATAAACCAAACCAGCCAAATTAGGTTCATAGGTTAGCTGAGAAAAATAATTTGTTTCATGATGAATTTCAATTCAAATATGAAAAAGGAGAAATGATTTTCATAAAGCAGGAAAAACACAAATGTCATATTTCTGAAATAAGATTACGTAAGTAGAAGTTTTGCATTCCATTGAATGTGATATCAGGAAATGCAATATTCAAAAACTTACTTTCATATGAACTCTTAGGAAATAATTTATATGACTGTGGTCCATAGTGATCATTTCTTTACAAGAAGGATGAATGACTGACTTTACCTTTCATTATCTCCACCCCCCCATGTCTGTTTTCAGCCCAACATTCTTCCTGGCCACCACAGACCTTTTGCTGCCCGTTCACTTCTGGTGCAGCACCTTGACAGAAGCGTGGAGGGACAGCAGCACTTGAGTTCCTGTTACCCATCTGCCAGAAAGAGGGTCCCTGATTTTCAAAGGCCAGTGATGGTCTGAGGTCCCCTGCCTTATCTTGTGCTGGTTCTCCTTAATCAAACCACCTTCTTTCACCACTCTGAATGCTCATTTCCAACATTCTCTCAACAACTGGGCCCAGCCCAAAGACTTAAGGATCTCTGCTTTCAAATATTCGCCTATCCCAGGTGCAGTAATCTGTTGGCTTGTTTCCGCAACAAACCTGATCATGACTCCCCATCACTGAAAAATCTCTGGCAGCTTATCCTTTCTCCCACTCCCCAATGGTAGGATGGATTCCACACTGCCCAGAGATGTACACAAAGCACCCAGCTCTGGGATCTCCACCACTGCCTACTCCCATACCCAAGCACTCTGCCCCTCTTACCTGGACTCGTGAATGTTCATGACTCTGCACATTTTTACCCAGTGGTACTTTAAACCGAGGATACCATTTCTCCTGGAAAACCATTATTCATTTTTCCAAAAATTCATCCTGAATACTACCATGTATGTAAAGACTGGCCCAACTCCTTGACCTGCTAACTCCTGCTTTGATCTCCAAGTCACTGTGGATTTGCCCTATGACATCCTTTATCATGGAGTTTGTGTTCTATGTTTGTCTTTCTAATTACATCTTTATCAGTGAGTTGTAGAAAACACAAAATGCTCACCAAGTTAATGTTCTTCTGTAAGAGATGTTTAGGAATTTTCAGTTTGTTAGGGAAAGATATATTACCTAAGCAATTATTAAATACCATGGCTCTTTGTACAATGTCTTCTTTCTCTACTGCAGCCCAGATAGGATGAGATGGAGGATACTCATACATCAGGTTAGCACATGTCATAGTTTGGAGCCAGTTTATAGAAAATTTATCTTTCAGTGTGTCATCTATCCATCCCTCCAGAGAGTTAAGAGGGAAAGCAAACCTATATCTATTTATCTAACTATCCATTATCTATCCATTAATTGATCTATCCTTCCAGTGAGGTAGAAGAAAAACAAACCTGTATCTATCAATCAATATATCATCTATCTACCTCTCTACACAGGCAGAAAGCAAACCTCTAGTAGATGCTCTTTTTATTTCAAAACAACCCACTTCCCCTTTAATCTAAAAAATCTGTGGTTTATTAAAGTACTCACAGGATTATATTATGAAACATGGTTTTCTAATCTGAACCCATTGATGTCTAGATGAGTCTGTAATATTGGGAGTCATGAGGAAGCTTCCGGTCTGTGACGGTATACTCTTTCTCATCCATACTGTGGACCTATAATCTATTATTTCAATTTTTTAGTGGAGCAGAAGAAAATGAGGTTTCTATCCAGAGTTTGAATGTAGTCTAATTTAAAAATGTTTCTCACGACGTATCAGATAAAGGGCTAGTATCCAAAATCTATAAAGAGCCTAGCAAACTCAACACCCAAAGAACAAATAATCCAATCAAGAAATGGGCAGAGGATATGAACAGACATTTCTGCAAAGAAGACACCCAGATGGCCAAAAGACACATGAAAAATTGCTCCACATCACTCAGCATCAGGGAAATACAAATCAAAACCACAATGAGATCCCACCTCGCACCAGTCAGAATGGCTAAAATTAACAAGTCAGGAAGTGACAGATGCTGGTAAGGATGTGGAGAAAGGGGAGCCCTTTTATACTGTTGGTGGGAATGCAAGCTGGTGCAGCCACTCTGGAAAACAGCATGGAGGTTCCTCAAAAAGTTGAAAATAGAGCTACCTTATGACCCAGCAGTTGCACTACTGGGTATTTACCCTAACGATACAAACGTAGTGATCCGAAGGGGCATGTACACCCGAATGTTTATAGCAGCAATGTCCACAATAGCCAAACTATGGAAAGAACCTAGATGTCTATCGACAGATGAATGGATAAAGATGTGGTGTGTGTGTATGTGTGTATGTGTGTGCGTGTGTATATATACACACACACACACACACACATACACACACAATGGAATACTATGCAGTCATCAAAAAAATGAAATCTTGCCTTTTGCGATGACGTGGATGGAACTAGAGGGTATCATGCTTAGCGAAATAAGTCAATCAGAGAAAAACAACTATCATATGATCTCCCTGATATGAGGAAGTGGAGACGCAAGGGAGGGGTTGGGGGGTAGGAAAATAAATGAAACAAGATGGGATTGGGAGGGAGACAAATCATAAGAGACTCTTAATGTCTCAAAACAAACTGAGGGGGGTCAGGGGGAGGGGGTACAGAGAGGGTGGTTGGGTTATGGACACTGGGAAGGGTATGTGCTATGGTGAGTGCTGTGAAGTGTGTAAACCTGGCGATTCACAGACCTGTACCCCTGGGGCTAATAATACATTATAAGTTTATAAAAAAATAAAAAATAAATAAAAATAAAATAAAATACCTATGAGGGTAAAAATAAAATAAAATAAAATAAAAATGTTTCTCAGATAGCAACTGGATTTCTCTGTTTAAACAAGTAAGGTATTATGCTATTCTGAACATGCCAAAAGGAAGATGCCTTAAATAGCTACTATACTGAAGGTTTAATTTTTATTCATATTATGGTCAAAATTGGATGGCAATACACAACAAACTGCCTATTTTAGATATTTACTAGATTTTACATGGCACATACATTATTTCTTCAATATCTAAAAATCTAAAGGCAATTTAATGCTCAGTAATAGAAGACAGAAGTGACAATGTTGTTTGGTCTTGCATAAATTTAATATAAAATAATTAAATGTCAAAATACTATAAAAGTTGAGAAGGAATTGCCCTACATTCTTATTTGAGGCATGGTCCAGTGGCATAACTGGGCTTTAGACATGAATCTTATTCCTGCTTCTGCCATTCATTCACTTTGGGAATTGGGTAGATTGTGAATCTTTCTGATCCTCAGTGCTCTGGTCTGTCAAGTGGGGAGAAGAAAATACCACACAAGGGAATGAGTGCTAAACCAGCTGGAAGAAAAAGGCACAAAAACAAACAAACAAAAAGAACAAAAAGGAATCTTAGAACACCAAAAAAAAAAAAAAAAAAATCAAATTAAGATGTTAAAAAAAACAAAAAAAATTAAAACTCATTTGCAAAAAAGAAAAAAAAGAACAAAACTATCAATTCAATAAATATCAATAAAATAATTATATTGAAACTTTTATCTTTATCAACTTTACAAACATAATTCTTGGAAGATGCACTATATGAACAAAATGTAGCAAGTCATTTAGGACTTCCACTACATTCCCATTCTTTTTTTTTTTTTTTTTTTTAAGATTTTATTTATTTATTTGTCAGAGAGAGAGAGGGAGAGAGCACAGGCAGACAGAATGGCAGGAAGAGGCAGAGGGAGAAGCAGGCTCCCTGATGAGCAAGGAGCCCGATGTGGGACTCGATCCCAGGACGCTGGGATCATGACCTGAGCCGAAGGCAGCTGCTTAACCAACTGAGCCACCTAGGAGTCCCTACATTCCCATTCTTATGTAAGAAAAAGATCTTTTAAAAACTGTAAGGTTGATCTTGATAACTTTGGGCAACACAGGATGTGAACAATAAATACTAAGGGCATTGATTTTGTTACTAGAAATAACTTGATTTTATGAAATGATGGAAAATTGTGTTCCTATTTCATTTAAATATATTATAAATATGTAGCTTGTCAAATGCTGTTTGAACTTACAACACTGACTCTGTGACAAAGAAAATGCCGCTGCTTTGGTTTTTTGTTTAAAAAAAAAAATCAGAGAGGAGTATTTATTTTCCAAATGCAGAATCTCAAGGAAACAAATAAAAAAAAACAAGATAATATCTTGATTCCAATTCCCAGAATAAAAGCATTATACATTTTAGAAAGTTATTTCAGTATTCTAGTGACAAAAGAAAGTGACAAAATGAGCTATTGGGTAACAAAGGTTGAGTTTACTCTACAATCCTGTGCTTACCTTGAAACCTATGTGCTCAAAAAAGAATCTAATCTCCCTCTCTTACTCCCCCTGCTTGTGCTCCCTCTCTAGCTCTTTCTCTCTCTGTCAATTAAATAAATGAATAAAAGTCTTAAAAGAAAATTGGGGTGGGGGGGCAGTACCTGGGTAGCTCAGTTGACTAAGCAACTGCCTTCAGCTTGGGTCATGATCCCAGGATGCTGGGATCAAGTCCCACTTTGGGACTTGAGAGGGAAGCTTGCTTCTCTCTCTCCCATTCTCCCTGCTTGTGTTCTCTCTCTCTCTCTCTCTCTCTCTCTCTGTCAAATAAATAAATAAATAAAATATATTTTAAAAATTAAATTAAAAAAATCTAAGAACTTGACAGTTCTTTGTGGGAAAGCACCAAATTGTGCTGGGCTGAAAAGTCATGCAGATCTGAATGAACTCAGTCTTCACTTTGGTCCTCACTATGTCTGTGATTTCCCTGTGTCCTATTTCTTCCAGTTATTATAATCTAGAGTTCTTGAGGTAAGAAATGAGAAGATGGTGACAGAAAAATGACACCTTTGAAAAGATTTAATGCCATCAGGTACTTATGATGAGAGTCAATAAAACAATTAAAAATAATTTTTACATAAAACCTCTTAAAATGCTTTCAATATGGATTTCCTCCACATTCACTCTTGAATCATGAATGAACTCTGGTCTTATAAAATAATCAATGTCAGCAACACTGTGGCAAAACAAACCTCACTTCAGGTAGGTCCTCATCTCATACCACAATAGTCCTTTCTTTCAAGGATTCTGAACAAAGAAACACTCCATTAGGTAGGGAATTGGGTTCCTGAGATTGCATGATTACAAACTTGATTACAAACAGTTCTCTGTCTTTATGATGAGCACCATGAAGTCAGGAGCTGTGTCTTGTTTTAATACTGATTCTATCTCCTGAATTTGTCTTCTCCATATCTAGAACAAAATGAAATGGCATACATGTTTGTTCAATGACTGAAGGTACTGACATTCATTGTTAGAGGGTAGTCTTGTAAATACTGTGGTTAACTCACTAGTGTGGCTGTCATTTTCAAAAACAAAGTCTTGGGAAAAAAGAAGAGAGAGAGACAAACCAAGAAGCAGACTCTTAACGACAGAGAACACACTGAGGGTTCCCAGAGGACAAGTGGTAGAAGGATGGGGGAAGTAGGGGGCGGGGGTTAAGGAGTGCCCTTGCTATTATAAGCATTGGATGGTGGATGTAATTGATGAATCAGTAAATTCCACAATTGAAACTTTAAAAAAATTTCAAATCATGTGGATTTTCTGTGTGATTTGATTCTACCATTTCATATTTTACATTCTCCCAAAAGATGTCACAAAGGCGGCAAAACAGTGCCATACACCTAAATTATCCAGAATGCTTGGGCACTCAAAAGGAACTCATGATATCTTGTAGTTATTAAATGTAACAGTGTACCAAGAAATATGTATTATTTCTTTGAAGCTCCCATATCAGGTAGCACTTTACTCTTTTTAGCCCTTTCTTTATTATTCTGACCATAGTATTGAGAGAAAATATCACCCTTACTTGAATATAAAATGCTTGAGGGCAGGAGCTTGATCTCATTCACTTTGGAGCCCCAGCAACGAGCACAGGACTTGACTTAGAGAAGATACTCAATAAAGTTAAATCAATATTTGAATTAAATTGGTAATATGTGTGAAATTTAGTCGCACTGAAAATAGGATTTGCTTCTGTCGAAGCATTACTTCCCCCAGTGCAGGTTCTAAAACTCTTTCTAGTGCTTCTGTGGTATGTGTTACTTTGGGGACCAGCATAAAATCACAGAAACTACTGATACTACTGAAACCCACAGAGTTTAGTCCTGCCTCATATACTGAAGAATCAAAAAGCCTCTGCGATCAACTATAAGATGGACTATGTCTTCGCTAATTTTGTACCTCAACAGCTCCTCCAAAGGACTCGAGGTCAGCTCTCTCCAAGAATAACATCACGTATATACTTGCCCTGGGACCAGCATCCTTGGTGAGGATAGGCTTGTTGCATAAGTGTTTATTTATTTTTTATTGACCCAGAGCTTTAAAAGAGAAACTCGAAGTTCTAGGGAATGGCTTGGCTTCTTCTGAACTGAACGTGGCAGCCAAGAGCATCACTTGCTCCTTACTTATCAACCTAAGAAATCCAACACAACCAACCTGGCTTGTAGAAATTGTTTTCCTCCAAAGTCTATTTCCTGAGGTAAAGGGGAAAATCATTTTTAAAATGGGTAATGATTTAAAATGAAGCAATCCAAGGCAAAGAGAAGTTTTGGGCCATCCTGTCTGGACAGGGTTTTGTGTCACAGAGCCGTCTAGAGCACCTCACATGGCAGTCGACATTTAGCTGCAGTATTATAAGGGTTCCCTTGATTATTTCCAGTGTGCATATCTGGAATCTAGGCGTATTTAACATTTCTGAGAGAACTTTAGAAGATTCTATATGCACAATGTCTACATCATTAGATGCTGAAGGAGGATGACCACCACCAGAAAATGATTTCAAGAAAAATCATCAGAGAGGCAGGGCAGTTCACTATGCATGATTCTTCAGGAAAAGACCCTCACCAACATTTTAGGGTTTTGTTGTAAAACAAATAAGCATTGACATAGATTTTTTTTTTTTCACTCATTCTATGACAGCAGGATTGTGCTGTTGGAAAGGAAGGAGAAAGAATGATTAGATTCAGGGAACTTGCATTAAGACAGATTAGAGAAGAATGTCCTTGGTCTTCATTCTGCAGCCCAAGACATATGGCCAGAAGAAGGTGACTCTTGAGGCTCAAGTTCCGTGTCAGGAGAATATGAGATGATAAGATAGAGTGTTGAGCTGACTCCCACAAATGGTATTTATAAGTACTTTGCAACTATACAAACTTCCACATAAATAATAAATGTTAAGGTTGATATTGTGGCTTGAAAAAATTATTAGACAGTAGATTTAATTCCAAAATTTATGGAAAGTGAACTCTGAGGATATAGATGCTTTTCCTACAGCTCTCCCAGGAGCATTCACATTCAGGGACAGAGGTGGAAAAAGAGGTGTCTCCCCCAAAGCCACAATGGACACAGACCTTTCCAGAAGGACAAGACCCATGTAGCACAGATGGTCAGTGTGACCTGGTGGTCCCATCAAATTAGGAGAGACCTGAGACACCAGTGCTTTGAATATACCAAGGTGACTTCTATTTTTCAAAGGGGTTGTGAAAATATCAGAGAAAATAGGCTCAGAGAGCAATTAATTTCAACTTACACTAATTAGAGGAAGTATCTGCTGTATGTCATTTGAGGAGAGAAGCTGCAGATTACTGAGTACAATGCATTATAAATATAAATATGAAAGGAAAAAGAAAAATCACACCCACGCACCATGGATTACTTCTACCTCTGGGCTGCAAGTGGCCTTATTGAATTTGGGCCACTCTGCTGTAACCCTCTAAGTATGTATTGATTAGCTGATTGTTGCTATACTTAGAACAGAAGTCAAAGAATGTCAGGGAGGACAGGGAAAGAGCCAAATCACTTCCTTCTCAGACAAATAAACCAAAGCACCCCATTTGGAGGTTCCCAAAGTGGAATGGAGCAGAGCTTGGACTAGAAACCCCATCCTGTAGGCTCCAGGTACAGGTGTCCCTACAAACTGCTGTAGGGTAATTGGACAAGTGAGCCAGAGGACAGCTACCCACCGCAGCTCTTCACGGCTTCACCCGATGTCCTGTGTAAACAAAGAGGCCAACCAAACTCTGCAGCAGTAAAGACTATGACAATCCTGTCACAGCCATAAATTGTGCGTACGTTATTTGCAATAACAGGAAAGAAAAACAAAACCTAACAGAACAGCAGATACTGTTCATGGAGCCCAGAGCCATCCGAGAGGAGCTGGTCAGGAAGGACTCAAACGGTTTCCAGTGTGGCTCATACTGGCCACCTCTGAAAAAAAAAAAAAAAAAAAAAAGTTATTTATTATGAGAAAATCTTCTTAAAGAGGGAACCATTGTCTGATAGACATTTATGCCTTTCTGGTTTGATGTGGAACTTTTGTTTAGTTGTACCTAATAACTCCCTAAATACAAGGCCCAGTGATTGGTTTTCAGCTGTGATGGGGGCAGCACACATCACGCCTGTTCTTCCTCTCGCACATGTAGCTACAAACACGTGGAGGGACAACCCAGACCCTGCAGCCGCCCCTTGTCTTCTGTCTGTTTCCTGTACCTGAGATTTATGTCCTGTATTTATATCCTATACTGAATTCGTAAAGGCCTCTTAACAAGATGCAAAAAATCGTTCCTTAAATATACTTTTTTAATAAAAATACATAAAGGATTTGTCATGCTCTTCTAGTATCACGCACTGTTTTAGCTCTCTGCACACACGAAGTGCCCTACAGACAAAACCCTTCAAACTGATTTTTTTAACTGGTCCAAAACAGCTCACTAATACGAAACTAGCTTAACAACAAACCCGTCATGTGTGGAAACTCACCCACAACTGCCCTCTCCCTCCTAATTAAGCTGAGATGGCATTTAGAGTCAACCTTCTTGTCTGTGTCCAACACCCACCCGCCATGCCCTGCACAGACCTGTTGGAAGTGTGTCACTGTGGATTTAAGTGTCATCTGGTTGGTATGTCATACATCCCTTCCCTCCAATGACCTCCTTCTTCATCAAATATTCATTTAAGTGCCACTTAAGCACCACCGTCCTGAAGACATACTGCCAGTCCGCTGTAAACAAGAAAACGCACTAGCGCATCGCATGTTTTCTCGGGGGGTGGAATGAGGGTGTCTGTTGTTGTCTTTTTCTTCTAATACTGCAATTTGTCAGCTGTCTCCCATCTGCACTTGAACTGACCATGGTCACTGTTGGTGAGGTACTCGCTTTTATACAATTTTCTCTGCCAACAGTCACACAGATCTTATTCTCTGGATGGTTTACGCGTTCATCAATCGTGTGCCCTGAAATGTCTTATATGGTGTTGACCATTAGCATTTCACTTGTTAACTAATTTCTGTCTCATTTATGAAAAAAAAAAAGACTTCCTATTGATCATAACGCTCCTTCAAGAAGAATCAAATAAATATGAACTACTTTGCAGAGATAAGACTAGAAGTTCACGATGGTGAGCGCTGTGAAGTATGTAAATCTGGCGACTCACAGATCTATACCCCTGGGGCTAATAATACATTATATGTTAATAAAAATAAATAAATAAAATAAATAAAATGTATGTACAATTAATTACCAAAAACAAAAACTAGAAGTTAAAATTCCACTCTCTATAGCAGGCGAGGAGGGTTCTGCACATCTCCGCTCCAACAACAACGCAGCACCCCTCATCACAGACCCACTGAGCAGCTTTCTCTTTGACCCAGGCCAAGCCACTTTTAGCCAGAGGAAACTGTGGTGTATGACTGCAGAGAGAGTGGCCACAGACTCCTGCACATGGTGGAAAAAATGCCTCCTCCTCCTCCCTGGGCTCTAAAAGTGGCCTCAAAACTGAAATTCTCAGAGCTCTTAAGATCACCTAGAGAACTCCTACTCAGGATGACAGTTGGGTCGACAGCTCTGAACTCAGTCTCCGAAAGTACGTTCTTTCAAAGTACTGCATCGTAAGGCTTGCAGTCCCCAGGGCTCAGGCTGCTTGTTGAAGAAGGTTGACTGAGCATCTCCGAACAAGACCCTATTCAAAAGCCAAGTCACAGAACTTCAGCGCTGGCTGCTTCCAGGCTGGTGTTTGCTGGAGGAGATGCCATGGGGACCTGACGCCAAGCGCCCTGCAGCAGGACCCTGGCCACAATGAGGAGAATCCATGAAATCCATGGAATGGATGGTTCTCACCCCAAGACTGGACAAGTCCTTCCTCTCTGTGGGAGCAGCAGAGTTGCTATGTTTACAAGGTTTTGGTGTCGGTGAGCCCTTGGTCAGAGAGGGGATGAGAGACGCAAACCTTCACACTGACAGCCACACTGGTTGGAGCGGACATCGAGGAGTCTGGATTTTGCTCATGGCCACTGAGCATTTGCTCATGGCCTGTTCTGAAGGTCTCAACCATGCGACCGTGGAAAGAACATCTTATTCTAACCTCACAATTTAGGATTTATTTTTGTCACTAACGTGGGCTTTCAAGCACAGAGACCGCTGCCTTTCGGGGTCTCCACACAGCTCTGCAGCCTTGGGGCGGGCGGATGATCTGTGGGCATTTCCTCAATTCAGTGGTCCATCCTACTGGAGTCATTAGACACTACATGGAGGGCCTAAGCCCGGAGAAAAAGGCCAGATTATACTGACTGCCTTAGCAGGACTGATCACCCCACATTTATGGGGGGAAATAAGGGTGTCCGCCAGTGGGTAAGGCCCTAACTATTGTAAAGAGTCTATTTACCAGAGAGTCTCCAACTTCACTGACTGTACTTTGAGGAAGGTGAGAAATGCGCTGTATCGCCCATGAGGCCCTAATCTGCGCTTTCACGAGGCTCAACCAGCAAGTCGCCCCATTTCCAACGTTCCTTTTAGAATAGCTTCCGAAAACAAACAAACAAGCAAAGAAATGGCTCAGGTAATTTCCTTGGACAAAACTAACCAGTTAGAATATAGGAACTCCTATAAAACATAGGAACTCCTTCAGAACGTGAACGCCTCTCGTGGTTGTGAATGTTCTCAACCGACACACAGGACGTGCAGACAGATGCCCCCTTCAGAGCAGGCTGGCTTTGAGCCGCATTTTATTATTTCCTTGTGTTGATCCTCTCATGGTTACTTCAAAAGCCCAAGGCTTTCTGGTCATAAATGACTATGGAGCACATCTCTACGTGGCTGTACCGAGCATTTCATATTATTCAAGCTGAAGGTGACGCGCAAGGCCAAGTTATGACTTTGATCCTATTAGCACTTGACCTTTCTGGAAATCTCAGTAACTTCTGCATGTCCGCAACTGAAGGAAGGAATGCAAAGCATTTTGTACATCCTAAAAATATTCTAGAAACTAGCATCAGGATTCTTCTTCTAAATGTAAGGTACTTATATTCAAATATAATTATTAGCCGTCACTTATAAGTAATTTCTCTCCAAAAAATAAGCCTTTCTCCAATATTACTTCTGGAGCCATATCCTGAATTGATAGTCTAATTTCTTAGTTGCTATAATAAAACAGCTGCTAACATTTATTTAAGATTAGTAACTGCCAGGCCCTACTCTAAGCCTTTTTCGTAAGCTTATTCATCTAATCTTTATAATATTAAGTCCAGTTAACAACCCTTCTGCAAAGATGAGAAAACCTGGTATCAGAGAGTTTCCTGTGTTTCAAGGCACACACTCTGAGGGGCAGACCCAGGGACAGAGCCCTGAGTGCCCAGCTTCCCAGAGGATGCCGTCGAGCACAGGAAACCCAACATTTCACGTAGTTATATTCTCCATCACAGAACACCCAAGCACACGAAAACTCAGACGGATTACGTCCATCACCTGACATGAACTGGCAATTTAAAAAATGAACAAGTTTTCACATCAGAAAAGTTATTTCCTAATTCAAGTTATTTTCATCATTAACACATTTAAGCATAGGATTGTCTAATTGTATTAATTGGAGCAGTCCCAACAAACAAATATTTCAGAGTGGTAGAATTTAGCTTAAGTCCTTCAGAATTAAATATTCTGCATGGCAAATACATCATCCCAATATATTAACGTGAAACATAGGCATCAGGTGACATAAGACATCACAGCACTGGCTTTTCAGCAACGTTTAAGACATTACTGTGGTTAACTTTTTGACAAAGCAGTACAGTCGTTTAACACGTTTCATCCTACTAAGGGTCCTGTAGCCCACCCAGCCATCCTGGACCATCTTAGAAGTACGGGGTGGGCATGGTACTTCTCCAGCTGCCAGTATGATCTTAGCCTTTAAACTTAATCCCAGAACTTTCCTAACTGTACTGTCTTCCCAGAGCATCATGTCAGGGAAGACACTCAGTGCTGAGCTGTGCTTCCATCAGTGTGGGATAGAGAGGCAGGAGTGAGGGAGACAGATGGCCAGTCTGGTCCTGAGTGGGGAACCAGAAGGCTGGGTCATCGAGAGGCATGTGGGTTCCCATGAGAAGAGTGTCCACTTACACTGAGCTCTGCCTTAAGTTTCCCCAGCAGTTTGTCCAAGACTCTTAAGTTCTCTGGATACAAGTAAAAGGAGCATTATTATAATAAACTTGAACATCACCTCAAGTTCAAAAATCTGATAATTCGTCTCTATTCTTCTCCTCAGTGGTTTGATAAGAGCTACTTGTCCTTTTCTTTTTTCTTTTTTCTTTTTTTTTCTTTTCTTTTCTTTCTTTTCTTCCCTTTTTTTAAATTTAAGACCTATTATTTTATTTCAAGATAACTGAGCGTTATCCAAAAATCAAACATTTAAACATCTTTGCTCTAATATATGCATATTTTCAGATATTTCAGATATATGCATAGATGTAGCTTCCTTTCTCCCTACATGAAGATGGAGGCAAATTGTACATCATATTTTGAATTTTCACCTCAGTCTTTACCACGGACACACTTGTATATAGACTATAGCGTGTGCTGCACAATTTATTGACCTATTTTAGGATAATGGACATTGAAACTCTGTCCAATTTTTCACTTTCAGAGGGAGAGCTAAATACAAATAAGAATATATTGCCCAAAATGTATCACATTTCTGGGTTAAAATACCTGACACTTTAGAATTTTGGTTAGAACCGTAAGCTTTCCTCTGCATGTATAATGGGATATGGGTGTGGTCTCCCTGTCTGCTTGCTGACATGGGCTACAGGGACTGTAGTCTCACAAATGCACTGGGGGGAAAAGTGGCATTGTTTAATCCACATTCCTTTGATCAATAGTAAGTTTAGGGACCTTTTCCTACATGTGTTATTTATTTTTGCCCTTTATGCAAAATACCTATTTACCTGTGTTGCCTATTTTTGCTTATTGACTCCATGATGCTCTTTCTATATTAATGTATTGCTAGGAGTGTGTAGTGGATAGACTCTTCAGGTGGCCACCATGACCCCCACCTCCTGATGTTTGCACCCTGTGTAATTCTTCTCCCTGTGAAGAGGGCAGGACCTGGGTCTTGTTTGTAACCAAAATAATAAGGTTAAAGGGACCTTGGACTATGTGCCCGTGATCATGTGATTACACTGTAATATTGTAGCACCCGATTTTCCTGAGTCTCTCTTTCTCTCCCTCCCAGGCTTTGGACCATGTTGGGAAGCTCCACGTGGCAAGAAACCATGGACGGGCGCCTGGGTGGCTCAGTGGGTTAAACCTCTGCCTTCAGCTCAGGTCATGATCTCAGGGTCCTGTGATCAAGCCCTGCATTGGGCTCTCTGCTCAGTGGAAGCCTGCTTCCCCTCTGTCTCTGCCTCCTGCTCTGCCTACTTATGATCTCTTTCTGTCAAATAAATAAATAAAATCTTAAAAAAAAGAAAGAAAAGAAAAGAAAAGAAATCATGGACAGTCTCTAGGAACTGAGGGTAAGTCCTGGCCGATGGCCAGCAATAAACTTAAGCTCCCAGCCCTACAACCACAAGGAATGGAATCCTGCCAGCTCCTGAGTCCTGCTACAACTGGGTCCGTCCCCAGCTGAGCTCCAGATGAGAATGAAGCCCCAGCCGAGACCTTGATGATAGCTTGTGAGCCCCAACCCAGCTATGCACAGACCCCCCCGACCACCAGGAAAGTAAGATTCTAAATGTATGCTGGGTCAACCGCTGGGTTTGTGATAATCATGTTACACAGTGATTAGACAGCTAATGCAAAGAGTAGTGAGATGGACTTCCCCTCCAATTTGTCCTTCGTAACTCTGTTTTCTAGCTTTTAACTATTTCTGGGGGTGTCAGGTCCTGCAGAGAGGAGAAACATGGGGAACAGAAGACAACATAATGTGATCTTGCTCTAAATGCCCTTGGCTTTCTGTCCCTATCCCTCCTTAATTTGGACCAAAGGATGAGTAGTCATTAGAAGGCATAAAAATAATATGGTCAGTGGGGTTGTAATAGCATTGGATGGTGACAGATGGTAGCTATACTTGTGGTCAGCACAGCAGAATGTATGGAGAAGATGAAACACGCGGTTGTACCCCTGAAACTGATGTAACGTGGTGTGTCAACTAGACTCAAATAATTTTTAAATTAAAGGAAAAAATAAAATACATTGAAAATAACAGGCATAAAAAAGTGGTCAAACCTCATGCTCTGATTTTAAGGCTGCAGTAAGCAACACCAGATCTCTAACTTACACATTTTTTACCTCCTAGCCACAGGATCTGTCCTTGAATGAAAGAGAAGCCGTCTCACAGAAGAAAGGATAGTCACTTCAGCTTGTCATGTAACACTTTATGTTATTTATTTATTTATTTATTTTTACAGACTTTTCTTTAACAGCCTCATACTGTCCAACTCTCGTAAAACTGAAAGAAAGATGCACAGCCTAGGAGGTATAAATCATGCCCCAAAGTATGGTGTGGCTATAGTCTCTGTACTTTTGGGTCTGAAGACCGATCACCTTTTAAATACGTGACAAAGTGTCCCTTTTGGTTCTGTTGTTGTCACAAAAGAACCTGGGAAAGGTAATTTTGTAGTTGCGGTGGTAAAAGAAAGAGACTGATAAGTTCTTCTTTGTTCCATAATCGTCTTATGTAATTCTTTTAAATTAAAAAGCTAAGACATGAAATAGTCATGAAGATCAAAATGACAATTGTAAGCTGACATATCTGCTGTACCAGCTCTAATATCGTTAAATTATTATCACTAGGAGAGAAAAAAGCAAATAGCCCAGATAAGTTACTTTGTATATAAAGAGAAACAATTATGAAAAGAAACAAATGAATCAAATAAGCACAGCAAAGTGGTAATTTGGCTATAGGGTTTCAAAGTTAGTTATTTTGACAAGTTCTAGTCTCAGTATGTGAATGAATAAATCAGCATGCATTTCCTCCTCACTTGAGGAGGCCATTCCTGGTACTGTCCACAGGTCGTCTGTTTTTGAGGAGGCTTTTCAAAAAATATTTTCAGCACATTCATTTGACTCACTTTAAAAAATGGACAGAACCACATCTATGAGAACATTTGTTTATTCACTGAAGAAACCGTGAATGAACGTCTAAGAAACACTGCAATAGTTCGGGTTGGAAGAGCGCCTTTTAATTGTGTGGGACCTCTCATTTACAAAGGAAGAATGATTCCGACTAACAGAAACAAAGCCAGCAAACAAGCGATCCTGTTTCTGAAGATCCTACACTCACGGTGCTCGGCGTTGCGATCGGCGACGGCAAAATGCGGTTTAGTGCCCGAGAAACGCAGAAGACAGAGAGACTGGGTGGTCCAATATGGGTGCGGAACCTAGAGGGGGGGCTCAAGGCTGAGCAGCTTGAGATATAGGGGAGCAAAGGGGAACGTAGGGTCTGCATTGCGCGGGTTTGATTGGAGGGAATCCACTGACAGGAAGCAGAAGGCCGCATGGAGAGGGGGCAGCGCGGTTCTCAAGGACTGGGCAGTCTGTCCCGGGGAAGCACACCGTATTGCGTAGAAATACATGCAGTGCATGCGGCATCAACACCCGTGAGCAGTACAGCAGTCACCGAAACAGGCCCCTGCCCCACCAACACACACGCCCCATGCTCCGACGCTATCACTATCCCGGGAGTCATCACAACAGCACAACAGTAAGAGCATCGCTCAAGGAACCAGGGAAGAAGTTTTGAAAGGACAAAAGTATTGCCAGACACACAACCCTAGTCCAGACAAGAGGCTGACCCACAGGTTGTGTGAGGAAAAGAGGCGAGGCTTCCAGCGAGCTGCACACGTGCCAGGTGCAGGAATCAGTCCCAGGGCAGTGGTTACACGCCGCTGCTTTCGGGCCTTCAGCTTTCAGGAGCCGTGGAAGAATTTCTGAGAAGCAGCGATACTTAGAGGCTGCTTGACACCTAACCTGACCCTCACTACTCTTTTGGGGGAAAAAAAAAAAACCATTTCTCATTCAACACCCTCATTCTCTGACTTTGTCCCTGTCTCCTTCCTCTTCCACTCTTGGAGGCTGGACCAAGGTCCCACCCCCTCCAGGAGCCCTTCTCTCAGATGGGCAGGGCATTTGCTGTGTGTACCACAGACCAATATTGGAACACATACCAGTTAGGTCGATAACTTGAGGGGTTTGTTGTAGCTTTTAGTAACAGTGAAAGCTCCTTGAGGGCAGCTCTGATTCAGCATCTTTATTATTAATGTTTGTAGCTAAATAGTAAAGAACTCATGCATTTCAGTTATATAGAATTGAGTTATTCTGCTTGGCACAAGCCATGACCCCTCAAGAGAACAGAATTACTACTATAATTCTCTTTAAGAGTCTAGACTTCCCAAATCTCTTCTTGTCCTCTCAGGTCCTCATTGTTTAGGATGGTAATAGACATATCGCACAAACGATCGTGGTTCTTCCCAGATACTTAAATAGAACAATAAAAGATAATGCCACCTAACGGTAACAAGGTGATTTACCTCACTTGACTCTCTTGATATCACCTACAAATTAAAACAAAACAAAACAAAACAAACAAACAAACAAGCTTGGGATTTATTATAGTCTGAAAATTTCATATTGTTTCCATGGAAAATGGAGCAGGCATCTTGAGCAGGTAACCTGCACCTACATGTACACAGCCAACACCACAAACAAAATAAAATCCAAATGCTGGATTTGTCTTCAGTTGTTCACAATAATTATATTTTGTAGAGAAAGGAGGAAAAGAATGAGACAGCACAAGAAATGCCAGATTGATGCTGAAGAAATTTACATTTCTAGAGCATAAAGGGAAGTATCTGCTCAATTCAGTTAATTTCTTGTAAAAATGTGACCTTTCTTATGTTGTTAGGGTCCCTCTTCTTTTCTTCATGAAGTGCCAATCATTCCCTTCAAGTCTTAACTATCCACAGCTGTATTATACATCAAAGTACACCACTTTCCTCACCATAAAAAGAAATAGTTTGAAACATGGAGACAAAAATTGTTGATGGCCCCTGAACAACACTCTCCTGGTCCATCCTTTGAAAGAAACGTGAATCTCCTTAGCTCCCGCAGAACCCATTTTCATAAGAATGAGCTGTGTTTAACTTTCTGTTACTCTGAAGATGAAACCTTTTGCATAAAAGTCAAAGGTTTGTGGTCTTAATTATCAACTTACTGATAGAAAAAAGAGGTGACCACCCACTCAGAGAGTCATCAGGCACAAGAGTAAGCAGCACAGTCCTGTCAAGGATGTGGGATTTTAGAGGAACATCAACGGAGAGAATCCCCTATATATTTCCCATGAATATCAACTCCATGTAGAAAATTACTCACTTGTAAAAGATCAATAAAGACACTTTCTATTAAAAACAAGAGGAGAAATAAGTAAGTTTCTCTGAATAAAGTCATAGGGATTCACCAGGCATCTGGAAAATGACTGCTTAGAATTCACAATTAATTTCAAAGGCTTTTGATTCATCAGAGATCACTCCCCAAATAATTCTAATTTTAATCTCACATTTAGGTCTTTCTTACATAACATTAATCATATCAGAGTACACTAAACAGTAAAAGAAAAAAATAAAATCATTCATTCACACAGTATTTTTATATGAAAGAGTATAATTATCCCTTGAAGTCTTCCCATAATATAAATATTATGGACAAGGAGCTTGAATCTCATCTTTGCTATAAAACCATTAAAAAAAAAAAAAGATTAAAGACAGCATAGAATGATGAACACCGATGATGGAGGTCCTAATGATAAAGAAATCTTCGGAAATATATGCACAATTTCATAATATCGTATATTCATCTTGAAATATACAATAGCCTAATTAGCCTGTGAAGTCTCAAAGAATAGGTTATTAGATTCTGATGCCTTTTATTAAAAGGGAAAAAGATTGGTAGATAAAGATAACATATATGCATATACAAATGCAGATTTCTGACACCACCCAAAACCCATTTACTGCCAATCACTTGGGGGAAAGAGGCCTTTAAAACTGCATTTAAACAAGACCTCCAGGGATTCTTATGCACACAGAATTTGCAAAAGGCTACTCAAATATTCTACATCATGGTCATAAAGCCAACATCTACCATGATAAAAGTGACATGTTTAGTATAAAAAAAACCAGGTTGCCACAGTAATACTGTGGGGGAAATGTTCCAAATTCTCAAAAGCGGCTCTGATTCCATGGTGACTCATGTGGCTTACAGGTACCTCGCTCAGCCAGACAAAAGGTGAAGGTTCGTCTGTGATATCTCAGGCCATATTAGTTTTTCTTGAATTTTATTGAGGTGGAGGGTTTCCAAAATGCATAAGACCAAGAATCAGGCCAATATTTTACATCATTTAGGTCTCCGGCTGCAATATTCTAAAAGCGACTCACGGGTGAAAAAACCCAGAAATGCCACCAACGACTTGACCTCTCCATGACTATGTTTCCTTTGATCTCACTTCAGTAACAAGGGTAATTTTTAAATCACAAAGCATTCTTCATGATTTATTATTTTACTAATAATGGGGCAAAATTACATTAAGCTTCTTAATATTAAGGTAGAAGACTGGAAATATTCAGTATTGATATTTGATACTTGTCAGTATCAAGATGGATCCCTTCGTTCTACATATATTTGGAGGGAATGGTACTACGGGCAGAGACCTTTCCCCTTTACAGCTTTCCCCAAGCGAACGCTAGTATAAGATAAGGCAGGAACGCTTCGATGAGTAAATTGCAAAATGTATGAGACATAAGATATAGGAGCTATTTTTAATAGGGGCCCATGCCAGCATGCTTTCTGCATTCATTAAAGAAGCTTTAGCTGGAGATAAACGTGGCCGCTGTAGGTCAAAGTAACACAGACTCTAAATCAAGTTAATTCTTGGGATGTGATTTCTCAGTAGAATGTTTGTAATACATGCAGGAGTAGGTTTTGTTAACTGAGGCAATGGCCCTAGTGGATGATGAATCTCTCATCCAGCTAGAGCGAAGATGCTGGGGAGGAAGAGAGATCACGCAACTTCCCTAAAGCTAGCGTGGCATTTTCCTCTCCAGTCCACCCATTAGAGGTTGCTGTGCTGGGGAAGACAAAACAAAACAAAAAAAAACAAAAAAAAAAAAACCAAAAAAAAAAAAAAAAAAGAAAACAAAAAACGCAAAACTGCAACAAGTGAGTGTTGTTTTCACAAAATCCTACCCTCAGTCCATTTGAAAGAGTTCAATGAAACCGTCCTCTTGGATTGTATTTTTATAGAGTAGGAATTTTAATTCTGTCACTCATCAACCTCAGTACTAGGGAGTAAATTCCACCTCAAACGTAGATAATTAGTCGAAAGCAAGGACACCTTGAAGTCATTGTGGAAGTCTTACTTCCTTGCACTCAGGCAAGGACCTGAATACGGTTGTCCGGTTTGCACACTGATCGGTTGTCCTGAAGTGGACATCCAGTGAGCTAAGCACAGGGGCTGTGCAGGTGAAGGCAAGATCAAAGGATCGATTTCCTTTAGGACTAACTAGTCTCAGCCCAACCAAGTATTTATGTCTTTCCTCCAGGTGGTGCAGCCAAGCCAGTTCTAGCGTTTCAAACAATTCCATCTCTGGTCCTTACAGTGGCTAGAACGTGGAGTAGAGCCGGTCTGAGTCTATCCCTTATCGCTGCCGGCCCAGCAACCCTATGGCCCTCGTCCAAAAGGCACACATACGGTAGGTGGTAGCATATCTATACCTTGACCCAGCTGTCTGCCTCTGATTTATTAGCTCAACACATGCAACTAAAATAAGCCCATACAGCTCTGTCATCTCTTCTGGGCCGGAGTACCTGTTCAACTTCTTAAGTCTAGAGGGAAATGAAACGAAGGAGAAGAAACGTAAAAGGCCAAAGGGGAAAGTGCAGCTTAAAGTGCAGGTATGCGAGCCTCGGTGGCTTGTTCTCTCTCTGAGCTCAGCAGAAAACCTACCGGAGACCCATTTAGAATTCAGCGGAGCGCCGAGTATTTAATATGCCATTTGCATTTTGACAGCTTAGAAATGTCTACACTGGATTTGCTGTATCGTCTGCAATGAGCGCTAACCGGCCACTGAGCCTCTGTTTACCTATTTCTTAAAGGAACTGAACCATTTTCTTGACATTTTCAAAGCACTGTTGGTGTTTGTGGTGTTGCTAGTGAACAGCCCTTTCGTGGAGATGCTTGAGGCCCGGGGGTTCCTGCTCGCTTCGGCAGCACATATACTAAAATTGAGGCCCGGGGGTTCTAAGACCATTTTACCACCTGCTCTTCTCTCCTCTGCCTTGTTTACTGGGCTTTCATTGTCCCACTATTCAAGTGTACAAAACCTGACACTTTGGAAGAAAGCTTTCCCTTCACTTACCTTTTCACAGATTTAAAATCCCAAAGGAAAAGCATAACGGTGCTCCGGAAGAACCAGAGCTTTTGCCTGAACAGCTCTTCATGGAAAAACAAAACGAAACAAAAACTTAATCCCCTGCTAATAGTAATAATAATACCCATGATTTGCTAAGGAAATTGCGAATGAGGAAGTCTTACCTTCCCTTTATAAGACCCACCTTTTAGTATAGAAGGTATGGGGGGGCGGGTTCTGTGAAAGCCATTTAGTCACAGGAGCTCCGGGCTTCCCCAGGACAGAGTACCTGTGGGGCTGCTCAGCCACAAAGCAATGTGGCCCGCAAACGTAAGGGTTCAGCATCCTTCTTGGTGATATGAATTGTTAACAAGGAAACTCATCTAGAAGCTCACAGAGTGGGGAGGCATGTGTGAGCGTGTGTGTGTTGAGTTACATGGTTGCTGTGAAAATCTGGTAACGCACGCTTGAATCTCTTTGCTGGGTGGGTCAGTGACTGTTAGAACTAGGAATGTGGCTGAGCACCCCACCTTCCCCTCCCAGGCTTCCTACCAGAGACCATGGAGCTACTGTTCTGTGCTCCTTTTTTAGGACACTTTCTGAGTAATGCTGGCAAATCACTGCATTCTCGTCGCTGCACATACACAAGAAACAACTGAAAAGCACAGCAAACTTTGCGCACACAAACAGCCAGCAGATCAGCCTCAGATAAGGGTGCAAATCTGAGAGCACAGGGAAGGAGTTACCCTGTTTGCTAGATGCAAACTCTCAACGCCTTCTTCCCTCCCCGCGGTCCCTGGGAAGGTGCTGTGGTTGAGGAGGTACGCACATCTGGGGCTCGACCTTTACAATATTAGTAATCGAAAATAAAAAGGGCATCCAAATTGAATTCCGGGTACCCCCAAGGTTGCACCGAAGTGTAAAGCAGGATCAGCTGAAGCGGACGACCCGGGCAGTGACGGAAGCGGGTTCTAATGACCGCAGCTGCAGCCGCCTGCAGCCTCTCACGACTCCGCAAACAGGTCACGAATTAAACCCCACGCATCAGAAACTCTCCTCCTGCCTCCGACACAACGGGAGCCGCCACCTGGGCGCACGCTGCGCTCTTCCCGCAGCGGTGGCCGGCGCGGTGCTCCAGGCGCTCCTCCACGGGGAAGCCCCACGGCTCCCAAGCACCCTGGGGCCCCCAGCCCTGGGGCAGAGGCCCGACCTTGGCCACCAGGGCTTCGCTCGGCAAGGGGAATGTGACCCCGCCCTAGCTGTGAGAGCGCTCGCAGAGCGACTCCGGGGCTGGCGTCACCAGCCTCCTGCCTGCGGCCAGCTCCCACGCGGCCACTTGCGCTCGCACTTGACCCTTCGGGCTCAGAGAAAACGCGGCCCCAGCCCCGCGGGCCCCGCCGGGTTGATACAGGAGCCTCGCGCACCCGCCGCAACCTAGGTCTCTCAATAGCGCAGTGAGAGCGGTCGCCCGGTCCCCTCCACGCGCGCACACACACACACACGCACACCCTACTCTCACGCAGCGCGCGCCGGGGGCCTGGAACCCTGGACTCCACTTCTTGGCTTCTACATCCCTGACCTGGGACCCCCAGGGCGCAGGAGGCGCTCTCCTCCCCGCCGCAGCTCCTCCAGGCTCGCGGCGCCCGGGACTTTGCGCCCTTGTCTGACTGCCCCCCAGGATCTGCCCCAGCAGCCCCAGCCCAAGGCGTACCGGTGCACACCCTCCCTCCCAGCCCCCGCCGACTGCCTCGGCCCACCCGCGAGGGGGCGGAATCCGCCCTGCACACGTGTGCGGATTACTAAGCGGCTCCGGCAGGGCTGCCGCCGCTGTCTCCACGCAGCAACCCCTGCTAATTGAGGGGGAAGGGCGCTCGGAGCGCGCGGAACCACGGGGAACCGAGAATGCGCTCAGAGGCTGCGCTGCCTGCCTGGGGAAGGAGGCGGCCCCGGGCACAGCTGGACTTTGAGTGCAGAGGAAAGGGGTGGGAAGTTCTGCTGAGTTGCGTAGCAGGTGTTTCCTCTCCACGCAGGGACTTGGCTAGGCAAAGCCAGGTCCTGTCTGCAGGCCCTTTCCCGGACCTGAGAAAATCCCACACGCACTTCCCGCGGGTAACCCTCGACTTTTCCTGCATCGCCTCTCTGTTCCCACCCAGGCCGGCACGACCCAAGGCCGCTACCGGTCCGCCCCTGCTCCGCCGCCCGCGCCTCAGCATCATCTCCAGCAGTGGCGCCCAAGGCGGGGCGTCTGGTCGGAGCAGGGCCCATGGGCAGAGCGTAGGTGTCTGCAGGAAGGTCCCCGATTCCCAGAGACCAGAAGCTCAGGCGACTAAGGCCAAACACTTCGCTCCCTGAGATTTTGGGGTGCATTCCCTCAGATACCCTTTCGTAGGGGTGTAGTGCGTGAGTGGAGGTCTGGTGCCTAGCGGTCAGCTCTGAACCGGCCCTGGACGCCGGCTGGAGAAGAGCAGCCAGGAGGGAAAGACTAATCTGCCATTCTTTCCATCTCTCTCCAGGCCAGGCCCATCTGGAGTTTCCTAATGGAAACAGAGATAGTCCTCCTTCGCCTTGTCAATCACCCTGGAATCTGGAACACTGAAGGAATAGAAAATGGGTGGGAAAAAAAGATGGAAGAATCTAGAGAGGAAAGGGGGGATTCTATGGGTGGAAAGAGCAAATGGCCATTAGAAAGCACACACACACTCAAGATTTGACAGCAGCCTTTAGAAAGGAAAAGAGGAAAAAAAAATCTATATAGATATAGATACTCCCGGGAGTGGGACGACTGGGTTGATGGATAGGAAGAGCACCCAAGGAGGCCAAAATGAGGAAATGGGGGCAGGTACTTTCCGATGTGAAAATCAATCAATATCCCCTCTCTCGCCCCTCTCTCTCCCTCCTCCCTTCCCTCTCCCGGAATCAAGAGGGAGCTTGTTTTCTTTCCCAGAGAATAGACAAGTGCGGGAGCTATTGCCAGCCCCGAGATTGCAGCCTGTAGGCTAGTTAGAGGAAAACATTCCCTAACTCGTTTCAAGGAGAAAACCAAGTTCACAGAGCTCCAAGCCCCGGGACTGACCCAGGGAAAACCCTTCTCTTGCCCAGAGGTAGCAAGGGGTAGAGCGCTGTGACCATGGCGAATACGACGGAGGTTCAACCCCAGCCAGGTCTCCCCACTTTCTCCACGCACCTTGCCAGCTCCTTCCAACTTGCAAGGAGCGAAGTCCAGGGAGAGGGAGACGGGGGCGACCTTACGGAGGGAGCTCCTCGTCAGCCCCCGAGTCCGCCGGAGGGGGAAGAAGGGACGGCCGACTGGGTGCAAGGGTGCGGGGAGCCTGGGCAGCGGGCAGGCTCGCCTGTTGGTTCCCCCGAACCCCTGGAGAGCCAGAACTTGCGAGGCTGGCTTCGCCCGGGCCACTTTCCCAGCCGCTCGGGGTCCGGGGAAAGTCCCGGGAACCACCCCAGCCACCCCGACCCGTTGGGCCACATCTCTAAGCAGGCAACATCGCCCGCCACGGCGCAGTTTCAGCCCAACTCGGGTCTGGCTCCTTGCTCCCCAACAACCCACACCGCCGAGAAAGGGAGCATGTCGTGCCAGCCGAGCGAAGGGAAGGAGAGGCGGGGGAGACACGGGTGGGAAGAAGGCGATGGAAGCCCGGCTCTCGGGCACTGCCTTCCCCCCAGCGTCCGTGATGGAGAACCCCCGGCAGACGCCAGCGCCCGGGTACCCTGCCCTCCTCCACACACACACACTTGCGTTCGCCAGCGGGGCCTCGCAGGGCTCGCCCATCTCCCCGGTAGCAAGCGAGACCGTCTTACCCTTCGCTGCAGTGAGGAGCCCCGCGCACAGAACCAGCAGCACCAGAAGCAGGAGCAGAGACTTGAATTTCCTCCGCGCAGTCATGTCTGCAGATATTCCACACGCACACGACACCGATGGCTCTTCTCAGAGGCGCCCGTCTCCTCCGAGGAACGGCAGGGCTACGAACAGAGCCAAACGATCACCAGAGGGCAAGGCGAGCCGGAGACAGATCCCGGTCCGCGGACCGGCCGCGCATCCGACGCCCTCCTGCAGCTCTGCGCGCCCGGCTCGCTTCGCTCTCATAGCATCGGTCCCGAGCCACTGCGGGGCTGAGCGGCTCCGAGCGCCCAGCGGGCTGCCGGGCCGGGCCGGGGACGCGCCGGCCGAGCCGGGCAGGAAGGCACCGAGGCGGCGAGGCTGCGGGAGCGGGCAGGCGCGGAGCGAGCGCGCAGCCGGGAGAGACCTGGAGCCGAGGCAGCTGGAGAGAGAGCCAGCGAGTGGGAGCTGCGGGAGGGAGGGAGGGGGCGCGGGGGGAGGAGAGCCAGCCTGGAGAGGGAAGGCGGAGAGCGCCGAAGACAGGCTGCTAGCGGCACAAGGAGCCGCTGCCGTGGCGGCTGGACTCAACCATCCCTACCCACAGAGAGGGGAAGGAGGCTGGGCTCGGCGCAATCCCAGACAGAGCCCGGCCTCGGGCCCTCGGGCTCCCGGCGCCGTGCGGCGCCCCATTCGGCCTCCGGCGCAGCCGCGCGCAGGCTGGAGGAAGGAGGCTCGCTGGGCGCTGGGGCGGGGGACACCCACGCCACGCTCGGCGAGAGGCAGTGCCACCCAGCAACTCGAGCGAACTGGAGGGACTCGGCGGGGGCGGACGCTGGCCTCCACCTGCTGATCTCGCTCTCCTCGCTGACCTGAGAGAAGTCCCCTGCGTAACTTAGAAAAAAATTGCGGGTGGGAAGAGGGAACCCACAAGCTCTGACCCCGAGGAAGAAAAAGAAACGTATTGTTTAAATTTGTATTTAGTATTATTATTCTCCGTGATCTTTGGGATTAGGACTATGGACAAGAAGTTAGAATGGTTTTCCTATTTCCTGGTTTAGGTCGTGTGAGGGTTTTCTGTGAACAGACAGGTTCAGATGAAATTCGGAGTCTGGAAGAATGTCTAGAATTCATAGCATGGTCTGGTTAGTAGAGATGGCATGTTGGCAAACCTTCAAGTGAAACTCGGTATGGAATTTAATGGGCTGGGTAGGGACTTTAAGAGAGAGTTCCTTTCTGAATCTGCTAAGGGATGAAGCCAGCAGAGAGAGAACAGAGCTCTAGAAAGGCCGCAGGAGATAGAACGGACCAGATTCCACCCTCCCCAAGTAGAAAAGGTATTTATGCAATCTCTGGGGGGGAATAGGCAAGGCAAGGCATTTTAGGGAATCGGGCTCAGTTCACAGAAGAAAGAAATCACAAGTGAGTGCTAGCACTAACAAAGGGACAGTGAAAGGATTCACCCTTCTTCTTTTTTTTTTTTTAATTTTATTTATTTATTTGAAACAGAGAGAGAGAGATCACAAGTATGCAGAGAGGCAGGCATAGAGAGAGAGAGAGAAAGCAGGCTCCCCGCTGAGCAGAGAGCCCGATGCGGGCCTCGATCCCAGGACCCTGAGATCATGACCTGAGCCGAAGGCAGAGGCTTTAACCCACTGAGCCACCCAGGCGTCCGGATTCACCCTTCTTGACCAAAAAGGTTGAGTTAAGCCCATGAGAAGACGGAGGGAACCAGAATACGGACAACCCACACCTTCGTAAGAGGATTACATTCTATGTCCAAAAACATGACCAGTCATGGGTGACACTAAACACTGAGCCCTCCACACCACTGAGAGTTTTGCTGGAGTGGCGAGCCGGTGGCTGGCAATCGCTCCTGGTGCTTTATTCCACCTGTGTTCTGTCTCAGTCAGAATTCAATACTGAATTAGCAATTTCCTAATAATTTATTTATATTCCTGCCTTACTTGCCTCATATTCCCCTTGCCCCAGTGGTCTCTAGGTTATATAAGAATGTGATCACTCGTCCAGAAAATGAAGGGCGACAACCATGAAACGTAAGCACCAAAGCATGATTTCCTGAGTCTCCCTACAGCCTTACCAGGAACAACTGGAAACACCGTCGAAACTAACATGTCTCTATGGAGATATGAGCTTCCAAAATGAGCAACCAAATTTGATTTTCTGAAAGTTACAGTCTCATACACGACTTGGATTTTCCACATGACTTGGGTTTTCCTATTTTGGTGAAGTTATCCCTGGAGGGAGAATAAGAAGGCAAATGGCTCAGTCATTTAGGAATTCCCAGTGGAATCCATGGGTTATCCTTTAGGCTGAACTAAGCAGGTAGAGGGGAGGATCTCAAATCAGATCCCAGTTGGTACCTATAAATCGGCAAGTCAACAAAAATGTTTTTTAAGACCCATTAAGTGCTCCAATAGTTCATATCCAGCTTCTCATCTCCCGCCCCCACCCCCCCCAAAGAAATCTTTTAGGTGAGCGGACTTCTTGAGAAGCCGTGTCTTGTCTTTTTTCCTCTGCTATCCTTAATGAGTCATGTCACCAAGGAGGATTTCTCCCATTAAAAAACGTTTCCAAGGGGCACCTGGGTGGCTCAGTGGGTTAAGCCTCTGCCTTTGGCTCAGGTCATGATCTCAGGGTCCTGGGATGGAGCCCCACATGGGGCTGTCTGCTCAGCAGGGAGCCTGCTTCCTCCTCTCTCTCTGCCTGTCTCTCTGCTTACTTGTGATCTCTGTCTGTCAAATAAATAAATAAAATCTTAAAAAAAAAAGTTTCCAAAATCTAACCCTCCTTGTCTAGGATGCACAGATGATTTTTACATTATTAGGATCCCCATCAACAGTGTGGAGTGTCACCTGCACAATCGAACACCTTTACACATGACTGCCACAGGCCCCAGGCTGTCCTTTGAACTCCACTCTCCTTGGGGGGGGGGGGGTCCTACTTAAAGTCTTCAATGCCCTCTTTTCAATGGGTGCAAAAAATCTGATTCCCGTTTTTTTTTTAATTCCCATTTTTAAGAAACAATGATCCCAATAACCATAACTACCCACTTTTGCTATTATTTATATGGGGCATTTTCTTTGCCCAGCTCACATATCAGAGAGTTACGATGATTCGTGCCAAATTGTTTCTTGATCATACGTACGATGAGGGTGGAGAGGGCTGTCAAATAAGATAGGCTCATTTTATAATCTGATGGTATTTTTGTGTTCATGTTGTGATATTTTTTCCCCCAAGACCTGGAGGTTTAATTTGGAAGGAACACGTGTGGCACTGCTGCCATCTAGTGTCCAGCCTTCCTTGTTAGGCGTTTTGCAGAGAAATTGCTGGTCCTTTGGTCTTCTCTCTCTTAGCTGATCTGAGGTCCGCCCCCCACCCAACAGCAACACGCAGTGCCTTGTTTCTGGAAAGCCCCTCCAGAACTCTCTGCCCCCCTTCATGTAATCAGGCTGTAGTTGAAGCCCATTATTATGTTCCTAGAGGCTCTTTCCCCCTTTGATTGCTAAATGGATGTGAAAGCCTCGATTTATATCACAATTCTAATGCCAGTTATATAGAGCAGCATTAACTAAATGGGATTAGAGGAAGTCAGGTGCCATGGGGAATTCACACCAGGCAGCTCTGTGACTACTGCTCTGTGCTGGCCTGCAGTGCCTGGAGCCTTGCACTTTTGCACCGAGGGTTTCTCCTTCCTCCTTCCTTCCCTTCCTCAATTCCTTCCTCACTCCCTTCCTTCCTTACTCTTTCTTTCTCTCTCTCTCTCTCTTTCATCTTTTTTCCACACTCCAAAGCACACTACTGTTTGCAGCATCGGGATTCTGGCTACGTAGCACTAGCCATGGTATTGGCACTCATCAATGGGAGTTGGGCAGTGGGATGAACAGGCAGAGGGAAAGATAAAAACACCTTTAAAATAAGTTAACAGCTACTGTACTAAGGCTCAGATGGAGAGATGGCAACAGACACCTCAGAAAAGTCTTAGAAATGAGGAGGAAGAGTGGTTTTCTTTTATGTGAAATTGCCTGAGGAGGGGACAGAAAATATGAACAGGATACTTGAGATAAAATGAGAAATTAAAAAACTTTGCACCAAGGAGAATGCTAATTAGCTAGAAAAGCTATACATGCATGAAAATCTTAGAGAATATAGTATGTTGCTATGATTGCTAAGTGGGTCATTGTTTGGTTTATTCAATGTCATAGACTAAAAGTTGACAGCGAATGCAGAACTGGGGAAATGGTTTCCTTAATAGCAGGGTCAGCATTGGAGCCATAAGATTCCTGTTTCCCCACAGGTAGTGCCTGTCTTGGAAGAGCAGGAAGTATGGGCAGCTAGAGGAACTGAAGCACGAGTCAGAATCATCACTGACGGTCTGCAGAAACCTTTCATACACACTCTCCTCCGCACCGCGGTTCTCATTATTACCCCTTCTGAGGAGGAGGAAAGGGTGGCTCGCAGGCACCACATGATTCTGTAGGGGGGTCGCATCTCACTAAGGGTCAGATGGTGACTCACCCTCAGCCTTTCCCCTACATCAACATTTACGAACCACACCTGCTGTCCTTGTCCCCCCACACTGAGAAGCGATCAAGCCTGGGCGCCAAGGTTCTCACACATTGACCTCTATGCTCCTGTGGTTGCTTTATGAAGAACAAACAAACATATCTAGGCATCTACAGAGCACTCAACTCAATAATGGCAAAATACGCATTCTTTTCAAGTGCGCAGGGAGCATTCTCCAAGGTAGATAATTTGCTAGGCCCTCAAAAAAAAAAAAATCTGTAACCATTTGCAACTTTTTTCATATGAATCTTGATTTTTTTTAATAGTTTATTTATTTGACAGAGAGAAATCACAACTAGGCAGAGAGGCGGGAGGAAGCAGGCTCCCCACGGAGCAGAGGGCCCGACGCGGGGCTCAATCCCAGGACCCTGAGATCACCACCCGGGCCGAAGGCAGAGGCCCCATCCCACTGAGCCACCCAGGCACCCCTGAATCTTGATTTTTAAAACTATTTTCATTAGCTGGTTTTAAAATAAATTAGTTGAATACTTTTCCATGTTTTTCTAGTATTTATACGTGGTGAGAACTTTCCCTTGTTGATGACATATGAACAGAAGACAGATGAATGACATTAGGTTGTGGGGAGCCGAGATGTGTTAAATCGATCTGAGTCAGAAGACAAACCATGCTATAAACAGTCCATTAGGAAGTCTGAGAAAATTGTGAATTCTCTTCTTTTACAAATGGGCACCCAAATTAAGGGAGCCCAAAATGCAAGATTCAGGGTGCATCAAAATGTCACGGAAACCTGGTGAAGCACAAATTTCTAACCCCAACCCCAGAGCTTCTGATTCAAGTGTCTGGGATGGGGACCAAGAATTTATCTTCCTGACTAGTTTTGGGTGATGCAGACGAAGGTTGAGTTCATTCTTTGGGAACCACTTGTATGGGGGTTGACATTATGGTCAAAAGGACATTCTCTGAATCCCACATCTGCCACCTTTTTTTTTTTTTTTAAGATTTTATTTATTTGATGGACAGAGATCACAAGTAGGCAGAGAGGCAGGCAGAGAGAGGAGGAAGCAGGCTCCCAATTGAGCAGAAACCCTGATGTGGGGCCCTATCCCAAGACCCTGAGATCATGACCTGAGCTGAAGGCAGAGGCTTAACCCACTGAGCCACCCAGGCGCCCCACATCTGTTACTTTCTAAACAAGAGACCTTAAGAAACACCTACCGTATGTTTGTTCGCTTAAAAATATGGAAAATGATACCTACCTCATAGACCTGTTGGGAAAATCAACAATGTACAGCAAAATTCTCAAAAAATATTATTTTCCTGTTTTCCTTTTCCAGTCAATCTCTGAAGGAGGAGAGAAGAAAAGAAGAACCCAGATGGAGAAAGCCTTTCCCATCTGCTCTGATCTACATTTTAGGAGAGGCAACGTGGATTTTGGTAGGGAACGAGAAACACAGTCAACATCCCCCAGACTGTCTCAAGGTGAATCCCACAAGAATCCATGTGGGGAAAACCACAGGCTTTACTGACTATGACTTTTAAGACCAGCTTGAAAGGCTGCCTCACGCCTGGCTCTTTCCCAAGGCTTGTCGAGCACTAACAAGCTTGAAAAGCTCAGTCCAGAACTAGGGGGGGTGACGTTCGGAATGTTCATTAGTAACGCTTTCCTCTTACACCAAAGCAAACCTAGGGCAGAGATGCTTTTAATAGCTATCAGCACGGTCTAATACTGAGGTCATTAGATCAGTGAGGAGCCATTCCATTGTTCCTCCAGGACTAAATTTTACTGTGGAAATACAAACAAAAGCTTATCTAGCTTCTGGAGCTGTTATCTCCTGGCAGGTGACTTTTTCCAGGGACTTCCACCAGTAGCCATTTCCTAATGAGATGAGACTTCAGAAGGGCTGAACGTTGTCTAGCTCGATGCTTTTGGCAAAACTACTTCACTTCTGAGGCTCCATTTTCTTAGTAAGTAAAATTTCTTGTAAGACGGAGTTGGGGTTCGCGTTTATGCTTCCTCTAAAGTTCTGTGATTCTTGTTTTCTTATATCTTACTTTTAGCATTTCCCTCTTCTTCACTTGACTGAAGCAGCAGTCACAGTAAGTACACGTGTGCGCGCACACACACACTCACACATCTCTGCAACAACCTCAGAATACAAATCTCTGCACTTGTCTTCATCTGTAAACTGAAACTGTCCTGAGTTTTTAAAACATTTTCTTTATAAAAAGGCAACGGATTGTGCGGTAGTCACGGAACTGGAAATAATCATTTTGCTTACAAAGGTCTTAGATTCAGATATCAAGAGGAGATGGTGACATCATGCACTGTGCTGCACCAATGCCATCTCCCCTGTGGCGACTGCTCCCCCTGATCTCCTCCTGTTGAGAAAATATATAATTAAAGTATTTCCTTTGTTTTTTAACGCAAGGAGCACATCCACAGAGCCATAGCTCCATTTGAAAACAGACATCGGGATACTCGTGGCTTTCCATTCTCTCCCTGGGACTGTGTCAGCGTGCCCTCGCTCTTCATTCTGCCAGATTTTCTCTATTAGAAAAAGGGTCCTGGGAAGAGCATTAAAGGTGCCAGGAATCAAGGTGACATGTACTCGGTCTCCTTCCTCTCCTTTTCCCTTCAGATATTTTGTGAATAGTGCCCCTGAGCACGGGAACCCTCTGTGTGGTGACGGTGGTGCTGGTGGGTGGGGCGTCGAGAATGGCTCTCTAAAGGCTCCTCGTGAAGCAGACGCAGACTGCTCTAGAATATGCCCATCTTGTTTGCTCTGCTGAGGGTTCCTTCCCTTGGTTCTTTGCCCATTTCTCTCTTGACTCACCCTAAGGATAGACAAATTATATGATTACCTCTATATTTTATATGTTCAACTCCCCAAATCTCCTTGAATTTAGTAGGTCTGAAATATCATAAGTAGAGTCTTGTCCTTTAAACCTTGGAGGATTTTTGGTATTCCAGAAAACCCCACGAGGAGCAGATATTTGTATGAATTTTGAGTTGTGAGAGTCAACTCTTATAATGTAACCTGACCTTTCACTGAGAAAGCAAAATCCCTGGAGAGTAGTACATTGGGCAAAGGATGGTAGTGAAGGCAAAGGAACAGGTTCAGATCCCATGACGGACGGATAAGGCTGCCATCATCGATGACCTCACAAGACCTGTTTCTTCCATCTGGCTATAGGTTGACATTCTGCAAAAGGAGAAATTCCTGGAGTGGGGAGAACAGGGATCTTCACTAACCTGAGCTTATGTCCCAATTCTTCCATTTCCTAGCTGGGTGGCCTTGTGCATTTACTTAAGTGCACCAATTCCCCAGTCCCTAAAAGAATACCTATATTTTAACTCCTAAGATTGCTGTGAGAAGTAATTGAGACCATATATGGAAAACACTAAGTTAGAACTTGGAAAAAAAAAAAAAAAGTAAATTTAGCTTCCTTTCTCCCCATTCTCTTTAGCTTTGACTTTGAATTTAAATATACTTTGGCATTTTTTTTTCTCTGAAGGATTGTCCTTTCTTTCTTATTGATTGAAATAAAATCCTCTAAAATACTTCCTGAAACTGTATATACAAAATCTTTCCTATTGGAAAAGCTTCTTTAAAAAGCAGTAGTTATCATCCTTGGAATTACCACAAAACAGTTGGGTCTGAGGTTACTCCTTTTAAATGCAGAACAGTGCCGCAGCCAGATCCAAAATAGTAGGTGATTGCTGACACCAACAGCAGTAGCAATAACATGACTTCTACTGAGCTCTGGAAAGTGTAGGATTCTGCAGTTGGTGCCATGACACAAAGAGACATCAGGCATGGTTCCTAATGGGATAATTAGACGAAGACAGAGATGTGCTAATAACATACTATGTGTCATATATGCGCTTATGCAGAAACATACATTCCAAATGATTGATTGACATGCCCCAGCTTACATAAGTAATTATCAGGAACAGGATGGAAACTGAGTATGAGGTCCAAGCTTTTTTCATGTCAGCCTGCTCTATCTGGGGTTGCTACTGAAGATTTTCTGATATGCCAAGGTCTAAAGTGACCCAGAAGGAGACATGGGATTTACACATGGATGGAAAGCATGGAGAGCATTGTAGGTAAGGACAAAACACAGGTGAACAGCTTTGGAGGGGCATATACATGATGCATTTCCAAACAAATTTCTATTTTTGTCGGAAGATGTTTTACCAAAAAAAAAAAAAATTTGAGGGCACCCCGGTGGCTCAGTGGGTTAAGCCTCTGCCATCGGCTCAGGTCATGATCTCAGGGTCCTGGGATCAAGCCCCACATCAGGCTCTCTGCTCAGCAGGGAGCCTGCTTCCTCCTCTCTCTCTGCCTGCCTCTCTGCCGACTTATGATCTCTCTATCTCTCTCTGTCAGATAAATAAATAAAATCTTAATTTTTTTTTTTTTTTTTGAGCGTGGACCCAGGTTTAAGAAATCCTACTGTGAGTTTGTATTCACTGACTGTGGCTCAATTACGGGGAGGGTCACCCAGATTCTGCTGTGTTAGGGGGAAAGATGCTAAATGTAGTCGGTGACACAGTGAGTGACCTGGGGTTGGGAGGGAGCAGCCTGTCCATGTCCCTTTAAGAATGCCACATGGAGCCATCCCCAGAGACCCCCACTCCCATCAGAAAGGCATTCAGGGGGCCCATTCTCAGCTGCAAACTCTGTTAGAAGTCCAAAATCCATGTGCACTATATAAAATAAGTAAATAACAACTAAAACTGCTCTTTTCTCTTCCCGTGCCTTTACTTTCCTTGCCGTCCATGGCCTTATTCACGACCGGAGCTAATCAAATGATCCAAGGGCGGTAAAGGGCCCTATGTGTTCGCTGTAAGCATTCTGCGTCTCTAAAACTGAGCTCTGTGGTGTAAGTGCTGCTTTTCCTTAAACAAGTGATGATTTAAGCTAAATCATAATGATGCGGAGAACATGCGTTCAGAAGTCTGGTAGAAGCTGCAGTGGAGAACTTCGCAGGGAGTTGCTGACTGTTTTGAGAAGGGCCCCTGTGAGTCTAGGCTTTCAGTGGGCTGTGGGGGCAGCGGGCCGGGGGCTGTGACAGAAATCCGTGTAGCCAGCAGTGCTACCTCTCATTCCTCCCCCATAGGGGCTTGTGGGTTCAGACACCAGACTAAAGAAAGCGCTGAGCGAGATCGAATTTCTGAGGGAGGAAAACAATACGAAGATGGATCTCCCCGGCCAGCCGGGACTGCTGTGTGGTGGAAATGAGATCGCACCACTCTGCGGCTCTCTGGGGGACAGACCCAGAAGGACCGGAGGACCGAGCCCTTTGCTTGCTGGTAGGACACTGCCTTCTCCTTCGGAAACGCAGAGGACGCAGCAATGTCACTTTGGGGAAGTAAACATCCCCAGATGCTGGATCTTTGGATTAAAACCTACGGGATCCAGTCTCCCTCAGGCTACCGTCACCCTCCATGAGGGCTGAGGGGACCGTGCTGGCATGTTAGCCAGGGTGACAGAGAGCGGCCCCTCTGGTAGAGTACACATCCTTAAGTGTCCCCGCCACATCATGAAGCTGAAGCATTTCCACCTTTGTGTGGACTCATGGGGACAACTGGATGCCCCAGGCAAAGCAGGACATTCTCAGTGTTTCCCCAGCTCCCCGGGATTACTGAGGCCGAGAGCCAGGGGCTGGTAAGCTGGGCGGGGGGGGGGGGGGGGGGGGG